>NW_006284614.1:1400079-1417254 GCF_000327345.1 Myotis davidii
AGAACTTGGCTGGAGATTGTGGCTAGAGATCCTGGCAAGGCTGCTGATCAACTGAACGCTGTCTCCGTGTCATTCCTTCTTCGCCGACTCCATCCACACCTTTGGGGACCCCTGGACCTGCTGGGGTTGGACCCCAGCAATACAGTGCAAATTTCTTATGAAGGTGCGCTGGGGCTCAGCTTGCTGTTTTACTTGCCAACCCGAGTCCCTGCGGTGCAAAGCGGAATTTTCAGAGGTGACCCCCAGGTCTTACAGAGCCTATGCACTGAGTAGGCCAGTTGTGGACGTGGCAGCGTTGGTGTCATCCACACCACTGTTGTGGGAGCTGAGACGATCCTTCTGCTCATGGTAGCTGGCTAAAAGGGCAACGTAAAACTTTCCTTCCTTTCATTTCAGGACTTACTATAATCAGTTTTATTTTCTTAGCAACTTTCAAGTATATAAGACAGTATACACTCCTATCACCACGCTGTACACCAGATTCCCAGAACCTATTTGTTCATCTTATAACTGGAAGTTTGTATTCTTTGACCAACATCTTCCCATGTCCCCACCTACCAGTTCCTGGTAACCACCACTCTATTCTCTATTTATGTGAGTTTAGCTTTTTCAGATTCCACATATTAGTGATATCGTACAGTATTTGTCTTTCTCTGACACACAGTATCTTTTTTTGCATTCCCCCAGAAACACTTAGCATCTCTAAACAAATGTTGCACATCTTTTGGGTAAAATGTGATCTTACCTGTTTCCGGCCGAGCAGTAAGCATTTTAGAGCAGACTCTAGTGCAGTGGTTCTCAACCTTCTGGCCTTTTTTTAAAAAAAATATATTTTATTGATTTTAGAGAGGAAGGGAGAGGGAGATAGAAACATCAATGATGAGAATCATTGATTGCCTGCCTCCTGCACGCCCCCTACTGGGTATTGAGCCCGCAACCCAGGCATGTGCCTTTGGCCAGAATCGAACCTGGGACCCTTCAGTCCACAGGCCGACACTCTATCCATTGAGCCAAACCAGCTAGGGCAACCTTCTGGCCCTTTAAATACAGTTCCTCAAGTTGTGACCCAACCATAAAATTATTTTCGTTGCTACTTCATAACTGTAATGTTGCTACTGTTATGAATCATAATGTAAATATCTGGTATGCAGGATGGTCTTAGGCGACCCCTGTGAAAGACCCGCCAAAGGGGTCTCGACCCACAGGTTGAGAACCGCTGCTCTAGTGCCTGTTAGGGAGGTATATAGGCCAGAAAAGTAAATTCCATTCTTGGGCAGTTATTAGTAGGCTAATTTGGCATCATTTAAGTCATGTCATCTGATACAGCTTTATCAGCAATCAAGGCAGAGTTTTGATAGCCAAAGTCTGATATTGATCTTTTAGTTTAGAATGAGGGCAGGAGAAGGGGGTGTTATGTATTTGGCCTCCTGTATCAGCTTCATAGAACTACTGAAACAAATTACCAAAACCCAACTGGCTTAAAACAACAGAATGTGTCCTGTCACAGTTCGGGAGGTCAGAAGGCTGAAAGTATTAGCAGGGAGACCTCCCTCTGAGGCGAGGGAGACCGCGCCCTTGCTTCGTCAGCTTCTTCTGGTGGCTCCTGGTGTTCTTTGGTTTGTGGCAGCATCACCCGAATCTCTGCCTTCCTCTCCACATGGCCTTCCTCCCTGTCTCCTCCTCTGTGTCTGTGTCTCAAATCTCCCTCTTCTTTTTTTAAAGACACAGTCGTTGGATTTAGGGTGCACTGTAAATCTAGGATGATCTCATCTTCAGATTCTTAACTTAATTACATCTACAATGACCCTATTTCCAAATAA
The DNA here is from genome assembly GCF_000327345.1 of Myotis davidii. Lineage (NCBI taxonomy): Eukaryota > Metazoa > Chordata > Mammalia > Chiroptera > Vespertilionidae > Myotis > Myotis davidii. Next base: position 1,401,900 of record NW_006284614.1, read on the forward strand.
GATCACATTTCTCAATATAGGGGGTTAAGATCTGGACATATCAATTAGGGGGCACGAATCCACTATATCCCCTAAACCGGGGGTCCTCAAACTATGGCCCGCGGGCCACATGCGGCCTGCCGAAAACATTTATCCGGCCCGCAGGGTGTTTTTGCCGCCGCTGCCTGTCCTGCTTAGCAGCCGACTCGTCCCGGGCCCGCAGTGCACATGTGTGGAAGGTCTGAGGGACAGTGAACTGGCCCCCTGTTTAAAAAGTTTGAGGACCTCTGCCTAAACCAGCCGTGGGCAAACTACGGCCGGCGGGCCGGATCCAGCCCATTTGAAATGAATAAAACTAAAAAAAAAAAAGACTGTACCCTTTTATGTAATGATGTTTACTTTGAATTTATATTAGTTCACACAAACACTCCATCCATGCTTTTGTTCCGGCCCTCCGGTCCAGTTTAAGAACCCATTGTGGCCCTCGGGTCAAAAAGTTTGCCCACCCCTGGCCTAAACCCTAACATCTCAGTAAGGAGTAGAGAACATTGAAAAATCGATATTGACTGTTGTTTGTGGAGCACATGGCATGTAGGTGGAAGCTTTGGGAATGATGTTATCTTAGTCTTTTGCAATTAGGACACTCAGGGCTCTGATTTGGCAATCGGTAGTAGCACTTACATGATGTGATGTAGCTGGTTCTGACAACCGTGCAGCTGTCTCTTTTAACAAGTTAACTTTTTATTGAAGTACACATATCATAGGTGGACAGTTTGATGAATTTTTATAAACTGGATACTCTTTTGTAATCTGAGTCTGAATAAAGACACCCCATAAGACCCTGCATACCAGTTACTACCTGCCAACTGCCATCCTGACTCCCCAGAGCACATAAAAAAGGTTTGTGTTTGCTTTTGTAACTTATGTAAATGCAGCCTTACAACATGAACTTCTCTGTGTCTGTCTTCTTTCACTCAGCATTATAGTTCTCACTTATTGTTGCATATTCTTCATTTTTATTGCTTATGACACAATCAGCTTTTGACTGGTGTGGCCTCGGCAGGCTTTAACGAGCACGGACCGTGTGGGACCCTTACCTCAGTGGGTCACTGCAGTTAAAGCCTACTTTGCCCACAAGCAAGTGGCTCTTTACACACATATAAACGCAGGCTGGGCCCTAGCGAGTGGGCGGCTTTCAGATGGGCTTAGGAGGCAGGAGGAGCAAGGGTTCAATTAAGAGGAGGCTTTAAGGCAGTTTAAGAAGGAGGCAAGAATCCAAGGAAAAGGAAATGAGAGCACTTGGGAAGGGTTTTCAGGTGTGTGGCCAGGACCATTCCACTGTGTTCCGAGAAGGTCTAGAAGCCGGAAGGTCAGGACTACCCACTGAGATTCTACATATTTTGCAGAACAGCAGTGAGAGTTTTGAGTTTTAGACAGTTGGTGGCAAGTAAAGTTATATTTAAATAAAAAGGGGAAATCTCCCCAGGAGTCAGTTTCACAGGCAGTATAAGATCAACCACCCCCAAATTCCGTTCTTTTTAAAAAACATTCCTTTAAATTGTATTCAAGACCAAGAGAGGGAACTACAGAGCAACTAACTCTTAATTCCTGCAGCTTGCCCACAAGTTCAAGAGAAACTCCCATCCTGTGATTTCAACATGGTTTCGGATTTGTTACTTATATGAACCCTGCCGACAGCGCTAAAGGTCAGAAACCCATATTGTGGCTTCCCCTACATAGATGGATTATATTAAGAAAAAAATAAAAAGGAATGAGATCCTTATCATAAAGAGATAAGTTTGTGGTAGAGAAGTAGATATTATTGAAAACACAAGATTAGTTGTTCTTAAAGGAGGACGTCAAAATGATGGACATGCTTTATAATAGAAACAGCGTTTGGATTCCAGGGAAGTCCAACAGGAAACGTGAAGCACAGCGTTACAAAAAGCAGCCTGGACTCGCATGTGCAGGGGCAGCCGGGATCCAGGAAAATCTGAGAAGTGTCTGTCCTCAGACCCGGAGAGCGGGGCGCAGGGGGCGTGCATGTGAGAACAACTGGCAACCGCCCCTTGGAGAAAGGAAAGGAGAGCCACGTGGTCGGTCAGCCTCACCATAAGAACCCAGAAAGACCAGTGTAAAGCACTAAAAACATCAATGAGCTTTATCGTGACCGGGCAGTGCCGAAGGGAACGCCTGAGAAATGATGGCATTGGGTCTCTGAAGGGAGGCTCAGGAGCGAGGGATGTGGTAACCAGCTGCCCACCCCGACAGGACAAACAGAGTCCAGGTGGGGCAAAGGCCGGACGGATGGGCGGAGAGCTCCGGGGGGATTTCCCAACCCAGGAAGGTGGAGGTGGGCAAGACTGCTCCGAACAATGGCTGCTTTGAACAGGGCCAGAATTAATAATTATTAATAATTTTATGTCTCTTATTATGGTAAATCCCAAAAGAAAAAAACCTGGAAAATTACATTCAGAAAACAAGTATTGAGAAACAAAGGAAAGGGCTGGTTTAAATAAAGGGCCAACTTAAAAAACAGGTTAAATGGATAAAAAGTGAGCATTCCTGAAAGAAGTGGGGCCGTGAGAAGAAAGCACCAGCGCAGTCTCCTACCACTGCCCAGCTTCGTGTGACAGAAAGAAACGCTCTTCAAAGGGCTAAACATTTTTAAAACTCCACGAGGACACCTCAGAAGTGCACTCAGAGCAGCAGCACCAGTGCAGCTTCTGTCCGGGATGCTGCCAGTGTCCTCCAGCTGAATGAAGTGTGTGGGGGGAGCGATGTGAAGAAAGTCTCCCAGGAGGCTGGCATGCTCAGTGACTGAGCCTCGACCTATAAACCAGGAGGTCACGGTTCAATTCCAGTCAAAGGGCACCTGCCTGGGTTGCTGGCTCAATCCCGGGTCAATCCCCAGTGGGGGGAGTGCAGGAGGCAGGCAATCAATGATTCTCTCTCATCATTGATGTCTCTCTCTCTCTCTCTCTCTCCCTCTCTCTTTCTCTCTCTCCCTTCCTCTCTGAAGTCAATAAAGATATATTTAAATAAAAAAGGAAATCTCCCAGGAGACAGTTTCACAGGGCCCGGCAACTCCACAGCAGGAGAGGACAGATGCTGCTACTGTGGGATGCTACCAAGTGCCTGCTCCGAGAGGCTGGGGTGGGGGCATTGGGGGGAGAGAGGGACATTAAGAGGTTTGGACTATTCTGGTTGGGAAAGGAAGGTGCTTCAAGTAAGGAGACCTGGTGATTGGAGTTGCCATGACTGCAAATTGCTAAACTCAGAGCGAAGCAATGAGAGGAGACTATGCACGCTGCCCCCGCCCCAGATGGCACTGGTGTCAAGGAACAGAGGAGCCTCTCAAGGGGAGGGCTGACCTTACTGAGTGTCTAAGTGGGCTCCAGACCTCAGGCTAACAGTGCCTGGAGAGCACCCTAGCAGAATGGGAAAATGTTCTTGGCCCACATCTTCTGTTCTTCACTCTCTGGTTCTCTCCCCTGAGCTTTGCAGCACTACCTACAGGGCCTGTGGGATATACCTTTGCTGTGGTAACTGCTAAGAGCCAGGGATGTGTTGAGTGTGGCTTGCACAGCATCAGTCTATTGGGTTTAACGTTAACTCTTTGGGTGCTTTAAGATGAGGCTCTTGTGAAACTTGGTCACCATCACTTTAGAGGCACTGAAGGAACCGCACTCATTCCCACTAGGGGCGGCCCAGGCTGTGGCCGCTGAAGCAACACAACTCCCTCTGACCCTCAGAACTCCTCCAGCCAGCACTGAGCAGAATCAGAAACTTGGAGGGACTTCAATGCATTGGAACCTCAGTTTAACTTTAAAATTTCAGATTTTGGAGACTATTTAATTTTATATTTTAGTGTCTTATAACTTTCCTTGTAAAAGGATTTAAATGCTGGAGTTTAATGTGTTGCAGAGAAATTTACAGAGAATTAAATCTTGGGCACCTCTGCCTTGGCATTTTAATGTTGAAGTGTTTTTATATTGTCATTTACGCTCCTAGTAACTCTGATGAGCTGCATTGTGCTACATGGCAGTTCAGAATTTGAGATGGCAGGTGGAATAGGGAATTAATTTTTCAGTTTAGGCACTGAGTAGCCTTGAGGAAATTTAACTGCCCTGTCTGTTTTGCTTGACCTTCTGGCAACCAAACCTCCTTTGCCCAGCCTTGGTTCCAGGAGGACATCCAGAGAGCAGTGACCAGTATAGGGGCAAGTTCCTCTGGGTGCTGGGGCAAGACTTCCCAGACCCAGGGGTACATACATATCTCTAACAGCCATACATTTAGTGGGTAAGTGCAGTGAGTTCGGGAAGCAGAGGGTTAGGAATGTTATCTGGAAACCTGTTTTCCCAACTCTTGGCATTTCCTTTGAGAGGTCCTGCAGCAGCGTAACCCTCTGTCCCTCTCCATCCCTCACCCACATCTGTGAGGACTTGGCTGATTAGTGAAGGGACTGAGCACGGTGCTCTGTCTTCCTCTTTTCTGTCCTCGCTGGCCACCAGAGCATATGTATTCTGCTCTGCTCCTCCCGCTTCCCCGAGCAGACCTGCTGAGGGTGGGAAGGCTGGAACCTTCAGTGATTGTGTGTGGACAGCTCAGCCACCTTGAGGGTAGATTAACAAGCCCACGTGCACAAAGCATCTAAAGTCAGTTCCCCAAGGGCTTTGCTGGGTACTTGGATCTTCTGCCTGTCTTTCAGTTGCAACTGAACTAAAGATGAGGAGCTATCATTTATTTGGGTTCCTCAATTCCTCCCTAAAGCAATACTTATAAACAGTTTTTAAAATATCTTTTAGAGGTACCCTATGTGTAAATTGTGTGTTTGTGTGTGTGTGTGTGTGTATCTGTCTGTGTGACTTTTTCTCCCTCAGCATTCTGTGAAATGGGTCAGAATAGTTCTGTTTTTAACTGATTAATTTTAGAGTGAGTGAGAGGAGGAGGAGAGAGATTTGTTGTTCCACTTATTTATGTATTCATTTGTTGATTCTCATATGTGCCTTGACTGGGTATCGAACCCCATAACCTTGGCATATCAGGATGATGCTCTAACCAACTGAGCTACCCAGCCAGGACAGAATAGTTCTTTAATTAATTTAATTCCAAAGCCATTCTGCATTAGAGGCAGAACAGTCATTCTCATTTATTTTTCCCATTCTAAATTGCATTTGGAATGTGAAGAAAGTAATATGTCTACCTATAGTGTTATGAAAATTCAATGTAAAATACAGGTATCCCCTGCCATTTGAAAGTTTGCATTAGGCCTCTTGACTTTTGTGAAAAGTCCTCACTGAACCACGCTGTCGATAGTTTCTCAGAAACTGTGACTTGAAGTGAAACGTCTAACAGAGTCGATCTCACCACCGGCTAACTGATAGCAGCAAGCATTAGGTTCCTACACAAAGCTCTGGTCACAAAAACATCAGCAGACTTCTAAATAAAAACCCAGAACACTTCCAATATTAAACATTGAGATAAGTGTGAGCTACACAGACATTTAAGAAAGAAGAACAAAAATAAGCAAGATCATTATTTTCCAACCTGCTTCTTCCAGTTGAGGGTCCTGGTGGCGGGAGCCTTTCCCACTGCCCAGGGCACAGGAGGGAACCTGCTCTGGACAGGGGCGTACTCACACCCCTACACTCACTCAGATGGGACACTGGAGACGCCCAACCCACCTCACATGCACATCTTGGGACGTGGGAGGAATCCGGGCGGCAGAAACCCCACAGACATGGGGAGCAGGTGCAAACTCCACACCCACAGTGGCCTCAGAGGGGAAATGGCTTTTTAAATTAACGTTATAACAAACAACATTAAGCAAAATGGCATTCTTCAAAGACCTGCTGCACCTATTTTCTCTAACCAAAAGGAATCTGAAGAGGATTTTGTGTTGTTTTTTTTTTTCTGAAAAAAGGCAAAGAGCGAAAACACGTTCGGGACTTATTTTGCAGCCATTAAGGCGACCAGGCGCCCCAGCAGTGAGCGCGGCATCGCTTTTACTGCACATGTGGTATTTTAGGCTTTACGGGGTATTTCGTGTGCTTTGGTAGGATATTTTTTGGAAATGCTCAACTGTTTTCATTAATGAACTTCCATAGATTAATGGTAACTGCGCCTTGACTTTGCACCCTTTCTGCTTACCCGTGGATAGCCAGGGAGACCTGGACTCTGCTGAGCCTGCAGTAGGTGAGAGCTGGGGAAGCGCTGCCCACTGTTTTAGGAGATGGCGGGAGAACACACAAACGCACACAGAGGCACACAATGCACAATGTCTGCACTTGGCTCGCTTTGCCTCGCTTGGCTGTGGGTTTTCATCGGTACACACGGAGCCACCACAAACTTCTCGTGAACTGGATCATGTTTTATTGGGTGGTACATCACAGTTTAACCAGTTCCCCAGGACCGACATTCGGTTTCTAACCTCTTGCTTTTAGTAACAATTGTGTAGTGGGCAAAGCAAATGTTCATCTTTACATGTGAGTACATTTGCAGTTCAAATTTCTGGAAGCTTCCCTGCTGGTCACATTGTATTAAGCAAATATTTAAAAGCACTGGTTTGGCCTGGCTGGTGTGGCTCAGTGGTTGAGTGTCAACCCAGGAACCAAGGGCTCCCTGCTTTGATTCCCAGTCAGGACACATGCCCGGTTGCAGGTTCGATTCCCAATTGGGGTGTGCAGGAGGCAGCAGATGGATGAAGTTTCTCTTTCATCAGTGCTTCTGCCTTTCTATCCCTCTCCCTTCCTCTCTCTCTAAAAATCAATAAAAACGTATTTTTTAAAAAGCACTGGTTTGACGGACACGGCATTGTTAGGCGGGGCCTGCACTTCTGGGGTTGGCTGTGTCTCGGTTGGAGTACAACCAAGTCAGAGGGAACTCCCACAGAGTGTGGCAGGTGACTCAGTGGAATGGACCACGGATGCTGAGTGGGGCCCTTAGAGGGCGAGTTCCCCAAGGAAGTGGCAGTTAAGGAACAACTGAAGGGTGGTTAAGAATTGTACATCCATGCCTGGCTGGTGTGGCTCAGTAGTTGAGCGTGGACCTGTGAACCAGCAGGTCACAGTTCAATTCCCGGTCAGGTCACATGTCTGGGTTGTAGGCTTGATTTCTGGTATGGGGCATGCAGGAGGCAGCTGATCAATGTTTCTCTTGCATCATTGATGTTTCTATCTCACTTTCCCTCTCCCTTCCTCTCTCTGAAATCAATAAAAATTTATATATTCTTTTAAAAGAATTATGCATCCTAAAAGGGTTGGGGAATGTTCCAGGCAGAAAACAAAACAAAACAAAACAAAACAAAAAACCCAAGTGCAAAATCCACAGGTGAGAGAAAGCAGAGAATTTGGGAAACTGCACGTCTGGCTTTGGGGTCCAGGATGAGGAGAGGGATGGAAAGAAATGGAGCTGAGCAGGGATCAGGCTGGGTCATAGGGTCCCGTGTGACAGGGATGACCCAGTGAGCTTTCTGCTGCAGAAGGACCGCCCGGCTGCGTGTGGAGGAAGACGGCGCAGTGTAGAGGCAACGGACCAGCTGGGAGCCTGTGTCGGGGCCTGGATATTCATAGTGAGAAGGAAAGAATAAAAAGTACAATTCCTAAACTTCTGGCTCAGGCAGCTAGAGAGGAATATGGTTTTGGAGGGAAAGAAGGTGAAAGACGATGACTAGCAATCTAGTCTTCACATCAAGTTGGCAACAATACTAAGAGCAAGTGTCTCTCACCTTCTGATTTTAGTTTTAAACCCCGGTTTTCATTGCTGTGCCTGGGTCAGAGGCAGAGTGGGACCGCAGGCAGGATTCCGCGGCACAAATAGGCTCTGCATGGGGGGACGCAGGAATGGATGCTGCCAGGTTTCCATGGGACAGCCAAGTAAGGGTGTCCAGGAGGAGTCCGGGTGCCCGTGGGGTGCAGAGGAGAGAGGCACGCTCTAGATGTTTGCCTTTGGGAATCTTCTGGCCGGGGAAGCTGGTGAGTGCAGTGGGGGAAGCAGAGTGTAGGGAGGGAAGTAATGGATCAGGAGGAGAGAACCCCACAATGGAAGCATTTGTGGGATGGGAAGCAGCAAAGGTAACTGGGAAGAGGGGCCACATTGGGCCGGAAAAGGGAGGGAACCCTCTCATCTGCCAGAGAGGAGGGTGTTTGGAGAAGATGGGAGGCAGCAATGGTGCTGAAGACACTGGAGGCAAAGGGACAGCGGCAGGGACAGAAGTGGGTCACAGCTGCCAATATGCTGGGATGGAAGGAAGGAGTCAGCCGCCCGGACTGCAGGTGGGTGGGGGAAGGCTGCTCTGCTGAGAATGTGTGGGGAGGTAGTGAGATGCGTGAGAGGAGGTTTAGCAAAAGTTTGAAAAAGCCTTTGTGGAGAAAGGGGTAAAGAAAACCAAGAAATAAAAACTGGTTTACGAGCAGCCACTGAGGGCCACGCTGGGGTTGGAGATCATGAATTTGAAATAGCAGTTTCTGTGCTGTTGATGTGCTTCTTGGGTGAAGGGCAGGCAAGGCTGGGAGCGGCTTGGTTCTGGGATGAGTTTGGCTGGGTGGGTGTGGGTGCAGCTGGCCGATCAACGGACCGCCCAAGGGCCCTCCAGTCTCTGCAGCTCCTACGAATTATGACATTCACACTCGTCTTTGTGGGAAATATCTTTCTCCCTCTTCCTTCTCTCCTGTGATTGAGAGAATGCTCTTGCTTGCTTTTCAGGACTTAGTTAGATGCCTTCTCCGCTATGAAAACTTCTCCTGCATCAGCGCTCCTCAGCGTTGCCTGTGAACTTAGATTATGTCTTGCCTCCTGATGGGTGGCGTGACTGTGACTTGTGTATCTCCAACCCACCCGGTTGCCTGGTGCTGCTGTGTCAGCACTGAGCACCCTGGTCCCGGAAGCCTGTCCAGCCCAGGCATTCTCTCTCTAACACCCATTACAACACTGGGATCGTAGGAGCCATCCATACAACGTGTGTTAAAACACCTGAGTGTGTGTGTGGATACAGATCTGCATGTGATACTAATGTCTTTGGGGATGAAAGGTAGTGATGGGGATGGAGAGGAAATAGGGTTATTTGCCTTTTTGACTTCTTTCTCCCAGCAATACGTAGCATCGCCTTTTAATACTCTCATTTCATAGATAAGGAAACTGAAATTAAGGTCTAGAAAGCTTAAGCATTACCCAAGATGATACAATTCCTTTTATTTTTCAATTAATTGACTTTTTTTGAGCAACTTTAGGTTTACAGAAAAATTGAGAGGGAAGTACGTAAAGTCCCTATATATTCCTCATCCATGCCTCCATCTCCCCTATTATTCACATCTTGTGGTATATTTTTATCATTGGTAAGCCGATATTGATACATTATTAACTAAACTCATAGTTTGCATTAGCTCTCACCCTTCCTGTTGTTAATTCTGTGAGTATTGACGAAGTACCAGTATAATGACATGTACCCACCATTACAGTATCACACAGAGTGGTTTCCTTGCCCTCAAGTCCCCTGTGCTCCTCCACCTGTTCACCCCCACCCCACCCCACCCAATCACTGGCAACCACGGATCTTTTAACTGTCTCTACATGCCTTTTCCAAAATGTTATATATTTAGTATCATACAGATTGGTTTCTTTCACTTCCACCTTTAAGGTCTCTCTATGTCTTTACATAACTTGATAACTCATTTCTCTTTAGGATTGAGTACTTTTCTATTTTCTGGATATGTCCCAGGTTTTTTTTTTTTAAATCTGTTCACCCATTGAAGGACATCTTGGTTGCTTCCAAGTTTTGGCAATTATGAATAAAGCTTCTATAGCATTAGTGTGCAGGTTTGTGTGTGTGTAAATAAGTTTTTAACTCATTTAAGTTAAGATCAAGGAGTGGGATTGCTGGATCAGAAGGCCTGAGTACTAAGTTTGTAAGATTCTGCCCAAACGTCTTCCAAAGAGGTTGTACCATTTTGCATTCCCAGCAGCAATAAATGAGAGTTCCTGTTGCTTCATGTTCTCACCAGTATTTGAAGTCATCAGTGCTTTGGATTTTGGCCATTCCAATAGGTGTGCCGTGATATCTCCTTGTTGCTTTAATATGCAAGTCCCTAGTGACATATGATATGAGCATTTTTCATGTGCTTATTTGTACATCTTCAGATTTTTCACAAAGATATACAGATTTGTATATCTTTGGTGGAATGTCTGTTCAGATCCTTAGCCCAATTTTCATTAGGTTATTTGCTCATTGTTGAGTTTTAAGAGTTCATTGTATATTTTAAAATACCAGTCCTTTATCAGATATGTGTTTTGCAAAGATTTTTTTCCCCAGAATGTGACTTATGCTTCCATTCTCTTAATATAACTACTTTTTGTGGATGTATAATGCATATAGAATAATGTTCAAATCATAAGCATAGAACTCTAAATATAAATATCCTTACAAATATACTTAATACATATAAGTTAATATAATAAGTGTATAATAAGTCTATAGTTTATAAGTGTACTTAATTTTTACAAAGTGCACACCTCCAGGTAAGCACCCAGATCAAGGCAGAATATTGCCAGTAATCTGCTAAAGTCAGCTTCCAGCCCCTTTTCAATTGGTATTGGAGATGCTAGGGACAACTATAACGACTTCTAACAAATACAGATTCATTTTGCAAATTGTGAACTCAGCAAAAAATTGAATCATATATAAGACTAGTGCCTTGATGCAAGGATTTGCACACATTGAAAGAAAATTAATTAGAAGGTGGTGGGTGGGGCAGGGTGGGACTGGCCGAGAGGGGCCAGACACACCCCGGAGCCAACTTCCCTCGGTCCCTCCCCAACCAGCCACACCTGGGGTGGTGCTGGGGCTCAAAGGGCATCTGAGGAGTGAGCAGGGTCTCTCCAGCAGTTGGGCTCCCTTGGCCTGGCCTGTGGGGATCAGCTGAAACCAGCTCTCCAACATCCCCTGAGGGGTCCCCGATTACAAGAGGGCAGTTCTCGGGTGACACACCCCAGAATCGGGTGTCCTCCTCTCTGGTTCCGGGGTGAGTCACCCGAGAACCACTGCTGCTAAGTCACCGCAGATCTGCAACTCCTGTGTTGAGCATCTGCCCCTCTGGTGGTCATTGTGTGTCATAGCTACCGGTCGGTAGGTCGGACAGTCGCTTAGCCTTTTATATATATGTATAGACTAGAGGCCCGATGCAGGAAGATTCCTGCAAGAATAGGGCTTCCTGAGGCTAGAGCAAAGCAAAGAAGGGAGCAAAGCCCACCTTCTCAGCTGCCTCACTCCCTCCCTTCTCTGCCGCTTCGCTCCCTCCCATCTCCGCTGCCTCACTCCCTCCTGTCTCTGCTGCCTCAGCTCCGTTCCCTTCTCCACCGTTTCAGTCCCTTCTGCAGCGCTTGGCTTCCTTCTACACTGTCTTCAGTCTTTGGTCTTTGCTCCGCACCTGTGTATGCAAATTAACTGCCATCTTTGTTGGGTTAATTTGCATATCACACTGATTGGCTGGTGGGCATAGTGGAGGGATGGTCAACTTGCATGTTTCTCTTTCATTAATTAGTGTAGATTTCACCTTTTCTATCTGACTTCACTTGCTCAACAGTTTGTTTTGGGGTCCTGGGGGCTTTTGGCTGTGGGACCTGAGGCTGTGCATCCAAGCCCTTTCATTCTGAGTGGGGCTAGCTCTCCCCAGGGAGGAACCTGTGATGCAAATGGAGCTGAGGTGCGCAGAGAAGAGCTGGGAGCTCAGTGAAGAAAACGGGTATCTACTGAGTACCTGTATTCGCTATTTTAATTTTTTCTTCAACTCTGGAACCAGGTACTGTTTCCTTCCACTTTACACTGAGAAAACTGAGGCATGGAAGATTAAGTAATGGGTCCCCATCACAGAACCAATAAGTAGGAGAGCCAGGATTTGAAGGCAGGTGTCGCTGACTCTAAAGTCCTGCTCACCCCACCATGTTTCCTCCGTAAAATTCCTTCTACCAACCTCAGTCCTTTTCTTGACAGCAGAAAGCTGGAGGAGCTGGAGGGCAGGCTTGGTGAGGAGTCAGGTGTGTGGGAGCACCCCTCTCTGGCCCGGATGAGGTGGATTATGGGAGGACTCCTTGAGCCAAAGCTCTTTATCTCCATTTAATTTTCAAAATAGCCCCGGTGAAATAGGGGGACTTGTGTCCTCCTCATTCCGCAGGGAAGAAACCCAGCAATCCTAAACAACCTGCAGAGGAACACAGCTCCAGCATCCCCTTGTCTAGTCCGCAGCACATCTGATACTTTCCTATGAAGGCCCAGAGTAATCTGGGCAAAATGACCCTGAAGACACAAAGAAATTGCTCTCAGCGGTCAGGACCATGAAGCAAATGCAGCAACATCTATCCCCAAACATCTCTGATGTCTCATGGACCCCAGCCAGAGACATGGCCCAAACTCCTCTCCGCATATGGTCTGATGACTCTCCTCTCAGAACCCATTCCCTCCGTCCCCCAAGGCTCCTCACGGGCAGCACTGCCTCCGTCTGCAGCTGCCTGCATCAGGCCTCCGAAGCTCTTTAGAAAGGCAGTCACCGAACGTGCTCCAAGCTTCTCCTCCGGCCTGTTCTGCCTGCCCAGCCTTTATTCACTCTGTGCCCTCTTCCTCAGTAAGCTCCTGTCACCCCAGGGTCTCTGTTCTCCAAAACCACCCCTCCCTGACTGAGCCTTCCTTCCTCCGGCCTCAGCTACCTTCTGCTTCTTAGTTGACCGGAAGGGCTGATGGCAGTGCCCGGCTAGGAGGTGGAGGCCTTCCCCCCGGGTGACGGGCACCCAGCCTCTGTGGCTGACCCTTCCCCCCAGGCCTTGAAATGCTTCCATCTCTTTCAGAGACTCAGCGGGGGCCCAGTCTGCAGGCGGGTGTCACAGAAGAGTCCAGCCTGGACGCCCAGCCTGGAGGATCAAGTCCTGTGCCTAGGACTTCCCAGGGCCCTGGCTAGTGCTGAGTGCGCAGGTGTGTGAGTGTGCACCTGTGTGAGTGAGCACGTGTGTGTTTGTATGTGTATATATGTGTGAGTGTGTGTGTGTGTGTGTGTGTGTGTGTATGTGTATAAGTTCAAGGAGATTTACTTTCCCCTACTGAGTGCTTTGGTTTTTTTAATTAAAGTTGATAACATTATTATTATTATCATTATTTACTATTTTTTACTACACAAGGCTCCTGACACGTAGGAGGCTAAGTCTGGGTCTTGCAGGTACACGTGAAGAACACATATGGGGGGATGGGAAGGAGCAGCATGAGTCCAGAGTAAGCATTACTGTGCAGGCTTTATTCATGCCTGTGCCCTCATGGCGAGGATAGGTCCATGGGTGCTCTGCATCCATTAGAGTGAACGGATGGAGGCAGAGAATAACAATCATTTATTCACTTACACATTTCTTTCAAGGCAATTATGAAGTGCCTACTACATGGCCAACATGGTGATAGACCTGGGGATGGGAAAGCAAATAAGATTTTGTCTTGCAAATACATCAATATAATAGTAGGTATGGAGTGTTAAAACTGAAGTCCACACTGTGAGCTGTAGAGGACCAAGAATAGAAACACCTACATCAGGGGGCCCCTTGTGTGTGTGTGTGTGTATATATGTGTGTGTGTGTGTGTGTGTGTGTGTGTGTGTGTGTGTATGTGTATAAGTTCAAGGAGATTTACTTTCCCCTACTGAGTGCTTTGGTTTTTTTAATTAAAGTTGATAACATTATTATTATTATCATTATTTACTATTTTTTACTACACAAGGCTCCTGACACGTAGGAGGCTAAGTCTGGGTCTTGCAGGTACACGTGAAGAACACATATGGGGGGATGGGAAGGAGCAGCATGAGTCCAGAGTAAGCATTACTGTGCAGGCTTTATTCATGCCTGTGCCCTCATGGCGAGGATAGGTCCATGGGTGCTCTGCATCCATTAGAGTGAACGGATGGAGGCAGAGAATAACAATCATTTATTCACTTACACATTTCTTTCAAGGCAATTATGAAGTGCCTACTACATGGCCAACATGGTGATAGACCTGGGGATGGGAAAGCAAATAAGATTTTGTCTTGCAAATACATCAATATAATAGTAGGTATGGAGTGTTAAAACTGAAGTCCACACTGTGAGCTGTAGAGGACCAAGAATAGAAACACCTACATCAAGCTGGGGAGCCCCGGTAGGCTTCCTAGAGGAGGTGACATCTGAGCTGCATCTGGAAGGGAATGAGCCACTGGAATGAGCCCTTATATTTTCACAGTGCTTCACGGTTTACAAGTTCCTTTCACAGCCATTATCTTATATCCTTTTCTCTACAACTTTTTGAAGTTGCCCAGAGATGAAATATTCTGATTTTACATTGGGGAGTGGGCAGTGGGGGCTAGGGGGCAGTGCCCAGGGTTAAGTGGATGGACCAAAGTCACACACACACACACACACACACACACACACACACACACTCCTAAGTGGCCGGTTTCCTGCTTCCTGGTTCTGGGTTCTTTCAGCTCATTACCAGGTGGCCTTCCTCCCCTCTTCTCCCCCTCCCCCCATTGTTTTGCTGAATGCAGCTGAAGACAAGATAGCAATTTTCTGATAATCCAGGCAGGCTTCCTGGAATCAGGTGTGGGGGAGCTGGCGGACACCTCAGAATAGCCTTGGGGCCTTGCCCAGGACTCCACCCCAGGAAATACCCTGGGGTGGCCCCTCTGAAAGACAATTTTGACCATCTGTGCCGCTGTGATCCAGGGCCGGCTCAGGGCTACCTCCTGGGCTCTTCTCTCAGCGTGGCCACATGCTGGACTCAAAGCAGTGGGAGGGAATGGGGTGAAAAGTCCACTAATTGCTGTGGCATTTGCTTCTGGGGAATTCCACCCTCACTCCCATGGTCCTTTACAGCCATTAAATTTACTTTCTTTAAAATTAGGAAGTAATTGACATCTGCCACTCAGTATAATCAGAGCTGTGTTCCCCTTAAGTCTTTATTTTCCCCTTCTTCTCCCCTTCTGCCTGGACCCCGGGAGCCATAATTAAAATATCTCATTAAAGATCCTGTTAGTTCCAATCACTGGATGAACAGGGAGTACTTCAATTATATTTATTACTACAGGCTCAGTGCATGAATTCGTGCAAAGGTAGGGTCCGGCCCGCCAGGCCCCAATGGGCAGATTGGGGCTGGGCCTGTCAGGAGGAGGAGACAGCGGGAGTTTGGCTGGCGGGCCCCACCCCTGATTGTGGGCTGTGGGCAGTGGGCCGGCCAGCCCCAACCCCGAATGGGGTTGGGGGGCCGATTAGGGGCCAGCAGCCTGGGAGAGGGGCTATGAGTGGTTGACTGGCCGGCTCTGCCCCTGATTGGAGTGGGGGGGCTGAGTGGGGGCAGAGCTGGCTGGGGGCGGGGGCG
>NW_006284614.1:1417320-1438565 GCF_000327345.1 Myotis davidii
TTGGCCAGCTCCCCACTCCCGAATCGGGCATTTCGCTGGCTGCAGTGGGCATCATAGCGATCGGTAGTTCCAGTCCTTCCGACGTTCCTGTTACTGGCTTTTTATTTTATTTATTTATTTTATTATTATTATTTGATTTCAGAGAGAAAGGGAGAGGGAGAGAGAGATAGAAACATCAGTGATGAGAGAGAATCATTGATTGGCTGCCTCCTGCATGCCCCACACCGACCAGTCATTCTAGCTGAGCCAAACTGGTTAGGGCTGGCTTTTTATATATATAGATGTTTTACTTAATTGTTAAGTACACAAGCAACACACAAATAATTCTCCCTATAAAATGTGACCCTTACAGATAAACTTCTAGAGAACAAGACAATCTTCTCTCTTTCCTGGTGTTCAGCTGCCTCTATCAGTTGTAGGCAGGAGTATCTGCAGAGCTGCTTGCTCTTCTTCAGTTCCCAGCCCTGGCTCCCTGGGGCCTAGGGGTGCAACCGCAGGCTGCAGGTGTAGGGAGAATGGAGGCAGAAAAAGATCCACACAGGCCTGCAAGTGGGCTCAGGATTCTTAGGAAGGACATTCTGGGGCCCCAGGTCCCTGATTGTCTAGAAGGGGAAGTGGTATAACTGAGGACCCCTGGCTGGAGGGAAGGGTCTGAAGGGGCCCCGCTGGCCCAGATTTAAGGGCACTGCTGCTGGGGTCCTCCCCATCCCGCCGAGACAAATGCGGTCACCAGAATTTCCTTTAACTCATCAACATAGGGAATATGTGTGGTTATAGGAAACAAAAAGGTGTTGTTGTGAAGGTTATTCCCCCACCCCCTGGGATAATATCACACCGTCTGTGTTGTTCTACAGCTTGCTCTGTTTCACTTACTCTGCAGTAAGATTTTTCCACATAGCTCTACGCTTTTATTTCAACTGCCACCCAGTATCTTGTTGGGTATGGTTATGCTACTACAGTTAAAGATAAGAAGTATTTGTTCAGCACAGGTTTTTGTGCTACAAAACAGTGTGGGCATTCCTGAAAAGCCCTGCATTCTGAAAAATTGCACACTAAACATAATAGGCTAAAAGCAATAGGACTGAGTAGATCTTCCAAATGTATGCAACTGGGTAAGAGAACCCCACCAAAAGCAGAAATTGGTGGCTCCGGAGAAAACCTGGGTAGTCCAGGCACGGACCTCTACACCTCACGGTGGCCTCCGGGAGGTTTAAGCCACACGGAACTACAGCAAAATACTGTTGCCTGCAGGTGATGAGAGCGCAGATGGAGTGGACTCCGGGCCAGGTGGGCACAGGGGGAAGTGCAACCTACTTCCTAGGTCAGTCTCTCTGGGGACCACGCCCAGGTGCAGGCACGCTTTCACATTTTTCTTAAAATAGAGCTGTAAGGGCTCTTGCCTCCAAAGAAGCCGATTTGAGGGTTTTCCCCCTTCTTGGTGGAGGTTATCATTCTATTCCCAATATTCCAGCTCTACTTGCTAGGGAAACATAAACCAAGTCAACTACATAAACCAAGCCAACTTTCACTCTATAACCACATAATTGCCCTACTTATCAGTTGTGGATGCACACATTATAAAAACATGTACCGTTGGCATAAAGGTGATTAGACTGTAGTACATATCAATAATTTGTAATGGATGAGAGGAAGGGAGAGATGTAATGAAAGTAAAAAGGAAGGAAGAAAGGAAGGAAGGAAGGAAGAGAGGAAGGGGAAGGAAATAAGAACTGAAGAATAATTTAAGGAAACAGACGGTAAACACCTTTGGTTAACAGTGCCCACTTAACATGATCAGGTTCATTAACTCCTAAATAAGTGTCCATGATAGATCTCTGAAGGTCCTTGAAGAATTTTTTTTTTTGGTTGGTTTGAGGGAAAATAAAGACTATATAAGTGAGTAGAAAGTATTTTTTGAAGGAGTGTCTTCATTCTGAGTTTGTCTTACTATTTGTTATTAAAAACCTTTCTTTGTGAAACAATAGTCAGAGCAAATGGTATTTCTATATGTGTATCTATCTACATATTCTTATTTGGAAAAATACAAAGTCATCAGCTTTTTAAAGGTCCTCCATGTTTGGGGGAAAGTTTTGCTTATTTATCAAGTGCAAAGTCTGGGAATCACTGAAATTTCAGCCATCCCTGACCTTCAAGCTAAATGGTTCCTAGCCTATTCCTACAGACATGGTAGCTAGTCTATTCCTCAAACCCTAGCTTTCTTCCAGGGCTCCAAAGGGGAAATATTGTACATCAACCTTCCAGCCCCATTGTATAATGTACACAATGGGGTCCCCCATAAATGTAATTCTCTCTACTCCAGGAAGAAGGTTACTTTATTTTCTAATATAAACATTTATTTAAAAAATACTATGGAGGAGAGATGGGGATTCAAAACCAGAGTCATATGCAGAAACAAAATGCACTGGACCAAAAACAAGAGAGAGAGAGAGAAAGAGAGACCATAGGCATTGGAGAAGAGAGGGGAGTGGAACACTATATGTTACTTATAAAAGAGCAAGTCTACAAGAGTGTACTACCAAGGTATAAATGCAAAATATAGTGGCACGTCATGTGAAGAAAGAGGAGACCAGTACCTCACAGAAACAGGAGGCAAGGGAGCTGGTGGGGTTTGTTCGCTTTGTCTGTAAGGCCGCTGGCAGCATGCTAGCACCTCCCTCAGTCTGTGTAACAAACAGTCTTGGGGCGGGGGGGCGCGAGGGCAAAGAGGTGATGTGCTGTGAGAACAGTATCACACAATCCAGAGAAATAAAATACAAGTTTGGGTGATCGGTGTAAAAAGAGGGCCTGTGTGAGGCCATGGGCAGGTATGGGGAGCAGAAGGTGGATGTCTCCTGGTTTCTCCAAGGGTTGAAGAAGAGTTGCTTTAAATCTTGTTTGAATGTCATGCTGTGGAAGTTCCCTTCAAGCATAACTTATTATTTCTCACAATGCAAATGGGGGAAATTTGGAGGATGGAGCCAGAACATTACGTGAACCCCTAGATTGCCCACAGATCCCCTTGGCCAGCCAAGGGATGACTCTCTGGTACTCTCTTCTTATCTCCAGGGATTGCCCTATGGTGCCTTTACCTGCATGGAGTCAAGTCCAGGGTAGAGGGGGAGGCTGGAACAGAGGCTCAGGGAACCAGTGTTTCTGAGCTTAAAATGCAGCCCCTGTGTACAGCATCAAGGGCAGGGGACAGAGATCGGAGGGATACTTTCTATTGCATAAACTTGTGTCACACGAATGTTGAACTAATCAAATTTTCTAAATGAACTTACAGAAACATCCTGGCTCAGTTACTAGCTACTGGTTTCCAGCAAGTGATCTAACTTTCAGTTTTAGTTCCTCATCTAGAAAATAAAGTTAATCCTCCCATAATGCTATGGGTAAGAGTTAAATGAGAAAATGCTATATAAAAAGCTGAGCCCAGGGCCTGGCATGAAATAAGTCTTAACTACGTAGTAACTAATTACTCATCAGACATGAAGGATTTCAGCTCGTATCTCACAGGAACTCACAGAAACAGTTGAGAAGACACTCTCCACAAGGAGCAGTTAACCTCTGTGCAGGGTAGGAGAGTTTACAGGGGGTTCTCTCCATCTCACTGCATTTTCTCTGCACCAGTGAGGGGCCGGGTGCTGCTGGAAGCAGGAGCTGTCTGGAGGTCACATGGAGGGATGGCAGGGCAGGATCTAGAACTCTGGTCTTGCAACCTCCTTTCCTGACTTCTCTGGGTCATGTTTCCCGTGAGTGAAGGCCATTCTGTATTGGTTTGTGCAGTCAGGTTAGGAGAGAGACCTAGAATGCTCTGCTTCCTCGGTCCTGTCCCTGACACCCAGGCAGGGCTTGTTGGCAGATGTCTGGTTGAAGACTGGTGGGCAGAAGGTCAGGATGGGGTAGAAGAGCAGCTTTGTGAGACTGGTTACTTGAAAACAGCTCAGGGACACCCCCTCTAACTTCAGGCCCACTACCATCACTTGCAATTTATTCACATGGTCCCTCCTACTTTGTTTCCACTCTGGGTGGAACCACATCTGAAAGCTACATGGGTAGTTCTCTCAACTTTAAAGGAAGAGTGTTGGATTAGTCAGAATATTTGAGTCCTAAGATGCTAGGCTGCAAGGATATGAAAGGTAATCTAACCATCCATCCCCGCTATCACAGAGAAGGAAATGAAGGGCTGGAGGTATGAGAAGGATGTTATCAGGGCCATACCACTTAGTACAATGCTGAGACTCAAACCCAGGTCTTCTGACTTTAGGACAAGTGACAATAGAGGTTCTTTTTATCTACAGAAAACAGCAGCAGATTGTGTTATGAGGACTCATTTGTGTCTCTGCATAGGTACACCGGGGTTGGGATGAATAAACATGAGCTGGTACTAACTTGCCAGGCAGGGCATTCAGTACAAGTCATTAGCCCACTAAGATTCACAGAGGTAAATATCACTATCCCCATCTTATAGATGAGGAAACAGTTTCAGAGAGCTTCCCAGGGCCTCACAGCCAGTGAGATGTGGATGTGTGGGGTTCCTGGACTGGTGAAAAGTATAACGAAGAACTGATTCTCAGAACTGAATGGAGCAAGGTGATCAATGATGCTCTAAGGATCACCACACACTTGTCATGGGCAGCTCCTTCACAGTGGTCACAACCTGTGCTGTGAGTTCTGCTCCTTTGGTTGCACAAAACTGGCCAGTGGATTGGTGCCCAAGCCAGAGGTCTGGCTCCTTAGAGGTGGCTTGGCCAAAGACTCTGTCCCATAGAGTCTTCTGTGTAGGATGGTGACCCAGTTGGATCCTTTCTCTTGGAAAGTGTGAGTATAAGAAGTGAAAAGTGAGTAGCTGTGAGCTGGGCCCTAAGCAATGATGCACCACGCTGTGGGTTGCCTGGAGGCCTGACCTGCAAAGGACTATGCCCCAGAGGGGTCTCTCAGCACAGTTGCTGGGATTCTTCAACTTCTTCATATGTTTTCATGGAACCCATGACTCCCCACATTCTTCAGCTTCTAAGGAGCACTCTTTGCTTTTGTGTCCCAATCATTTTGGCTAGTGTCCCCCATTCCCTGTGTCTGCAGGGAGCCCCAGGGTTTCTGAGGAGCATCAGGAATGCTTGCACATTCCAGACAGGTGAGCTCTTGAGACCTCAGCCAACTGCCTTACACTTCTCATCTCTTGCTGTGAGAAAGCAAGAGAGAGGTGAGGAATTGAAGACATATACAGGGAGTGATCATGATGATTAGCCATGGAATTAAAATTAGTAAAGTAAGATCAGTGGTGGGAGGATCTGATGGGGTCCAGGATTATTGGAACTGAGTTTCTAGAGCAGTGGTTCTCAACCTTCTGGCCCTTTAAATACAGTTCCTCATGTTGTGACCCAACCATAAAATTATTTTTGTTGCTACTTCATAACTGTTATGTTGCTACTGTTATGAATCGTAATGCAAATATCTGATATGCAGGATGGTCTTAGGCGACCCCTGTGAAATTATATGGCCAAAGGGGTCTCGACCCACAGGTTGAGAACTGCTGTTCTAGAGAGAGTAAATGGGAAAGATAGGAGTTAGAATTAAAAAGTGGAATGCAAGAAATTGAGATTACGATGGGATTCAAATTGTCAATAATAACAGAGTCTAGTGTAGGAGCATGGGAGTAGATGGCTAGTGTAGGGTAGATAACAAAATCACTGGAAAGAGGAAATCAAGGAACCCTGTTTACTGCATACTAAAACCTCCAAGAGTTGAGGGATAGGAATGATGACTGGAGAGAGTGACAGTAAGCAAGAGCTGAAGTCACAGAGAAAGGACAGAGCATGGACCATTTGGATTGGTAGATATAAATACATGTCCCCAGGACAATCATCTCTTTTCTGAATTCTGATTTTAAGAAATATTGTTAGAAAAGGCATAAAGTTGCTATGAGTTTAACTCTTGGGTGATATAAGGTACAATCTCTCTTTTTTTAAAAAAAAATATTTCTTCATTGATTTCAGGGAGGAAGGAAGAGGGAGAGATAGAAACATCAATTATGAGAGAGAATCAATGATCAGCTGCATCCTGCACGCCCCCAACTGGGGATCGAGCCTGCAGCCCTAGCATGTGCCCTTGGCTGGAATTGAACCTGGGACCCTTCAGCCCACAGGCCAATGCTCTATCCACTGAGCCAAACCAGTTAGGGCAAGGTACAATCTCTTTAATTGTTCATACTGACACTCCCACCCCACCCCTCCAGCAGGTGCTAAGTGAACATTGTCACCATCCCTGCCCCTGCTCTATCAAATACCCGAATTTAACCTATCCCACGACAGACCAAAATACCCCATTTCTAACATGGAGCTTCAATCTTACAATAAATGTGTTAGACCAGAACCTTGAGTAAGACAGCTTCCCCTGATGCCAAGGTTTTCTTTAGTTTCTTTTATGGGGCCCGGGTGTTTATACTCAGGACATAGTAAGATGCAGGATGGGGGACAGGGACACCTTTCTTTTGCAAAGTGGGAGAAGGGCAATTGTGAAATGAGATGGCGGGCAGGTCCAGATGGCAGTGAGCACCATGGAATTAAGGATCAGAAAATGGATCCCTTTAAGCATTCCAAGCTCACATATCTCTTGGGAAGCCTTGCTGTACTCCAGTTAGAATACCACTGCTCTTTTTCACACTGGTCTTTTGGGTCTCAGTGTTCATATCTATAAGTTTAAGTGGTGGGAGTCAAAGGCCCCAAATTACATTCCAGTTTTAAATATTGAATTCCAACCATTGGGTCAGGCTGCTGGATGGCCTGGGCACTTGCTGGTGCCACTCTTGTCTCCTAGAGAAGCATTAAATAGGCTGGACAATCCCCCCACTCCTAAGTGAGCTGGAACCCCCGCTTCCCCTACCCTCCAGCACAGTGGTTCTCAACCTTGGCTGCACATTAGAATCACCTGGGAATCTTTTTTAAAATCCTGATTTCTGTGCCTCATCCTCCGGAAATTCTGTTTCTTTGTTATGGGGTGGGGCCACAACATTAGTAACAAAGAAACAATTTCCAGAGGATGAGGCCCAGAAATCAGGATTTTAAAAAAGATTCCCAGGTGATTCTAATGTGTAGCCAAGGTTGAGAACCACTGCTCTAGCAGGTTCTCTCTCTGTCTCTCTCTCTCCACACTACCAAATGCCAATGGCTCTGCTATCCTTCCCAGCGGAATGATCTTAGACCAATATACTCAACTTCTAGGCACTAACAGTGTGCGCTCAATAGCAATCCTGCTACACGGACTAACTACGATATAGCATTAAAAAATCCCACACCTGAACTCTTCATTGGAGGATAGGAACTATGTATTTTATTTCTGTGATGTGCGAGTCTTTGTTATGAAGCAGTATATTGCTTTTGTGTACATGCTAATATGTGCATTAGCATGTATATTCATTTTTGTATTTTTAAATGTTATGTTTCTGTAATTTTGAAGCTTTGGCCATATGTAGATCTGATGAGCTTTTTAAACGAAAGAATTAATTCTTATTTAGTAAATGGAGTCGATGTATAAAAAGAAGGCAAAGTTGATAAAAAGGCCTGGTGTCACTGTGCATGTAGGGGGTGTCTTCTCCACCACACGCTGCCTCTGACTTCTGCGTGGGCAGTGAGGAGGGGAGGGACAAAGTCCTTGGGGTGGTGCAGGGTGGGAGTGTCATGGTGGAGATGCAGCATTCAGTGGGCTCAGGGTTTGGGCCAGGAAAGAGGCAGGAGCCAAGCTTTGAGGACAGGAGTGGCTTAGCTGAACTCAGCACTTGCTGGGGGAAGTGGGTGGTTTGAGTTTTACTTTCAGTTTCACTCAAAGTCATTTCATGATGAAATGCACTTAACAGTCAGATCTCTTAGCCAGATTTCTCAGCAAACCTGTGCTCCCCCCGGCCCCCTGAGGCCAGGTTGTTTAACTTGAGCTTGAGGGTGGGCTGGGGCAGGTGAGAAGCATGAGTAAGGCTTCCTGTAGGGCAGTGCCAGGCCTGGAGAAGGCAGTGCCCCTGCATATCAGCAAATTCTCATGGCTGGGCCCTTGGTACTGGGGACAGGTCATCCCACCTCTCTACTCCACAATGGGGGTCTAGAAATGATCTCTAGACAACCACTTAGCACCTCATGTGTATCAGGCTGGCACTGTGTCTTCAAAGACGAACAGACACACCCTTGCACCAGGGAGCTCACAGGGTAGAGGGAGAAGAAGGAAAGGAACAGGTACAGACAGGATGATGAGAGCTGCCATCCCTGGGGGCCCACTCTGTGCCATGTTCTTTCCTCATGTTATTTTCATAGTTCTTACTATGACTCAAAGGTGATGCTTTTTCAGAGTCGAGCCATGGACCACTCATCAGAATGCAGATTACTGGGCCACACCCCTACCTCTAGATCAGAGTTTACAAGAGCTCAGTTGGGCATCTTCATTTCTGACAAACATCATGAGTAATTCTCATGTACTTTAAAAACTGAGATCCCCCACCCTAAGGGTGTACATATTTTGCCTTAGTAGGTTTTACCAGCAAGAAACCAAAGCTCAAAAACAGTTAAATTGTTCAGGGCCAGCCAAGGTACAGATTGTAGAAGTTTGATTTGTCAACTAATGGTCATTGAGACCAATTCAAAGCCAATAGAAACCCCCAATTCAGGTGCGGTGAAGAAGGAAACTTTATTCAGGGCAAAGAGCTCAATCATGAAACAGCAAGGCTTGGAACAGCACAGCTGTGAGGCGGCCCTCAGGCAAGGCCCCTGTCCTGCTGGACAGCTATCCTCAGCTTTGCTCTGCTCCTGTCTGTTCCATTCAGGTTGGGACATCTTCAGTGTTTCACCTTCAGCTGGGAAAGCAGTCCATCTCTGGTGAAAAGAGAAACTGCGCATCTGAACTGGAAGGAAAGTTGACTTATATAGAGAGAAGTCCCCCTCCAATCCTTAATTGGTCTTTTCTCATGCAAATGAGGACTCCAAATCCTCACAGTTTAATTGGTTCAGAAAGCACTATTCTGGTTGGCCAGAATTGAGCCCTTCTGATTGGTGAAGATGCTAATGAGGATATAGTTGCATGACTTCAACTGGACTGGGAAAGTCTCAGTCCTATTGGTTGAAATACAATTCCAGGAACTCCTTTAAAAGGGTTGGTTCAGTTGGCAGGAACGTAGCACAGGCAGGCAGTTCAGTGTGTAGGTAGGCAGCTTCGTGCAGGCTTCTCCATGAAGCCCAACTTGCGTGAGCAGTCCCTGTTTAGAAACAACTGCTAGGAGATTTTAAATTTGAGCCCAGTTAACCCCAGGAGGCCTCTTTGGTAGATATCTTCTTTCTCAGAGTTGGCAGATTCAAACCCAACTCAGAGTTAGGTTCTGGTTTATGCTTGTTGTCCTGCATCATTAACAGCAGCCCCGTTCACTCTCAAAAGCATCCTGGATTGGATAATAAATTATATGGCTACCGTATTGGGAGCCCCTCACCATGACTCTGCATCATGCTACTGCCTTTTCAAAAAGGTCAGTTAATGTGGTTATGGGAACACACAGAATATGGAGGAGGGATCACCTGGCTGAGAGAGGGAGTGAAGGTAGGGTGGGAGCAGGTCAGGGGAGAATCCCAGCTGTGATACCCAAATCCCCTCTCTGCCTTTTGAACAGCAATGCAGACAATGGATATTCTAAAGAAGAAAATTGATAAACAGGCGATTTCCATCTCCACTGAAAGCTGCAGCCACAGCAGCAATCGTAATCACATCTAACCCAGAATGCTGTGGGTCCAACGCTGTCCTAACCGCTTTGCATATGTCACAGAGGACAATGGAGGCTGGAGAGCGACAGAGAGGTTAGGCTGGGCAGCAAGAACGGTCATGCCTGGGAAACTGGAACGGCAATGCACTGGTGACCGAGGGCCTGGGAGTCTAGACACCAGCTTAGTCACAAAACAATTTCTCATGCAGCCTTTGTCAATCGTGACCTTTCTGGAAGACGTGGACAAAGTCAATACCAAAATCCTGAGCCTAATCGTTAATTAAAAGGAGCTCATTTTCCCTTCTCCAGGGATTTTTCAGAACAGAGCTGCCTGCACATCTTGACTAGGTTTAGATGCAGCCCTACCCGGAAGCGGAAGGATGGAGGAGATGACCTCTGAGGTCCCTTGGAGCCGAAAGGGTCTGTGATCATTACAACCACATGTCAGGACCTGGAGACATTCTTGTTTCCTGCTCCTCCACTAGGGACCCAGGGCTGCAGGGCCCCTTTGCCTGTGTGTTTAGCAGGTCATGCCCTTTTCCCTGGGCCTCCAGTCTCCTCTCTAGCCTTCACCACCCCCCACTAGCAGGCCCCTCAGCTCTTACATTTCTTGGGTCTCCCTTCACTCTACCCATAGAAGGAGCCTGGGTGTGGGTGAGGACATGGGTCCTGTCTCTTTCTCTCAACTTCATCTCCAGCACACATCTGGATTTTCCCAGCCCAGCCTGGGTCTTTCCTGGAACCACATTCTGATTGGCATTGAGCAGGATGCCTTCTCTCAAACATACCCATGCAAACTTGCATCCTCTCTGGGCAGCAGAACC
Source organism: Myotis davidii (assembly GCF_000327345.1). Classification (NCBI taxonomy): domain Eukaryota; kingdom Metazoa; phylum Chordata; class Mammalia; order Chiroptera; family Vespertilionidae; genus Myotis; species Myotis davidii. The sequence continues at coordinate 1,427,869 of NW_006284614.1, forward strand.
AGCGGCCATGGTGGCTGAGGCTGTGGACAGATGTGTCCAAACTGGCCAGATGTACTGCCCAAGACAAATGCAGATACATCTCTTAATGTGCTTTTAAACCCAGAAGAGCAATGAAGGGCATCCCCTGAAGACCCCAGGCCAGTGATGACGAACCTATGACACCTCTGACACGCGAACTCATTTTTTTGGTTGATTTTTCTTTGTTAAATGGCATTTAAATATATAAAATAAATATCAAAAATATAAATCTTTGTTTTACTATGGTTGCAAATATCAAAAATTTTCTATATGTGACATGGCACCAGGGTTAAGTTAAGGTGTTTCAAAATGTTGACACACCAAGCTCAAAAGGTTCGCCATCACTGGCCTAGGCCAACATGTGCCTTTCTTGTTTAGATCATCCTGAATCGGGCAACCATAGGGAAGGGATTGGCCCAGGGCCCAGATGAACAGGTCCTTTGGAGCTAGCTGCTTGGCTGGAGCAAAGCTGACAGCTCGATAGGTGGAAAGAAAGCCTATTTGGGGGTGAGGGGGAGAGAGAAGTGGGGAGAGGCAAGGAAGGGAGTGAGAAAAGAGAGGAAAGGAGTGTAGAGAGGAAGAGGATACAAATGAGGAGAGAAAAGAGAGTGGGAGGAGAGAGGAGAAGATGGGAGACAGGAGAAAGGGGTGTGTATTGTTGCCTCATCTGCTTGCAGAAACAGAGATTTTAGGGTGAAGGCTTGATCTGGGACCTAGGAGATTGAAGGGTTGGGGCAAATGTAGGGTGGGGAGGAAGGAGCAGGGAACGATGCTTAGGCATATTTGACGCTCAGAGGAAAATCTCAACATCTTACAAACTCTGCTCCTGGGGCCTCTAGACCAGCGGTCGCCAACCTTTCAGACCTCACAGGCCACCCACCAGTGGTCCGCGGACCACCAGTTGGCGACCACTGCTCTAGACGCAGTCTCTATGGGGACTGAGGGCTTGGGAAAAGAGCAAAAAGTGTTAGAATAACTCACAAGTGCAGTGCCTTCAATTCAGCTCACACTTTTTAAGCTCTGCATTTTCTAGGCAAGCTCCCTGCTAAAGCACCTGGCATAAGAGGAGTGAATGGGGTGCAATCTCTGGCAACACTCTGAGGGAGATCTGCAGTGTGTGCAGTAAGCAGGTAGAGGTGCATGTGTGTGGTGGGCTGCGTACTTCTTTCCAGAAGGAGAGGAAAATATACCTTCATTTTTATGGGTGAGCCAGGGGATCTGAGAGCTGGGAAGACCCTTGGAAAGTCAGCCCCTAAAGCCACCGAGACAAAGGGTTCCTTTTATGCTGGCAGGTCCTTAGAAGAGCACCATCTTGCTGGAGTGTCCAGGGTCCTGGGACAGAACAGGAGAGCAGATGCTGGCTCAACAGGCAGAGAGGGCACCCAAATAACATTGAGTTAAACAGAGGTGTTCCCCCATTCTTTGGATGGTTTTTGACTTATTTGGGGTGTTTTGTTTGTTTGATTTTAGCAGTGGGCTATCTGGAGCTTTAATATGTAAATTTTTGAGACTTGGACACTATGGACATTCTGAGGCGCCGTGTATCCTGTGACTCATGGTGAGGTCTCTCCCGCCGTGGCAAGAACTCTCCTGTACTGAAGTGGGAAAGAAAGGCTGTGGATGGGGCGCTGATGTGTAGGGCTTTCCTGGGAGGTCTGGGCCTCTAGTCTGCCATTCCACCTGTCCCCAAAAGCTCTTTGAAAACCCTTCAACTGGATTAAAGATTTGATTAACTCGCCTTTGTCCTCAGTGATTTGACCCTGGGTGAACTGCTCTAAGTCTTTATGGCCCTTCCATTTTCCCCTCATTGAATTTGAATAATAGGCCTCAAATCATTCCAGGGGCTATCTGTCCCCAAATCACTTCTGTGTTGTATTATTAGCATCTACTTCCCTGGATTCTTCTGCATTATTTCATCCACAGGTTCTGACTCCCCAGATAGGCCCTTCTTCCGATGGAAATTCTGGGTGCCCCGAACAGTGCAACGAGGTGGCACATAGTATGAGAACTCAAGTCAGGGAACTGGGTTCGATTCCCCACTCTGCCACTTGCTCCCAGAAGCTCATTTTCTTCTTCTATTAAAAAAAGATGGGGGGGGGGGGCTAACTAAACTGAGGGAAAGTGATTTATAAACTAAGTTTCCATAGATTCCTAGTTCCCTTTCTTAATTATTTATCCAACTCGTGCCGTGTTTGAGGCACTGTGCAAGATGATGAGAATCGGCAATGGTTCTTTGGTTCATTCATCTTATTCTGGCTGCTTGTTGATAAGTATGGTGATTGTGGAAATTCAGGCTTCTAAAGCTTAGGGAAACCTCAGCATTCTGAAATGCAGAAATGATGGTGATATTTCAAGAGCTCTGGGCCCCAAACCACCCCTTCTTCTTAGGGACAGTCACAATTCATAATAAACAGCAAGCATGCAGGACACATTTCTTTTTATTCAAAAAGGAGAACTTAGAAAGCATTTTTGCACTCAGGTAAACTGGAGGTTGGAGCTGTTGGGGGAAGGGGAGGGCGAAGGAGGAGGGGCAGGCACGGGGTGAATGGAGGTGGGAGAGGCTGGCGGCAGAGCAGACACCCCCCTAACACAGACGTCCTCGGAAACAAGGGGAGGCTGTGAAGCTGTGAGCCCCTCACGGCTCCATCCTGGTCCCCTTAAGGACCACCCTGGGAAGTCCTCTAGAAAACCCATCCATCATGGACAACAGTCTGCTTTCTTTCCTCTCTGGTTCAATATCCATAGCACAAAAATGTGCTTCACTAATGGAAACCTTGTGCTGGTTTCTCCGAGGACTGAGGCATGAGAGGCAGAAGAGGAAGCGGGTGTGTGGGAAAGAACACACAGAAAGAGGCCCGCGCTCCCAGGTCTGCGAACAGGGGCACGCGCACACTCACATATGCGTGCACACGCAGGGAGGGACAGGGAAAGTCTTGCTCGCCTTGGACACTGACAGTGACAGCAAGGAGACAACGCTGGTGAAGGACTTGCTTTCCAGTTCCTCAAATCAGCACCCTTGTCTGTGTTTCTCAGTGATTCTGAGGCTGCTCAGTATGTCTGCCTGGGGTTTTCACTGGCTCTTTCATACTCTGTTGGAGGAAGAAGAAAAAAAAGATTAATTTTCAGTTCCCCTCAATCGCCCTGGGTTTGTGCAATCAACTGTCATTGTGAGACTGTCACTGTGCGACTGTCTCTGTCCTCATGGAGGCCTGCACATGGTTCAGGGTCTGCGGGTCGCCCAGAGCAAATAGCAGCTCCTTTTTCCTATGGCGAAAGACTGCCCGCCCATCGGAAGTTCTCCTTCTACCCCTCTAGCCTCTAGTTCAACCCATGGGCTGTCTGAAGAAAGAGACAGTCAATAACTACATATATGCATATGAATAAAAACCAAGTGTGGGTATGAGATTACTCTGATCTGAGTTTTAGGAGACTTGAGTCCTAGTCCTGGATATGTAGTAACTGGCTGTGTGACCTTAGTCAGGTGGCTGAACCTCTCTGATCCTTACAGCAATCTACTGAAAACTGAACAGGGTAGATAGTCTGTGAGGCTCTCCGTTTCTGCCCTAAGATGGGAATCTTGTCCAATGGTGGTTATCTGCTTGAATGAAGAGTTGCAGAGGCATGGATAATAGAAAACAGTGGTGAACTGACTTTAATTTTTTTCTATTTTACTTTCCGTTTGCCTCTGGAATGCAACTAGAGCACACTCTCAGACACAAACTTCCTCTCTGTCCCTGCCCCCTCTCTGTGCTCCTCTGTTTAGCCCTCCTGGCCAGGATGGGGATAGAAGAATGTAAGGCAGGCTGGGGTGGGGGGTTGGGGGAGGATGTAAGAGAGGAAGGTTTCTGGTTGGGGGAGGGAGGTTACGGGGGAGGAGTGCTCCAGGCACCCGTGAATTGATCAGCTATAGGTCATTCAAACCCTTCCCCTGTCCTAAAAGGTAGAAGGTTGTGAATAGAACATTCCTCACATGAAATACCGTATATACTTACTTGCCTTGGAGAAGCAACAGTGGTGTGCGTTTAAATGACGAATCTCAAGGAAAATAATCAGAGAAGCCCTTGTTCTCCTTCTTGTCAGCTATGTACTTTAGCCTTACTTTCCAGCCAAGATGGGGCCCCTGCAAAACTGGGGTTGCTAGGGCAATAATCATGGGAGTGGAGACTGGAAAGGGAGCTAGGACCTTAAGAGGGAAATAAGTGTGCTTTGCTGCCATTTTTACTCCCCCATAGCTTGGCAAATAAGACACATTTCTTTTGCAGCAGAATCTTCTATGTGAGCATATACGGTAACCGAGGCATTCCAGAGTCCAGCTGCTAGCCAATCAGGAGTTGGGACCTTTCTGCATTTTTTCTTTAAGAAAGGGTTTTGGGTCCTCTAAGGAGCAGCAAATCAACTGTAGTCTACAGAGTTGTCATCCCCTCCCCCAACTTCCCACCCGCTGTCCTATTGGTGGTGGTGGTGGGGGTGTGTGTGTGTTGTTAAATCCATCTTGGCCCCCATCCTGGGGAGAACCCCATGGAAACACATAGTCCCAGGTATTGGGAATGTAGGTACTGGGGGTGGAGACACACGCTGGCTCAAGTAGAGGTGGCTGACCAGCTGGAGCCATTGTTGGGGTGAGGGCAGTTGGAGGGGGAAGGAAGAGAATTCTGCAAATATGTGCAGCTATAGATGCTTGTGTGTGTATATGTGCAGTTCACCCCCTGATGGCCTCCCTGTGGGACTGAGCAAGTGGCAAGGGTGGTGGGAAGTCCGAGTAGCTTGAGTCAGGAAGCGGAAGGCCACAGAGGCTTCCCCAGGAGGAGTCAAGGAGCAGCTGCAAGCTGGGGAGGGCCGATGACAGCAGGGCTGCCAGGGGCCGGGTGCACAAGGAGAGGCCGGCTGGGTGCCACAGTCTACCTGGGCTGTGGAGGTCGAGCTCAGAGCTGGCCAGCCTCCAATTTCCCCCTGGGTCTTCAAATCGGGTTCCTCCTGTCCTCTTCCTCCTTCCAACGTAGGCTGCCAGGACCTGAGGTTGTGACCTCTGCTCAACTTCAGGCATGGTTCTCTTTTCAGGCTTCTAATGCCAGTTTCCCACCAGTTCCAGGGGCCCTCTCACTTCTTCTCGTAGTTCTCCTTTTCTTAAAGCCTGGGTACGTAATGGGACAATTGACAGGCAGCCTGGAAACAGGGCATCCGCCCTCTGGGTACATTTCTTGGCATTTGAAATACTAGGGTTCCTTAAGTCTTCCCTAACACTTCCACTCTTACCCAGGAAATTGAGATGAAGAGAGGTCAAATAAGCAGCTCCCAACTTAGGCACCGGACAGCCTTTCACAGAGCACCTGCTGCACACTGGGATCTGGAAGGACGCTCTCACCTGAGCTCCGGCCTGGACTCGGCACTGAACATAGTGTGCCCCCCTTCCCCGCCCCCCTCAAACACAAGCAGCAGCAGCCTCAGTGACTGCACTACCTTGGAACTTCTTAGAAATGCAAGTTCTCAGGTGCCACCCAGATCTGCTAAGTCAGCCCAGCCCAGAAATCTGTGCCCCTGACGCCCCCCGCCCAGCCCCTCTCCCCGCAGCCCTGACCGTGATGCCGATGCTCCCTACATTTGAGAGGCCCTGCCTGGACACCGGTCCCACTGGATCTTCCCTCCTGAGGATAGGTCCGGGCCACAGAAGCACTTGAGGTCAATTTTTCAGCTCCAAGGTTCCTCTTTCAATGATTTTACCGCGGAAGGAAGTTGAGTATCCACAGCAGGCCTGGGTGTAACGCCCATTTTTAGATGCAGTGACCTCAGCCTTTTTGACCTTTTGCCTGGCCTTTTGAGAGTGAGAATGGTCAGCTACAGCTCATTTTACTTCCCATTCCTTCTTTCCCCTAATGGTTTTAAGCTTTTCCTTCGACAAATGTTTTCACAGGTTGTTCGGAAGTGGAGATTTTAAGGATTTCAAGTTTAGGAAGTAATGTCACACAGAAAAGAGTTTCTATAAGACAGAATAACAGGAAATGCAGCAGGAGAAATTTAGGTTAGATAATCAGTTCATTACCGTAGCGGTATTGATCTGGCTCTTTTTGGGGGATGATCTCAATTTTAAACACAACACTCTAAAATTTACACAGGTCCAGTTGTACCAGTGAGATGACATTTAGATTTTTTTTAAATTTGGTTTTTAGCAAAGTTATCACTGTGTGGATAGAAGACAAATTCATGCATCACGGAGGGAATATACCTTTAAGAACTAGGGAAGATGCACCAGGGAGATCTTGTCTGGTCCAGCACCTGGTGTGATATGGAAGCACAGACAATGTGCTGATGGGCCTCTTTGGACAGAGTCTAAGTCTGGAGCTGGAGGCTTCGGTGACTTGATGTTTTCGTTCTGATTCTTCTCAATAATAGTTATATGTACGTAAGTTCCTAAATTTTTCTGTGATTCAGTTTATTATTTTTAACATAGAGGTAAAAGACCTTTCCTAGGACTTCATTTTGTTTTCTATGGATTTTTAAAAAATCTTTTTGTTTTGAAATTGCTAGGAGATCATTTCCCCTTGGTCTCATGTTTCTGCACACTTTCTGAAGAGAGGCGTGGCAGCCTTTTGTTCTGGACTATCTCTTTAAGAATATGTGTATAGAAACATCCTTGAATAATAGAGAGAATGTTTGTCTTTGAAGAAGAGGGTTTGTTTGTTTGGCCACACAATGAAGACAACATCTCTGTTCAGGTAGGTTTGGGCAGGTTTACTTACAACCTCTTAGAAGAGATTGGGGTTTCTTAAGCCAGTGATACAAACTCACCAACTGTGTAGCATTTTTTGGGACCACACGTGTCAGCTTCGTAGGCCTTGGGGGGACATGTGGTGCCAGTGTGACCGTGAAGCTTACGCTGCTTGGTGTGCTATGAGTAATAAAGTCCTTTGTCTCTGACCCAAGAGAATCATGTCTTCTGCCAGCATCAATGAAATTGGAGTAGGTTAAGATGTTAACTTACAAGCAGGGTAAAATCTTAGATCCTTCATCATTCTTGATAAATAATTTCAGACTTTCAAAAATAATACAAGGAATTCCCATTTGACCTTCACTCAGGTTCCCTATGTATTAACCACAGATCAGTGATCAACACCATCTACAATTACACTATTAACTAATACTATTAATTAATTTATAGATCTTATTGAAATGTTATCAGTTGTGCTGCTAATGCCTCCTTTCTGGATCCGGCTCTAATCCTGATAACACAATGCATTTTGTCTCTTCTAGTATCATTTTTTAAAAAATATGTTTTTATTGATTTCAGAAAGAGAAAGAGAGAGGGGGAGACAGATAGAAACATTGATGAGAGAGAAATATGAATTGGCCACCTCCTTCATGCTCCCTTCCCAAGGATCAAGCCCACAACCTGGGCATGTGTCCTGACCAGTTCAATTCACATGAAAGATATAACAATCTTAAACTTGGATGTAACCAATAACGTAGCTCCAAAATATATAAAGCAAAAGAACCACAAAAAGACATCAACAAATTTATATCATAGTGGGGAGCTTTAATATTTTCTCTCACTGTTTGATAGTTTAAGCAATAGAAAGACAAAAAGAATATGAAGATTTGTGCAATGCAATTAACAAGTTTGATCTAATGGCTATATATCTAATTCTATAACTAAGAAATAGAAAAGAGATTTTTTTCAAGCATACTTAGAACATTTAAGAAAACTGTCTAGTCCTGGCCCGTGTGGCGCAGTTGGTTGGGCATTGTCCTGTGCACCAAAGGGTTGCTGGTTCCATTCCTGGTTGGTGCACATACCCGGGTTGTGGGCTCTATCCCTGCTAGGGGAAATGCAGGAGGCAGCTAATCGATGGTCCACTCCCATATTGATGTTTCTCTCTCTCTCTCCTATCCTCTCTCTCTAAAAATCAAAACAATATTTTAGAAAAAGAAAATTGTTTACATGCTATGCCATAAACAAGTCTCAAAAAAAATTCAGTATCTTATAGATTACATACTATGACTACAAAGAAATTAAGAAATTTAAAAACAAAAAGATTGCTAAGAAATAATCCTATGTTTGGAGATTTAAAGACACACTTCTAAATAACTCCAGGATCAAAGAAGAAATCATAATGGAAATTAGAAAATACTCAATATTGATTGATAAGTCTAATATTGCATATTAAACTGTAGGGAATAACTTAAAACAGTAGTTAGAAGTGGTTAGGTGGAAATATAGAACTTATATGGCTATATATTAGGAAAGAAGAAAGTCTGAATAGTAGCAAGATAAATGTCAGAAGTGAGAAATTAGAATAAAATGATAATCTTTTTAAAAGTAGAAGGGATGTATCAATAAAGAGCAGAATTAATGAGACATGAATATGAGATAACATAGAGGATTAACAAAGCTGAAAGATGTTTCTTTAAAAAGGTTGGTGAAATTGAGGACTGCCAGCAAGACATTAGAAATAAGAAAGAGGATTTAACTATTTGTTATGGATTGAATTTTGTATACCCCAAAAGATATGTTTAACCTCCATCACCTATGAATGCAACCTTATTAAGAAATAGGATCTTTGCAACTGTAATCACCTTACCATGGGTCATTCAAGGGGCCCCTCATCCACCATGACTGCTGTCCTTCTGGAAGGGAAGAGACCTAGAACTAGAACAGGGAGGACATCACGGAGAGATGAAGGCAGTGATTGTAGGGATGTGTCTACACCCCAAGAAACAGCAAAGATTGCCAACCACCATCAGAAGCCAGGACAGAGGCTTGAGCCGATTCTCCCTCAGGCCTTCAGTAGGAACCAACTCTCTTGGCACCTTGGATTTGGATTTCTACCCTCCAGTGCCGAGAGACAATAAATTTCAGTTGTTTCAAGGCACCCAGGTTCTGATACTTTGTTATAGCAGCCCCTGGAAACTAATATTCTACTGATGCAGATTTTATTTCAGGAAGTACATGTTCATTCTTCCAATAAATTTGAAGACTTAAATGAAAAGGACAAATTGCCAGCAAAATATTAATTGCGAAAACGGACTCAAGAGGAAAAGAAAAACCATTAAACTTGGGTGATGAGCAGTTAACAATCTTCCTACATAGAAAATATCAATCCCAGATGATTTTAGAGGTGAGTATGCCAAACATTAAAGGAAAAGATAATTTTAATATCATTTTAATTCTTCTATAGAGTAGAAGAAAAGGGAACATTTCTTAAGACATTCTATGAGGCCAATATAACCTTGATACCCAAATCAGACATAGTTGTCAGAGGGAAAAAAAACAACACAGAACCATTTCACTAATGAACACAGATGCAAAAAACCTAGACACAACATTAACATATTGACACTAGCCACACAGAAAAAGATAATGAATTATGGCCAACTTGGATTCAGTCCATAAATGCAAAGCTGGTTCCGCATTAGAAAATTTCTAAATGTAGTTCACTACATAACCATTAAAAAAAGAAAGACCATATGATCATCTCAATAGAGACAGAAATGCTCAATAACATTCAATATTTGTTTTATGATAAAAAGCCCTAGTCCTTGCCTAATTAAGAATGAGAAGTGACTTCCTTAACCTGGTGACAGTTTTTAGCACACAATCGTGAAGTATCAGCTTGGCTGTGCACACACCAGCACAGTTATAGTAACCCCTTTTCCCATTGTAAAATATTAAAATTTTTTCTTCAGAATCAGTAATCAGTAACAAGCTAAGGTATGTGCTCATTATTTTTATTCAGTATTGTTGGAAATTCTAGCCAGTACAGACATACCTTGTTTAAGTGTGCTTCAATTGATTGAGCTTCACAGATACTGCTCTTTTAAAAAAAAAACAACTATTGGTTTTAGAGAGAGAGGAAGGAAGAGAGACATTGAGTTGTTGTTCCACTTATTTTTGCGTTCATTGGTTGATCAGGGATCGAACCTGAAACCTTGGCGTATCTGGACGATACTCTAACCAACTGAGCGATACTGTGGTTTTTCACAAATTGAAGGTCAAGGGAAAGCCTGTATACAGCAAGTCTGTCAATATTATTTTTTCCAACACCATATACTCACATTTTGTCTCTGTGTCACATTTTGGGGATTCTCACAATATTTCAAGCTTTTTCATTATTATATTTGTTATGGTGATCTGTGATGTCGCTACTGTAATTGCTTTGGGGCGCCATGCACCACTCCCAAATAAGTGAACTTAATAAATAAATGTGTGTGTTCTTATTGCCTCACCGACTGGCTGGCTGTTCTCGGTCTCTTTCTTTCTCTTTGGGCCTCCCTCCCTATTCCCTGAGACACAACATTATTGAAATTAGGCCAGTTAATAACTCTGCACTGGCCTCTTAATGCTCAATTGAATGGAAGAGTCGATCGATGAGTCCAACTTCATTGCTGCTTTATTTTAAGAAATTGCCGCAGCCACCCAACTTTAGCAACCCCAACCCTGATCAGTCCATAGCCATCCACATCGAGGCAAGACCCTCCACCAACAAGAAAATTACAACTGGTGGAAGCTCAGATGATGATTAGCCTTTTTGAGTGATAAAGTATTTTCAATTTAGGTTTTGTTTTTATTAGACATAATGATATTTCACACTTAATAGACTAGAGTGTAGTGTAAACATGACTTTAAAACAAAATCCTAACTGGAGGGTATTTTTTTATTGATTTTTGGAGAGACAGGAAGGGAAAGA
>NW_006284614.1:1438582-1453535 GCF_000327345.1 Myotis davidii
CATCGATGTCGGAGAAATAGTGATCAGTTGCCTCCCATATGCGCTCCAACCGGGGATCAAACCCAGAACCTGGGTATGTGCCCTGACTAAGAATTGAACTTGAAACCTTTTGGTGTACCAGGTGACACTCCAACCAACTGAGTCACCTGGCCAGGGCTAAATATGACTGGGAAACCAAAAAATTCATGTGGCTCAGTTTATTGAGAAGTTCAATTTATTGTGGTGTTCTGGAGCCAAACCTGCAACCTCTCCAAGGCATGCCTGTACACCATACAAGAAAAAGAAATGAAAGTTATAAAGAATAGAAAGGAAAGAAATAAAACTATCAGTGTATTTGTAGTTTGTATGACTGTTTACATAGATGATGTAAGCTGTTCTTCAGACAAATTACTAGGATAAATAGCAAGTTTTATCAAAGTTGCCAGATAAAATATCACTGTACAAAAGTTGATTTTATACACCTGTAAAGCCTAGATCATTTAATTTTAAAAATATAACAAAAAATAAGATACCCAGGAATATATTTAATGGGTGTGTAAGACTTTTATGAGGAAAAAATATAAATTGTAATAAAACTTCCTGTGGAGTACATCAGTGAAATGAAGAGACCAGCCATGATTCCAGATAGGAAAACATACCAATAATAGTGTAACAGTATTTAGATTCAATGAAATCACAATAAAATCCCAACAGGTGGGACTTTTTTTCTTTTTGGTGGGCTATGGAAACCTGATTCAAACGTCTACTTGAAGCACAAAAGACCAAGAATAGCTGACAAACTTTTGAAGAAGTCAAAGTGAGGACCTTATCCTGTTATATATCAAGACCTATAGATTGGCTGGAGTTGCTCAGTGGCTGAGAGTCAACCCATGAACCAAGAAGTCACAGGTTTCATTCCCAGGTAGGGCACATGACCGAGTTGTGGGCTTGATTCCCAGGAGGAGGTGTACAGGAGGCAACCAAATGATATTTTTATCTCTATCTCTCTCCCTTTCTCTTTCTAAAAAAACCCAGTAAAAACATATTTTTAAAAAATACATAAAAATCAATGCTAAATAGACAGCTGTTACTGATGAAGGGACAAATAGATCAATGGAATGAAATAAAGTCTAGAAACCATGTCATACATTTTTAGAAACTTAATATATGATAGAACTGCCATCGAAAGTCAGTGCGGAAAATATAGATAACCCACTAAATGGTACTGGGGACATTGGTTCTCCAGATGAAATTGTACCTGCAGCTAATACCATAAATGCACATACATTTCAGATGAACTAAAAATTTAAATATGAAATGCAAAATGTTAAATATTTTAAGAAAACATTATCAAGTGTCTCAATGGACTGGTAATTTTGGCTATGATAAAATCACTATTAAGAGAGAAAAAGGTAAATACAGGCTGTGAGAAAAGATATGCATGCAACCGAAAGGATTAATATTGAGAAAATGTAAATGATTAATTGAATTATTAAAAACACACACAACTTAATAGAAAAAAAATGAGTAGAAGATACAACTAGTCATTTTCTTAGAAAGGAAAGCTGAATATCCAAAGAGCATAAGAATGTCCAACTTCTCTAATACTAAGGGATGTACAAAATAAAGCCATAATGAGTACAGTTTTAAATTAACAAGTCTGACAATCCCATGTGTTATAGATAATGTGAAACACTGAATTTTTTGGTGCACTGCTCATGAGGGCGATAATTGGTCCAATTGCTTTAGACCTTACTTAGTAAAAATGAGGACTGATATGCCCAGGGATTCCATACATAGGTTCAAATTCTGGAGAAACTCTCACACGGGTACACTACTAAACATGTACAAAAATGTTTGTAGAAATATTCATTTGAGGTAGTTGAAACATATTAACAATCTATATGCTATATATGTCAATCAAGAGTAGAATGGTGCCCTGATTGGTGTGGCTCAGTGAATAGAGCTTCAGCCTACGGACTGAAGGGTCCCGGGTTGGATTCCAGTTAAGGGCACATGCCCAGGTTGTGGGCTCGATCCCCAGTGGGCACGTGCAGGAGGCAGCCGATCCATGATTCTTTCTCAACATTGATGTTTCTATTTCTCTCTCCCTCGCCCTTCCTCTCTGAAATCAATAAAAATATATTTAAAAAAAGAGTAGAACGGTAAAAAGCTATGGTGTAGACATATAAAGGAATACTATACAGTAGTGAAAATGAAGGGACTAGTGGTATATACATCAACATCAATGGATCTAAAATATTGTAGTAAAAATGGTGAACAAAAAATACAGACACTATGAATCCACTTATATAAACATGAAAAAATAAACACTATTCCAATTTCAAGGCTTACTATAAAGTCAAAACATTGTGGTTTTGGCTTAGGATAGAAGAAAGACATAGATCAATGAAAGAGAATGGTGAGTCCAGAAATAGACCTACATGTTATGTGGTCAACTCATTTTTGACAAAAGTACCAAGGCAATTCAGTGAGAAAGCTGAGTGCCCTTGGGCAAGTTAATGAACTCTTGGGATCTCTATTTCCTTGCTTATAAAAATAGGCATACTATCATACCTACCTAATTGGCAGGGCACTGAGGAACTCTGACGTGTTTTGAAATAGAGAGGTATAGTCTGGAAGCCCAGACATAAAGAGCAGGAAAGGCGGGGCTTCCTGGGAAGACCAGTTAATGTGGTGTGAAGTGGGTCAGCATCTGGGTCTCCATCCCTGACCCAGCACTGGGTCTCAGCAGGGTCCCAGGTGGACGGGCTGACCCATCCTAACAGAGACAGCTGTGGACATCCATCCGAATGGAACGGCTTGGGGCAGGGATGGGCAAACTTTTTGACTCGAGGGCAACAATGGGTTCTTAAACTGGACCGGAGGGCCGGAACAAAAGCATGGATGGAGAGTTTGTGTGAACTAATATAAATTCAAAGTAAACATCATTACATAAAAGGGTACGGTCTTTTTTTTTTTTTTAGTTTTATTCATTCATTTCCAACAAGCCGGATCCGGCCTGCGGGCCGTAGTTTGCCTACGGCTGGCTTGGGGGCTAATGTCCACTCTCTTTTTGAGGCTAGCGAATGAGTTACAGTCATGTGGCTACGTGGTGAGAATAGAATGAAAAACCAGAAGATACTAGTAGTTACAAACTGAAAATGTGTAATGTTGTCGTGTGATGATAATATGATGTGTCCACCTCCACACGAAAGACGCAGCTGCCTCAAGATGCAGTCTCTCCAAGCCACGGCTCTCTGTTTTCTCTGGGACGGCTTATTCTATGCTTCTGTGGCTGACCTAGCTCCTCCCTGGGACTGACCGTCTTTTCTGTAGATAGCCCTTTAAATAAATTCTGAAGGAGGCTGGATGCCTAGGAAATCATCCTCTTCTGAAGGTAATTGCAAGTTCTGGTTTTATGCACTCTGGGGTTGTTTCGTGGTTTTACTCTCAATTTTGTTGCCATCCTTTCCAAATTTCTGGTGGCAAAATAGATGGGGAAAGGGCACAATTCAATGTTCTTCAATGTTCAGTGTACATCCCATGTACCCATAGTATGTTCTTGATAAATGCTCTCTTTCCACATATGTGAGGGATTCATTCATTCCTCACATAGGTCATTTATTGAGGCGTGTGTGTGTGTGTGTGTGTGTGTGTGTGTGTGTACAATGCGGGTTGTGGATGCTGCTGCTGGAGGACTTTCTGTTTGTGAAGAGGAGACCACCTTATCCTCACACAATATTGCTGAACATGGAGGCCTTTTCCCAGGAGTTTTCTTAAGAAGGGAGAGGGTCTTTAAGAATGCCATCACATTTTCTTTCCAGCCAAATAATGCTAGTAATCGGGACAATCACCCAGATACCAGGACAGAATGGGAATAAATAGCTGCCAATCTGAGGGTGCTGGTTTGTACCAAGCACTGTGTTAAGTTCTCCATACACATATTTCATTGACTTCTTATGACAACGCTGTAAAGTAGGTATTACTATGCTCATTTCATAGTTAACAGAACCAAGGCTCAGAGGGGCTAAAAAGCAAAAAAACAAAAACAATAAACAAACCTTGCTTAGGCTCACACTGTCAGTAGCAGTGAATCTGGGGTTCAAACTCAGGTCTGCCCAGCCCCGAAGCCCTTCATCACTGCTCTGCATCCCACCCGGAAACAGTGGCACCAGCAGCCTCGGGGATGCTGTGGCCACAAGCAGTCCCTAAGCCCACGCCCCCTCCTCTTTTCCAAATATGACCTCAGGACACTCGGTGTGAATGGTGACCTCTCGTGGCCTATCCCTCACCAGTAACTCAGGGCCCTCCAACGCGGCCCCACCATCCCTCAGTGATTTCCTCTCTGCCTATAAACCACAGCTTCTGCTGCACGTGGTCTGCCCCTCAGTGTCTCTCAGATTTACTGCCCCTTTAACTGGCACCAAACATTTGCTCCTATTGTTCTTTTGGCTCAAAGTGGTCACCAGCCACCGTTCAAGGGCCTGCCAGAGTCCACACCTCAGCAAGCAGCCCCTGAGACTTGGTCTTTCTCTCAACAACCACCAAGTTACACCACTCACCCTTTCTTACCATTTGTTTATTTTTCAAAGCCACAGAAAAAGAACTGGGAGGCAGGAAGGTGAGAAGAATAGCCTGAGCTAACCAAGTGACCTTCCCCCGTCTAAGGCCTGAGAATCCTGACTCTGTGCCACTCCGCTTATCATGCTTCCCGATGACCACATACCTAGCAGATGTTGGGGATGGAGGTTAAAGTACTTGGTTCTTCCTCAATATGTAGCACATGCTGACCACATGGTAGATATTGAGTCTGAGAATATGAATGAATGATTGAAATGAGCAAATAACTCCTGACAGACGGGGAAGGGACAGCTGAGTAATACCAGTTGTTATACAATGATGGTTGGTGCCTGAGTACTGGTGGGTCTGGTGGGAGAAAAAACAGGATTCAGGGGTTATTCAGAGAGAGTTTGGTGAAGATGCTAAAAACAACCTTTGGAGTCTGATAGGGTTTGAATTTGAGCTCTGGCCGAAACCGGTTTGGCTCAGTGGATAGAGCATCGGCTTGCGGACTGAAGGGTCCCAGGTTCGATTCCGGTGAAGGGCATGTACATGGGTTGCGGGGCCATCCCCAGTGGGGAGTGTGCAGGAGGCAGCTGATCGATGTTTCTCTCTCATCGATGTTTCTAACTCTCTATCTCTCTCCCTTCCTCTCTGTAGAAAATCAATAAAATATATTTTTTTAAAAAAGAATTTGAGCTCTGCCACTTCACACCTCTGTGACCTTTGCCAAATTACTTAACCTCTCTGTGCTTTCACTCTATTATCTGTAAGAAGGGGGTGAATACCTACCCTAAAGGAACACTAAGATGATTAGATAAGCTAATTTGTGTAAGTGCCTGGCTAAGTGAACATTCCATGAAAGACATTGTATTATGATTAGAGAGGGAGAGGGGAAGGAAGAGGGGTTTGGATGGAGATCACATTTAGGAAGTTTGGAAATGTGTCTGGTGCCATCCCACCCTGGCCCTGTGACAATCATATCTTCACTGTCTTGGCAGAGACATCCTGGAGCCCCAACTTCGGTCATGGATCCCTCTAGTTTTCTGCAAGTGGCAGCAACAGCTGTCTGCTGGGTGGTGGCAGGGATGGAGGCTGGGGCTCTTAATGGGAGGATAATATTCAATCCGGGGAGGAAAGGATAGCGGGTGGAGGAGCACTGCCACTAAACCGTTGGTTTATTTCAAGGTTGCAAGACCTCCAGCCATCTCTTCCTATGAGCCCCCCCTGACACAGGGCAGAGGAGCTGAACCCAGACCAGATGTTTCCTCTCTTTCACTATCCATGAATGGCTTGGGGACATGGGGCGGCGAGGAGGGGGGCGGGAGGGGAAGTAGTGAAGGCAGTGGGAGAGATGCCGTAGTTGGGACCTGCATTCTTCTTCACCTGGGGTCTGCAGGCTTGGCATGTGTGTTCCCTGAGGTTCTTGGAAGCCTAATGCATATTACTTGCATGGCCAAACCCAGGGCCAGGGGGTGGGCAGCCCATTTTCTGGAGAAGCACCTTGGGAGGGAACTTGGAGGGTGGTTAGAAGCGTCTGCCTCACTCAGTGAATAACTGGGGAGGAGAGGACAAGAATAGCTCTTAGGAGAAACGACTTAAGAGGCACAGATAGCAGCTTGGGGAATTCCCGCAGCTTCAAACTCCACCACCAGGATCTCTCCGGGCCTCAGTCTTTCATCTGTAAATGAGGAGAATACTAATAGCTGTCCAGATGACTTACTCTCGCACCAGGAGGACTTCATCAGTAATAATCGTCATGAGGGTGCCTTACAAATGTGCAGGATCAGCGTGAGTGAGATTTCATGGGGCGCCGGCAGGACCGGGATGTCATTCACAGGTGGGGAAAGTACCTAAGTGCCCTTCCACCTGCTGTACCCACAGAGGGGGCCTCAGCTGTGGGGGCAGGTGCACCTCCTCCCAGATTACCCGAAATCATGGTGGTGCCCAGTAAGCACTTCTTGGCTAGAGTCTGAGAGCAACAACCGAAAGTTGCTTTGGGCTTAAAATCTCCTGCACCAATTAATCACTTCAGAGACTTTGGTCTAATCTTCCTTAAGATACAGCTTCTTTCTCACGCAAGTGATCCGAGGCCCCAGTGAATCAGAGGGGGTCAAGCTGCATCGGGCACATATTTTTTCCTTGATAATCATCCAGTTTCTATTTCCCAAGGCAAAGGAGGTGCCTTCATCCCTCCTGAGACTCAGAAGCCCAGCACAGTGGATGGTGTCCTCACAGAGCTGCTGAAAATGGGGCAGATGCCTCCAGATTAGTGATTCCCTATCTCCTAGGTGTTCAACAACACTGCCTTGTGCTAAGTGAGCCCTTTGTGTATATTATCTTAATCTCGGCAACAATCCTCTGAGGAGAGGACTATTATTATCATCCCTGCTTTACAGATAAGAAGATTGAAGCTACTGGAGGTTAAGTGGCCCCAGGTTTCACAGCTAAATAGCCTGCTAAAGGCTTGGGAATCATGCCACCTGTGACAGGCATGGCCCAAGAGGTACCACATGCCCCCTATGGGGAAGCCTAATTGAATAGCAGTGAGTTTCCCCCCGAAAAAGGAAAAGCCTTGACACCCTCCCCTCTACCCACGACTGAGCTCTTCACCCATGAGGGTGACTCTGCCATCTCAGACCAGAGGGCTGGGGAGAGAACAGCTGGGGGAGGAGGGAGTGCAGCATGACATGGGAACCAGAGGGAAGACGGAAATCATACTTTTACCCATTCATAGTCGAAATACTGAATGCTTTGCATGCATGTATGTGTGTGTTTGTGTGTGTGTGTGTGTGTGTGTGGAGAGAGAGAGAGAGAGAGAGAGAGAGAGAGAGAGAGGATAAGGGGTGGGGGGAAGGTTTTCAGGGAGGTAGAGTATTGCCTTTGTATGAATTTTTTTCTTTTTTCAGCAAACCACAGACTAGCTACACATTCTTTGGCTGTTTCCTGACTTTAGATTTTGTGGAGAGAGGGGAGAAAAAAAGAAAGAAAAGAGTAGGGGTGGGGGAAGAAGTGAGACAGAAAGCAAAACACACACACACACACACACACACACACACTCCCTCCACACAGGGCTCCTGGCAATAAGGAAGTGAGACAGATCTTTTTCATGAATGGGCTTAACTCAGCCTTGCTGAACTTCCGCTCTCCATTCACCAGCATTCAAATTTCACCTTCTGACCATCCAAGGCAGCTGGCTGCTGGCCCAGGAACTAGCAGTTTGAGATCATCCCCCTGACCACAGGCAACTGTGTGCTTACAAGAATCTTCTTTTCTGAGCTGGTAAATCCACAATAATCAGAGTGTTTACAGGACCCCAGGTTTGAGGGGCAATAAACCTTGGATCCCCACCCCTGCCCGCCGGCTCCTCCCAGGGTTATTGCTTGGGGGGATGGCGGTGGGGGCTCAGAAATTATGCAGGCAGTGTGAGCAGAGGAAAGCAGCCCCCCCGCCCCCACAGGCGGCACCACTTTGGAGAGGACACTGTGGAGCTCTTCCTGTGGGGGCTCTGGGCAGGGAGCTGCGCTTGGGGCCTGTGAGGGCTCCATTGTTTCATTCTGCAGGGAAGTCTGCGGAGGAATAGGGAGCAATGCAAGCTGCTGTCCCTTGAAAATTGGCCCGGAAGTTCCCGAGGGTCTGTCCAGGCAGTGGGAGGACAGGCCGCAGGGTCCTCAGTTTCCTCTTGGGGTAGTGACACCTCTCAGCAGGGTGGCTGTGACACTAAGTGAGCAAGAGAGTGTGGGTGCTCTCAGGAAGCCCCTGCTGCCCGGACTTGGAGAATAAGAAATAGCTGCAGTTCTGAGCCTCCAGAAATGGTGGCTGCGACAGATTCTGGATCAGTGGCGGGAGGAAGCGACACACAGGGATGGCCTGGCCTTGCTGCCAAAGGAGAGCACGTGGGGCGGGAGACATTGTGGGGAGCTGAGCTGTTTCTCTGTTTCTTCCCCCTCCTGCGGCCCCTTCTAGTGGAAATCAAGGAGAAGATGGAGGAAGGGACATCATTTTTCTGTCCATACTGGTTCCCCTGGTCCCCACTTGGGTTTATAAACCCCCCCCAAACACCCAGGTCTTTACGTATTTGGGCCCAGAGTCAGGGGCACGGATGAGATGCCCTTCAGGGAGCCTCTCGGCTCTGGGCCTGGTCTTTCCCAAAGGCCAAACCCCGGACACAGTGCTGGGGCTGCATTCCACCCCTCGCAGCTGCTGCACTGGGACCAGCTCCTGCACTGGGAACGGACTCGGAAATACCAGTGGGCTTTGTTGGGGTTGATTACTCACAGCAAAGGAATGACATCCATTTCACTGGACTTTCTAGGAACTTGCCTGCAGCTGGAGTCCTTGGTCCCCTCTCCAGCACACGAGGCTGCCGAGCAGAGGCCTGGTGCCGGAGAGGAAAAGGGCAGCATGGGAGACCCAGGCCAGGGGACCCAGGGGGGCTCAGTGTGGTTCTCCTTTTATTAATTGGGCCCTGGGTCCTCCTCCCGTGATGACTGGAGGCAGCTGCCTCTACCAGTTTCTGTGGTCTTTTCTCCCTCCTCCGCTTGCCCACCTCTCACAGCCATGGAGGGCAGAATCCCAGATGATGGCCCAACCAGAGGAATGTGAATTAGGACAGGAGATGTGGCCCTGACAGAGGAAATGCCACTGATGCAAGGATAATCAAAGTGGCTCTACCTCAGTTAGTCTTCATGCCCCGCTGGAGGCTCCTGCTTCATCAGGAGATTCCCATGGGCCGGTCTCACCAGCCTAACCTCCAGGCGGCTGGCATTCTATAGAAGATCGCGTGGGCCATCTTGGGTCCAAGCTGTTGTGGCCAGGGTGGCAGAGTAACACCATACAAAGCATACAGACTAGTTTTGCTAACCCTAACCTAAAGATGAGGAACCAGAAGCTCAGAGAGGTTAAGCAACTTATCTGAGGGCACACACGTAGAAGGCAGTGGGCTCTAGAATCTGGACTTGAACACAAGTCCTCTTTTCCCAAAGCCTGAGGGTTTCCTACTGGATAGGTGTGTGTTTTTGTGTTGAGAGTAATGAATTACATTTTAAATTATAGGAAACTTGTCATTTCTACTCTCAGTAGATATTCCTTTCAACTTGAAACTTCCATGATTCTGAGTAAATAAAAACATAAGTGTTAATGTTAAATGAAACCCTGAGAATTAAGCCTGATGCAGAATTGGTCAATTGATGATAACATTATTCATAATAGTATTGTTAATGAATAACATACCACTCACTACTGTTTTGAAAAAGATGAAAACAAACAGAGCTGCTGATAATAATGCTGCAAACACCTGTTTAGAACAAAACTGACCTAAGTGCCCTGGCCATGCAGTTAAGAGACTCTAGCTCCCACCAGTTAGCTATGTGGCCTGGGGCAAGGCAGTGTTCCTCGGTTCTGCCAAATAAAGGACTCATCCCTCCAGCGAGGGGCTTGGTCTAACTAATCTCTATGGCCCCTTTCAGCTCCAACATCTACAAATCTAGGAATTTGGCTTTGTAGCCTCAAAAGGGGCTGAAGAAAGCAGTGGAGGTGAGGGCGACAGCAAAGCCATGCCAATAGCCCTCCTTCAGCCCAGCAGGGGGTGGCCCTCATTGTACCTGGCTGTGGGGACAGTGCCTAGAGGTTCTTGCTACAATGCTTGAAGACTTCCCTTCTAGCTGAACTTTGGGGATGAAACACTCCCTCCATGGTAGGGCTGCACACTCAGGTCATACCAGTGGCAAGACCACCCGCTCTGGTCTCATCTGCTGGACTCTCTGGGCAGCAGAGTTTCTATCTACTCAGTAGCTGCTGATGGCTGCAGGGCTAGGGTGGTCTCTGTTAACCCTCCAGCTGCTCACACAGCAGCCAGGAGGAGCTGCTTCTGGTTTCCTCTGGACGGCAGCTGTTGACAGTGCCACTGGGCAATGGTTGACTTCCACGACAAGTATGTGTCAAAACTGGATTTTTGCTAACACGCAGAAAACTATTTCAGGCTGGCTTATAAGTAGTACAAATGTATTCTCTGGAATATACAACAGGGTCATTAAGTGCCCACAATAATGTCTCATACTAGCATACTAACATACTCTGTCAAGGTAAGCTCATTATTACTAACTAAAGGCCCAGTACATGAAATTCGTGCACCCGGGGCAGGGGGTCCCTCAGCCTGGCCTGCGCCCTCTCACAGTCCAGGAGCTCTCGGGGGATGTCCAACTGACAACTTAGGCCAGCTCCCCACAGGTAGTCGGACATCCTCCCAAGGGGTCCTTAGCACTGCCGTGGAGGCAGGAGAGGCTCCCGTCACCACCACTGTGCTCTCCAACTGTGAGCCTGGCTTCTGGCTGAGCGGTGCTCCCTCTGTGGGAGCACACTGACCACCAGGGGGCAGCTCCTGCATTGAGCATCTGCCCCTTGGTGGTCAGTGCACATCATAGCGACCGGTCCTTTTGCCATTTGGTCGATTTGCATATCAGCCTTTTATTATATAGGATATCAGGTCTTATGAAATAAGGAGATTAAAATCATGATGTTATCCAAACTCTACTAACCCTTCTAAGACCAGCTCAGATTCATTTTCCTCTAGGAAATCTTCCTGGACTCCACAGCCTATATTCACCTCTGGCATTTAGTTATTCATTCATTTATTCATTCATTCAGCAAATATTTTCCAGTGCTTGGGGTTCTAGGGATTGAGAAAATCATGGCGGAAAAGAGTCCAGGTCGCTGCCCTTATGGACTCTGTAGTCTGGTGGGTGGAGACAGATTGCAGTTTACAAATTACACCTACTGTGTGTGCCAGACAGTTTTAGGTACTGGAGATACAGTGCTGAAAGACAAGCAGTTTCTTAGCTTAAAGAACTTTCCTTGTAGTGGAGAGACAATGAACAAATGGGTAATGTCGGAGGAAAATGAAATGGACATGTGCTCATGGATGAGGGGACTGGAGAGGGTGCTGTTTTAACCAAGGAGGTCAGGTTTCCATCATTTCTAGAGCATACACATCCCACAGAAATCTTCTGCACTGTCCTTCTCACTCATTTTCCTATTTCGTTTTGGCAATGACCTCTCCTGTTTAAACGTGGCTCAAAGGCTGGCTGAAATGCAGTAGCCACCTCCTGTATTTGAGGGATTAATTAACTGACTTCAGCAGAGAATGGGGAAAACTGCTCTTAAATTTGATTGAAGATGCTTCTGCCGTGTCTCCATTATAAAGGTCTTAAGAATCCGGGTTGTGGGAGCAGGGGCGGGTGAGGGCTGGGTGGTAGACAAGAGCGTTTTGCGGGGAGAGGAAGGGTTTGCAGAATGACACTCTGAAGAGTGGCTAGAACGCAAAGGCTGATTTCCAGTGAAAAGCACTACATGACATTCTGGACAGCTGCAGGCAAAGCTGGCTCCTTCCCAACCCTGCCATCTAATAATCAGTCCTTAGACACCACAGCCTCAGTGGCCTCAGTTCCGTATCAAGCTTTTAACTGCCAGAATACTTTTCTTTTGAGTTTGAGGTTTACAGCATCCTTGCAAGATAAAAGTGACAAATACGATTATCTTTGTTTGAGAGTGAGGAAACAGAGAAAGGTCAAAAGTCTGATCCAAGGCCACCCAGTGAGCGGGGGGAGCAACCAGGAAAGGGCGAGCTCTCCTACGTAGTCCTTTGTTCTTTCCACCACGTGGCTCATCAGTACCACAATATTCCAGGTCTACATGAAGTCTGCAGCCATCCTCAACTCTTCTGTGCATTTAGAATAATTATCTGACTTGGGAATTTCCTTCGAAGAATGAATGTTCCTTCCCTGACTCCCTCGCTGCCGCCGGGCATGCCTGGTCTTCAGCTCTCGCTTCCCACACCTCCCTCTTGGGTGGTGGGGAAGGAACCGATAGATAGCTCGGCAGTGTGGGAGGTGGACACGGGGGCTACAGCTCAGCACAGCTACCCTTCATTATGGAACAGTGTGCGTGAACCCCCAAACACACCCTGCTCTACACTGTTTCTGAGCTGCTGCAGTTGGATTTGAAAACCTCAGCAGGTGTGGACCAGACAGTACAGCCACTGGTGGGTCTGGGGGTGGAGACCTAACCAGGTCCCAAGCCTATCTCCCGTCTTTCTGGTTTCCTCCGCTTCAGGAAGATTCACTCCGGCCTGTGTGAGTGGGTGGTGCCTTGTGAACCTTTTGGAAAGAGGGAAATTTCTGATTCCTCTACCAACCTCCTCACTAGTCTCCTAGCATCTTCTCTGTACAGAGCAAGAGCAGGGTGAACTTTTTGGACACCTTTAGACAATCCCATATGGAGTCACTGTCAGCCATGACAGTTATGTCCAATAGCATGAAGCCCAGAAATGAGGAAATGGGTTGTAATGGGTACATCCTTGGGAGGAGCTGAGAACACCCCACCCACAAGTGTGGACACTCAGATAAAGATGCCATCTGGACACTGATATGAAGGGACCACACCCACGTGGACTATAAGAACTCAGAGCTCAGACATTGGGTGCTCAAGCTCGACTGTACCACAAGCCGGAGCCCAACTGGACCCCCACTCCACTTGGCTGGGGACAGATGCCTGCCTCTCCACCTGTGGACACCACCAGTGACCTGGACTTCTTACCCGACACTGGCTCTGCTCGCTTTTGTCGTGTAAGCTCCCACTCTCTGTGTGTAACTTGCGTGTGTCTCTACTGGTTTATTGGAGAGGTGTCCCTAATAAAGCCGGAATGTGGAAAGACTAACGTGTGTGAGTTCTTTCTGAGATGCTCCCTTGCTCACGATATACTCTCAATTCCCTTCATTCCAGTATCCATTCAGCAATCACAGAGAAAACAGAGCTCCCTACTTGAAAACCCCCCTCCTTTCCAAAGGACAAAGTCTCAACATGGCTTATAACTGACTGCATGATATGGCTGCTCTCGTTTACCTGGCCCGCATCACTTAGATCAGCTCCTCTTCTCCATTCGGATTCCAGCCCCCTTGGCTGCCTCGGGAGTTCGGGAGTTCATACATGCTGTTCGCTGGCCTGGAAGCCCGCCCCGCTGCTTTGCCTAGTATCTCTTACACTGCTTTCAGGTCTCAGTTTAAATGTCACTTCCCTCATTCCTCAAACTAGGTTATACCCCCTTGTATAATTTTATAGCCTCTTTTCACTTCTTTATAAGATAGTCCCTATCTCAATTCTGCTTAAAAAATTTGTTTAATTGTTCAGCAATCCCTCCCTTCCTTCCCCTCTTCCTTTTGGTAACATGATCTCTCTTAGTCCCTAGAACTCAGCCTGGCACTCCATGCAAATTTGTTGAATGATTGAAAGCACCCACCTGCCCCAGGGGCTGGGAGGAGAGTTCAGATCATTGCGGCCTTCCTGCCCCAAGTTCCCATCTCTCATCAATGCCTCTGTGCAGAGGGACTTGGTGACTGGGAGGCCCTCTCAGTCTAAGACGGCAGCCCTACTGGGGGCTGCGAGATGCTCAGGCTCTCCCTGAGCGTGTTATCTAACTCCTCTAAACCTGTTTCTTCATCTATAAGTGGTGAGAATAATGCCCACTTCACAGGAATGTTGTAATTATTAAGTAAGATCAGGCATGTGAAAGCCGGTGCCTGACACCACGGGATGGTTCAGTAAGTGTGAGCTGTTACTACCGTAATCATTATCACAGAAGGTGAGATGTTCCTTACATTGCATAATTGATTTCCCTGTAAGTCTGGTTCTACTTTGGGCTGCACTGGATGTCTGACATGGTCCATGTGACAGCCATTGGAAGTCTGAAGACAGTTTCTGGTTGAATGAGTCTTCCCCTCTCCAGTTTACCATGGGACAGATACTGGCCTAGTTTCAAGCTTCTCACCATCCAGGCTCCTCTCTGAATAATTCTTTTGTCTATGTCCCCTCACTTCTCAGGCCATCCGAGAGATGAAGGTGCTAGTCCAATCAGGTCTAGGATCACGGGAGTGACGAGGGATTATCCAGTCTCTGGACCCAGCCAAAGGAGTGAGGAGCTTTCTGGGCCATTTGGCAAACCTTTGGGAGATGGGAGTTGAAGGAAATGTGGGCAGGGTAGGTCTGACCTCAGGCAAAATCGATCTGTTTCTATCTATCTATCACTTCTTTTCTTTTTACCTCATTGTTTTTCTAAAGGCAATAACTCAGGTGTCCAGCACCTACAGGGTACTCCAGCTTACACATAGAATATCCTACCTAAACAACCATCAAGGCTGTGTAGATCTTCTTTAATTTTATTTTTATGTATTTATTTTTAAATATATCTTTATTGATTTCAGAGAGGGAGATAGAAACATCAATGATGAGAGAGAAGCATTGATTGGCTGCCTCCTGCATGCCCCCTGCTGGGGATTGCAACCTGGGCATGTGCCCTTGACTGGAATTGAACCTGGGGCCCTTCAGTCTGCAGGCCAACGTTCTATCCACTGAGCCAAAC
>NW_006284614.1:1453614-1470025 GCF_000327345.1 Myotis davidii
GGAAAGAGAGATGGAAATATCAATGAGAGAGAATCATTGATCAGCTGCCTCTTGCATGCCCCCTACTAGGGATTGAGCTCGGAACCCAGGAATGTGCCCTGACTGGAATGGAATTGTGACCTTCTGGTTCTTGGGTCAATGCTCAAAGCAATGTGCCACACCAACCAGGCAGAGCCTCTTTTTATAATTTAGCAGTCTTTTGTTACACCTTTTCAAGCTCCTTTCTGTCTTTAATATACCAAATTAGTTCCTGCTAAAGTGTTAATGACTTACCTCAATTCCCCTTGCTGCTCGCTATCCACAACATGACCCACCTCCCACACAACGGATTGAGGATTTTGAATTTTAGACAGAAATGAGCGAGTTCATTTTGGGCAGGTGGAGATCTCACCTAGGGTTCTTCAATTTACACTGTACAGGTAGCTTCCTATTCCATCTTTGTATTAAGGCAACGAACCCTACAAATAATATCTGGTAGAAAAGAGGCTGTTCTGTGAGTAGTCAGTTACTATGAAGACCGCCATCTACTGGCAGATGGTATCTATTGGCCCTTGATGTTCTCAAGTTATTGCCACTGCATGGAGTTTCCTGATTGGATTGCCTGAGTGAGGAGAACCAGTGGTCTCCCCCATTCCTTTTCTGTAATCTTCCTTTATTATTATTAGTTTTTACTTTAATTCTTTAATGTTCACAACATTTTATACATCCTTGGAGCTGAAAGAGGTCTTTGGAGAGTATAGCTGTTGTAAGCCATTAACACTTTAGTATGAATTAACCCATTTGACTACCACCAGTCCAGAAATTGAACTGAAATTGCAAAGAGATGCCAAATTAGTTGTCTTCCTTCTTTGCTTCTTCCCTCCCTCCTTTACCTTTTATTTTTTCTTTTCTCTCCCCCCCGCCCTCAAACAAAATCTTACCCGTGGGTAGGAAAAAATGGCAAAACTTTTTCATTTACCAAGAAATAGCTGATAGATGTGGACATTTTTAAAAGGTCTTAGTACACTGGCCTTACTCGATCAAATATCATTTATACCCATTTCTAATTCTTCAAAACAAACGCAAATTCTCCTGAAACTCCCCAATCTTTGGGATCCCATATTTCCAGTCCCTTCAACCTCTCTAGCTGCCTCTTCCTCCTCTTTCAATAATAAGTGTAAATATCTATGCCATATCCTCATACACATTTCATGTGTGATGTGTTTGCTTCATGTGTGTCTGTCTGGCTTCTTGTCATGGGCTACTTCCTGAAGACATTTGACTTCTCTTTCTTATAAGTACCACGTGCTAACCGATTGCGCCACTGGAGCTCCTAACTTCTCTTTCTTAATTTCTCACCTTGCACTGAGTTTAAGTTTCAGCACTGGTCACCTGACTAGGTACATTCATTCATTGGTTAAGGCTCAAACAATAGTGCAATGATGGGTGAGAAGATTCTTGTTAACTTCAGAAGACATTCTAGTCTCCATACATGTGCTTCTGTGTGTGAGTTGCAAGAAGGAAGAAGAGTGGAGTGTGAATGTCCCTGAGGACACGGGAAGACTTTCCAAGTGATATTCAGGCATGAATTGCTTTAAGGAAATCAACCTCCAGATCCTCAAGTCCATTTCCACCCTTCCTGAACACCAATCTGCTTGACAATGCGCCTGCAGTTGGGAGAGTGGGGGAATCAGACCTGCTCTTTCTCAATAGCCTTTTACCCACTTTACAAAAAAGAAAAAATTAACTCTCATCCATCCCAAAACTTACTATAGTGCAGTAGGCCAAGTATAAAAACCTCCATGGCATCAAAGGACAATTGCAAACATTAATGAAGACAGCATGAATCTCTGAATCTGAGTGTCTCTCCCTGTCTTAAGCATGATTCTGCTAAGGGCACAGCAGGGCATTGGCAACTCCATACTTTGACCCATTTGGGGGATATTTTGAATTCAGATATATTGTGAGGATACATAGTGAGGCAATAAAAGTAATCATTTTTGTTTAGCAAATATCCCCATTTGTCCCCCAATAATTGTCAAGGAACATACCTGTATTGCCATCATGCAAAATCCCATGAAAATAAAGTGAATAAAGGTAAGAAATATTAAAGATGGCAGTGTCTTATTTTACCCAGGTGATAAATTCACGGTAAAACTTTAAGTTCCCTCTCTCTCTCCTCTCCTCTCTCTCTCTCATTTGTCTATCATCTTAGAATTAAAATGTAAACTGTTTGTCATGGGGACATATATTAACATACATTGATTTGGATTGAAAAGTAAATATTAGGTGGGTTTATTTTTAGGACAGAGAATAAATCTACTCTGGATGATTTATTTTATAATTATGACTGCCTTTGATGATTAGGTTAAATTGTAGATGTCATTCATAAATTAAATGTGTTAAATCTGTAGCTTAAAAAGTTTGACAACAATAAAAATAAAGTATGTAATAATATAAAATGACTTATAAAAGGCTTTGTGGATATGTATTGAAATGAACAATACTTCATTTTATTTAACTCTTTCTAAGTATATCAAGCTAAAAGGTACCTCTAAGAAAAAGAACAACAAAGATAATTAACAATCATTTGATGAGTCTTGTAAAGCGTTTTAGGTGACTTCTCAGAAACAGAGAAAGTTAATGACTGGACTAGATATTTGTAAGTCAGATGCTTTCCAATTCTTCCTCTCAACGATATCAGAGGAGGACCTAATCGAGTTGTCAGCTGATAGATTATTAAAAATAATTCTTGATGATAGAGCAGTATGTTATTTTTGGCATAGATCTTGGAAAGAGTTCAGAGAGTTAAATCATATTGCTATAATAAAACTTCCAAACTTATTTATGTGAACAAAGTTTCCCAGCAATACTTCTATAAAAATGAAAAGCAGGATTAGAATGGACACTGCTCCTTGTCTAATTCTAATAACAAGTAATATCATGCATGGGCACATAAAGTAATCCTATCTAATAAAAGAGAAACATGGTAATTAGCCATACCTCTGCTACCCTTCCCATTGGTGAATCAGGATGATATGCAAATTAACTGCCAGCCAAGATGGCGGCCAGCAGCCAGGCAGCTTGAAGCAAACATGAGGCTTGCTTGCTTCAGTGACAGAGGACTCCAACATTCCCCGCCTGCCGCTGCCGGCCTCTGAGCTTGCAGTTTGAAACATTCTTACAAATATAGAAGCTAAACAAAACCCCAGAAACCTGCTTTCAGCCAGCCGGGATCTCAGACTGGAGTTGAAACAGTGTTTCGATTATAGAACCCAAACAAACCAGATACCTGCTTTCAGCAGCAGAGGCCTCAGAGCTGGAGCCAGAGCTAAAGCTGGCCCAGAATAAAAAAAGAAAAAAGAAAAAAAGGAGCAGTTGGGAGCTTCAGTCACCCGCCAGCCTGAAAAAAGCCCTCAGCCCCTCACCCAGATTGGCCAGGCACCCCAGTAGGGACCCCCACCCTGAAGGGGGTGTGACCAGCTGTAAACAGCCATCATCCCCTCACCCAGGCTGGCCAGGCACCCCAGTGGGGACCCCCACCCTGATCCAGGACACCCTTCAGGGCAAACCAGCCAGCCCTCACCCATGCACCAGGCCTCTATCCTATATAGTAAAAGGGTAATATGCCTCCCAGCACTGGGATCATCAAAACCACGAGGCCTCCCGGTACCAGGATCAGCGTGACGGGGGGCAGTGCCCAAACCCCCTGATCACCCTGCGGCTCTGTGTGTGACAGGGGGCAGGGCCACAACCTCCCTATCCACCCTGCTCTGTTCATGACAGGGGAAGGTGCCCCAACCCCCTGATCAGCCCTGCTCTGTGCCTGATGGGGGAGCTCCCCAACCCCCTGATTGCCCTGCGGCTGGCTCTGTGTGTGATAGGGTGCGGCACCCCAACCCCCTGATCGACCCTGGTCTGTGTGTGACAGGGTACGGCGTCCCAACCCCCTCATCGGCCCTGCTCTGTGTGTGACAGGGTAGAGCCATAACCTCCCCATCGGCCCTACCCTGAGTGTGGCAGGGTTCGGCGCCCCAACCCCCTGATCCGCCCTGCTCTGTGAGTGATAGGAAGGAGCTCCTCAACCCCCTAATCGACCCTGCTCTTGACTGGGCATGGCATTGCAACCTCCCGATCCGCCCTGCTCTGTGCATGACAGGGGGTGGCGCCCCAACTCCTCAATCAGCCCTGCTCTGAGCCCGACCAGGGGCTGCACCTAGGGATTGGGCCTGCCCTCTGCCACCCGGGAGCAGGCCTAAGCCAGCAGGTTGTTATCTCCCGAGGGGTCCCAGACTGCGAGAGGGCACCGGCTGAGGGACCCCCTCCCCCCCTCCCCGAGTACACAAATTTTTGTGCACCTGGCCTCTAGTTAAAAATAAAAGACTATCTGTTTCATTAAAAGATAACTTTCTAATAAAAAATTTTAATTGACCCCTTTTTTAGAAAATAGACTCACCTGCATTTGTAAGAAATAATACACAGATACCCTGTGTACCCTTTACCCAGTGGTAACAACTTGCAGCTCTATATATTATCATAGCCAGGACACGGATGCTGACAGTCAAGCACAGAGCTTTTTCATCACCATGAGGACCCTTCATGTCCCGCCCAAATAACCACACCGACTTCCCTTCCATCCTGTCTTTCCTTAACCACGATCTCTGTTCCACTGCTAGAATTTTGTCATTTTAAGAATGTAGTAGAATAGATGCTTACACTATATAACCCCTGTGGTTGGCTTTTTTAAAACTCAGCAATATTCTACGGAGATTCATTCAGGTTGTTGTATGTGTCAATGGTTCGTTCATTTTTATTGCTAAGTGATACTCCAGGGTGTGGATGTGCCACGGTGTCTAACCATTCCCACAATGGAGGACATCTGGGCTGTTTCCAGTTGGGGGTTTTTACAGGTAAAGCCGCTATAAACATTCTCCTGCAGTTTTTTGTGTGAACCTAAGTTCCCATTCCTTGGGGACAAATGCCCAGGAGTGCAATTGCTGGGCCATGTAGAAGCTGCATATTTAATTTATAAAATAAACTGCCAAACTGTCTTCCAAAGTGGCTGTACCGTTTTACATTCCCTCCAGCAATGTTCCAGGGATCCAGTTTCTCTGCATTTTTGATAGCGTTTGACGGTGTCACATTATTTCATTAGACACTGCATTTTAGAATAGGTTTAGACAGAAAAGTTGCAAGAAGAGTACAGAGAGTACCATGAGAGAAATCAAGAAATTGCTGAGAAATGGGGTTCCTCCCTCAGTCCCCCCTGTTGTTAGCATCTTACATTTGTGTGGTACCTTTGTCACAACTGAGAACCAGCACTGACACATTATTTTAGCTCAACTCCAGTTTATTCAGGTCTCAATAGCTGGTCCCTATTCGAGGCTCTCATCCAGGGCACCATGTTCCTTTTATTTGTCTCATCTCCTTAGCCTTGTCTAGTCTGTAACAGCTTCTCAGACTTCCCTTGTTTTGGTGACACCAGGAGATTTGAGGCATGCTGGCCAGGTATTTTATAGAATGTGCTTTAATTTGGGTTGGTTTTGATGTTGCCAGGGTCAGACTGGGGTAATGGAACTTGGGAGGATTACCACTGAGGGAAGTGCCATCCCCACCACATCACATCAAAGGCATATGCGTTCAACATGACTGATGGTGTTAACCCTGGCCACTGGTGACAGGGAATTTGCCATGTTTCTCCACTGTCAAGTTAGACCCCCGCCTCCTCCTCACTTTACTCTTCAGAAGCAAGTTACCAAAGGCAGACCACTCTCAAGATCCACCTATTTTTTTTAAATATATATTTTATTGATTTTTTACAGAGTGGAAGGGAGAGGGATAGAGAGTTAGCAACATCGATGAGAGAGAAACACCAATCAGCTGCCTCCTGAACACTCCCCACTGGGGATGTGCCCACAACCAAGGTACATGCCCTTGATCGGAATCGAACCTGGGACCCTTGAGTCGCAGGCCAGCGCTCTATCCACTGAGCCAAACCGGTTAGGGCACGCTCCACCTCTTTGAGGGAGGAATGCTTACATAAAATATCTAAATTCTTCTTTATGAGAGATTTAACTGTTTTTTTAAAATTAATGGGCATCGTTTTTTAGAGCACTTTTAGGGTTTCTGGGAAGTTTCCATATATTCCATCTCTCCCTCTTCTCCTCCCACCCCAGCACAGGTTCTCCCATAGCTAACATCTTGCGTTAATGTGGTACATTTGTTACAATTAATGAACAAATATCAATACATTATTACTAATTAAGGTCCATAGTTCACATTAGGATTCACTCTTTCTAGTGTACAGTTCTATGGATTTTGCCAAATGCATAATGTCAGGCATACCCCGTTGCAATATCAAAATACAGCTGCAGTGCCCAAAAAATCTGTGTGTACCATTCCTTCCTCCCCACAAATTCCTGGCAACCACAGATCTCTTTTACTGCTCCTATCTATTTTGCCGTTCCCAGAATGTCATATAGTTGGAATCATACAGCCTTTCAGATTGGTTTCTTTCACTTAGCAATATGCTTTCTTCAAGTCCTTTCATGGTTTGATAGCTTATCTTTTTTTTAGTGCTGAATGATATTCTATTGTTTGGATGCATCACAACTTACCCATTGTCAGACAGTCATTATTTGGCCATTATTAGTAAAGTTGCTATAAGCATTTGTGCAGTATTGTTGGACATAAGTTTCCAACTCACTGGAGGTAAATACCAAAGAGCGCAATTGCTTGGCTATATGGTAAGACTACATTTAGTTCTGTAAGAAGTTGCCCAACTGTCTCACAAAGCAGCTGTACCACTTTGCATTCTTACTAGCAATGAATGACTTCGTGTTGCTCTCTCTTTCCCAGCATTTGGTGATGTCACTGTGTGGGCTTTTAACCATTCTAATAGGTTATGTAGTACCTGTTTTTAATTTACAATTTCCTAATAATGTATGATGTGAGCATCTTTTCATATGTTTATTTGCAATTTGTTTATCTTCTTTGGTGAGGTGTCTGTCATATCTTTTGCCCACTTTAAAACTGGACTTGTTTTCTTATTGCTGAATTTTAAGAGTTCTTTATATATTTTCGGTAATTGTTCTTTATCAGATATGTTTGGGAAAAATTTTATCCCTGTCTCTGGCCTGTCTTTTCATTCTCTTAGTATTCTCTTTCATAGATTAAAAGCTTTTTAATTTTAATAAAGTCCAACTTACCAAATTTTTCTCTCATGGATCATGCTTTTGGTGTTGTATCTATAAGTCATGGCCAAATCCAATGTCATGTAGGTTTTCTCCATATTATCTTCTGCAAATTTTATAGTTTTGCATTTTACATTTAGATTCGTGATTTATTTTGAGTTAATATTTGTGAAAGGTGTAATGTCTGTGTCTAGATTAAATTTTTTTTTGCATTTAGATGTCCAATTGTTCTCAACACTATTTGTTGAAAATACTATCCTTTCTCTATTGTATTGCCAGTGGTCCTCAGTCAAAGATCAGGTGACTATATTTTTGTGGGTCCATTTCTGAGCTCTCTATTCTGTTCCACTGATTGAATTGTTTATATTTTCACCAGTACCACACTGTGTTGATTACTGTCACTTTATAGTAAGTCTTAAAGTTGAGTACAACCATCTTCTGACTTTGTTTTCCTCCTTCAGTATTGTGTTGGCTATCCTGGGTCTTTTTCTTCTCCTTATAAACTTTACAATCAGTTTGTTGATATCCACAAAAACTTGCTGGGGTTTTGACTGGGATTGTGTTGGATCTATAGATTTGGGAGGAACTTTCACATCTGAACAATATTTCCTATCTGATGTCGAATATCTCTCCATTTATTTAGATCTTTGACTTCTTTCATCAGGGTTTTGTAGTTCTCATACTGACCTCATATATTCTGTTAGATTTACAATATATATATATCACCTTTAAGATGCTAGAGTAAATCGTGGTAGGTTTTTAGTTTTTCAATTTCTTCCATTCATTGCTCCTACATAGGAAATGGCTTCTGTATTTTAATCTTATATCCTGCAACCTGGCTATAATAGTTTATTAGTTCCAGAAGACTTGTTGTGGTTAATTCTTTGGGATTTTCCCATGGACAGTCCTGTCATCAGGAGGCAAGAAAAGTTTTATTTCTTCCTTTTCAATATGCATTTTATTTCCTTTCATGTCTTATTGCATCAGCTAGGACTTCCAGTATGATATTATATTGGAGTATTGAGAGAAGATATCTTTGCCTTAGTGATTCAAGTATATTTTATTTTAACTATTCTGATGGGCACGTAATGATATCTTATGGTTTTATTTTCATTTCTTTAATGGCTAATAATATTAAATATATTTTCATGTACTTATTTGATATCCATATGTTCTCCTTGTTGAAATATCTTTTCCCATCTCTTGCCCATTTTTAATTGGGTTGTTTGCTTTTTTACTCTTAAGTTTTGAGAGTTCTTTATACCCTCTAGATACTCTAGTACTTTATCGGTTTGCAAATACTTTCTTCCTGTCTGTAGCTTTATCCTCTAAACAGTATCTTTTGCAGAGCAAAAGTTTAACTCCTGATAAAGTCTAATTTATCAGTTTTTCCTTCTATAGATTTCCTTTTGGTATCAAGTCCAAGAACTCGTAGTCCTAGATCCTGATGATATTTTTTCTAAAAAAATATATAGTTTTACCATTTACATTTAAGTCTGTGGTCCATTTTGAGTTAATTTTTGTATAAGGCGTTACATTGAGGCATTTGTTTATTTAAAACTAATTTTTTAAAATCCTCACCCAAGGATCGTGGTGAGAGAGACATAACAATTGGTTGCTTCCCACACACGGCCCTACCAGGGAACCTGTAACTGAGATATGTGCCCTTGACCAGGAATCAAACCCGTGACCTTTCAGTCTGCAGGCTACTGCTCTAACCACTGAATACTAGCCAGGGCTGTTTGTTGTTTTTTTAAGTGTCTATAGCTAGCCAATTAACCTAGCTCCATTTGATGAAAGATCTTATTTTTCCTCCATTCTATTGCTTTTTGTACCTGTCAAAAAGAAGTTGGACATATTTGTGTGGGTCTATGTCTGTTCTTTTACCAACAGTCTTGATTATTGATTTATTATAGCTATAACTCTTGAAATCAGTTAGGCTGGGTTTTTTTTCTAGTTTATTTTTCTTTCTTAAAATTGTTCTGGCTGTTTTTATTCCTTTGCCTTTCCATATATAAGTTTTAGAATCATTTTGAGAATATTTACCAAAATCTTGCTGGGGTTTAGATAAAAAATATATTTTACATGTGTGTCTACTTGGACAGAAGAATTGACATATTTACTAGTACTAAGTGGAGTCTTTCAATACATAAAAACATTGCACGTCTTTCTATTTAGATCTCACTGACTTCATCAGCACTTTATAATTTTAGGTGTATAAGTCTGATACATGTTTTGTTAGATTTATACATATTTCAGTTTTTGAGCAATTGTAATATGGCACTATCTTTTTAATTTTGGTATCTACTTGTTTTTTTGCCAGTATATGGGGATACAACTGGTTGATTTTTGTATGTCTAGCTCATATTCTGTGACCTTGCCAAATCACTTATCAGTTCTAGTAGACTATTGTAGATTCTTTGGGATTTCCTTCATAGACAATCCTGTCATCTGCAAATAGAGTTAGTTATATTTCTTTTTCTTTTCTTCATCTATATGCTTTTTATTTCCTTTCCTTGCCTTGTTACCCTGGCAAGGACTTCCAGCACTATATTGAATTGGGGCAGCGCAGGCAGACAGCATTGTCTTGTTCCCAATCATAGGGGGAAAGCATCTTTCTTTTTAAAAAAATATTTTTTTTATTGATTTCAGAGAGGAAGAGAGAGGGGGAGAGAGATAGAAACATCAATGATGGGGGAGAATCATTGATGGGCTGCCTCCTGCACGCCCCTTACTAAGGATTGAGCCTGCAACCCAGGCATGTGCCCTGACTGGGAATTGAACTGTGACCTCTTGGTTTATAGGTCAATGCGCTCAACTACTGAGACACACCAGTAGAGTGGGGGAAAGCATCCTTAAGTACAATTTTAGTGCAGGTTTTTTTGTACATGTTCATCAAGTTAAGGAAGTGCCTCTCTATTTCTGCCTCCCTTCCTCTCCCGGGGAGTTTTTATCATGAATGGGTGTTGACTTTGCCAAATGCTTTTTCTGCATTGGTTGATATGAATGATCATACGATTTTACTTTTCCTTTTTTAAATCCTCACTGAGGATTTCTTTTTATCGATTTTAGAGAGAAAAGAAGGGGAGGGAGGGAGGGAGAGAGAGAGGGAGAGAGAGATGAAAGAGAAACATCCATCAGTTGCCACCCATATGTTCCCTGACAGGGGATGGAACCTGCAACCTAGGCATGTGCCCTGATCAGGGGATGGAACCTGCAACCTTTTGGTGTACAGGACAACACTCCAACCAACTGAGCCACCTGGCCAAGGCAATCATATACTTTTTCTTCTTTAACTTGTTAATATGGTTGATTGATAAATTTTAAAATATTGAGCCAGTTTTACATCTCTAGAATAAATCCCCGGGGTCATGATGTATAATTTTGATATATTGGTGACTTATTTGCTAATATTTTATTAGGAATTTTTGTCTATATTTATGAGATCTATTGGTCTGTAGTTTTCTTTCTTTTTTTCTACTGTTTTGTTCAATTTTGGTATCATGATAATGCTAAATTCATAAAGTGAATTGGATAGTGTTTCCTCCTCCTCTGTTTTTTGGAAGAGATTGTGTAGAATTAGTATTAATTCTTTTTTAAATGTTTGGTAAAATTCTTCACTGAGTCTGGAGATTTTTGGTGGAAGAGTTATAAAATTACAAATTCAATATTTTAATGATTATAGATTATTCAGATCATCTATTTCATACTGGGGGAATTGTCATTTTTTATAAGTTTGTATTTTTGAGGGCTTGGTCCATTTCACCTAAATTGTCAAGTTTATGAGAGCAGGTTGGAGAATTCCTTAATTATCATTTGGTATCTTTTCGGCTCTGTAGTGATAGCCCCAGCTTCATTCCTTATATTGGTCATTTATGTCTTTTCTCTTTTTCTTTCTGGGAGTTTGTCAATTTTATTGACCTTTCCAAAGAATCAGCTATTTCACAGATTTTCCCTATTGTTTTTGGTTTTCAGATTTCATTGTTTTCTGCTCTTATCTTTGTTATCTCCTTCCTTCTGCTTGCTCTGGAGTTTATTTGCTCTTTAGTCTCTAAGTTCTTGAGGTAGGAGATCTGGTTATTGATATGACTTTTCTCTTTTTTTAATGTAAGGATGCAGTGCTACATATTTAGTGCTACAAGCTACTTAGCTTGTCTCAGAGCTTTTGATATGTTGCATTTTCATTTTCTATCAGTTCAATGTATTTTTGGATTTCCTTTGAGATTTCCTCTCTTCCCATGGATTATGTAGAACTGTTTTGATATTTCCTGTTATTTTTATCTTATTAATTTCTAGTTTGATTCCACTGTGGTTGGAGAACACGGTCTTTATCATTTCAATTCTTTTAAATTTGTTGAGGTTTATGACCCAGGATATGGTCTATATTGGTACTTTTTACGTTTAAAATTTTCTTTGCAAAATGTATATTTTTTATTGTGTTGACCAAATGAGTGCTAATAATCTAACACAGAATAATATTTTTGAAAATTACAAAAGTTATAAGAACGCCTGGCTGGTTTGGCTCACTGGATAGAGAGTCGACCTGGGGACTGATGGGTCCCAGGTTCGATTCTGATAAAGGGCATGTACCTTGGTTGCGGGCACACCCCCAGTAGGGGATGTGCAGGAGGCAGCTGACCGATGCTTCTCTCTCATCGATGTTTCTAACTCTCTATCCCTCTCCCTTCCTCTCTATAAAAAAAAATCAATAAAATATATTTTTTAAAAGTTATAAGAACTTTGAAAAATTATGTTTCCGAACATATTTTAGCTGAAGAAGATTCCAAGAGGTAAAATGAAGTAGGAATATAATATCAAAGAGAAATAGAAACAAGATAAATTTTCTTCTGTAAATCATACAGAAGAATTTGTTCATAAATTTTTAAATGAATGATTTTGTGTATCAAATATTTATGGTAACTATTTTCCATTGGATACATGTAAAAGTGTGATTTAAGAATTTTATTTTAGCTCTGGTCAGTGTGGCTCTGTTGGTTGAATGTCATTCCAAGTACCTAGAGGTCGCTGGTTCAATTCTTCGTCGGGGCACACATGGGCTGGGTCCCTGGTCAGGGTGTGAGTCAGAGTACCTGCAGAGGCAGTCAATCGATGTCTCTCTCTCTCTCCCTTCTTCCTTCCTCTTTTTCCCTTCTTCTCTCTCTAAAAACATATTTTAAAAAGAATTTTATTTTAAAATGCCTATGTGTCTAACACTCTGGAAATTACATTCATTGTAACTACATATTTAAACTTTTTATACAAACTTCTGGATGTTAAATTACAACTGAAAGAGTGATTACGTAATTTTTAAAATTTGTGTGTGTTGGGTGGGAGATCGAGTAAGCAAGCACCATCTGAGGACCACTGATGGAACATAGTGCTGAGCTCACTGAGGAGGCATGGATTAAGATATAAGTATGTGGTTAATACGGTGTACCTCTTAGGGTGGGTACTCATTCAACTAGCCATATTTATTAAATATCCTTCATTATTCTGTGCTTCTTTCTCTGCTAAGTGCTAGGAAGATAGAGGCGACTGATCAAGGTCCCAGCCTTCAAGTAGAGCATCACTAACCAAGAAATAACCAGCAGTGCCACCGTGCACTGGCGAGTCTGGGTCTCTCCCTGTCCTCCAGCCTTAACTGCTGAAATGGGACAAAGGATGAGGTGTACAGGGGTCTCATTTTGAAAACCTAGACGAGGGAACTACAGAGCCACACCCACACCTACAGTGACTCTCCTCTAGCACATCACCATCCATACGAATTAGCTCACACAGTGAGAGGAATAACAGGGCACAAGCTACATGGACTTCAGCAAATTATAGGCATAGGCTTAGTCACAGAGGTTCTGCTTAAGTTGGCTGACCACAATGAATTCTGGCTTCACAGTTCAGACCTCCTCCACTGCTCCTTGAAGAAAAGAGGCAGTGCCATGCAGGTGGGACGGCTTCGTGAGAACAGGGGACTGGATTCTTGTCCCGACTATAAGTCTCTATCACCAGAAGTAAGGGACTCCTCTTTTCTGAGGGGCTGGACCAGATGATTTAAGGCCCCTTCCATCTAAGGACTCTGTGAGTCTAAGTCTCTCCTGGTTGCATTCTACATGTAACCCCAAGTTCCAAGCACTCATCTCATGATTTGCTAGAGTTCCTTGCTCTGAATTAAGTTCCTGGCAGAGTCTTTTTCATTCATTTCTTTCTTACACCAGGTTCAACCAACTTACTGTGTCCTGCTTACTTTCTCGGAGAGCATCAGTATCGAGCACGTTTTCTCTTCTCTGGCTACTTCCTCAAACTGCCTCCCTGTCTGGCTCTTTCTTGACGTAGTTCACATTTCCTGTCTCCGGTGCTAGAGTCAGCCAGGCACCTTCCAATTCCTGGATCCTTAGCTCATGAATGTGGGCCACACGCACAGGATAGCATTCAAGGGAAAGGTGCCTGCACTGTCATAGGCGAGAGCACCCGCCACCTTAGGAGTGAGGTTTCTTTCCTATCAAAGGATGCTTTGGGATCCTAGAGGTCAGAGCCCTATCGAAGCCCAAAAAACTGTGCTTTTCGCAGGTAACCACATTAGTCTTCAAACCTGGCACTCCAGACGATATTTCAGGTAGTCCAGATAATCTAAAACAATGTGGAATTTAGCCCTGGCTCGGTGGCTCAGTTAATTGGGACATCAGCTCGTACCCTAAAAGGTAGTGTGTTTGATTCCCAATCAGGGCACATACCTAGGTTGGGGGTTGAACCCGGGCAGGTACAGGAAGCTAAGGATCAGTATTTCTCTCTCACATCGATTTCTCTCTCTCTCTCTCTCTCTCTCTCTCAAATTAATAAGCATATCCTCGAGTAAGGATAAAAAAATTAAAATAAAAAAAACAATGTGGAACTTAAGTATTCTATCTTTTGTCTCTAGAAACCATCAAAATATCTGGGAATCATCCAAACACAATGATTCTCAGCATTAAAACTGGGACAAGCACATGTTATGTGCTTCTGGAGTGATGCAGCAGGCAGTACACTGCCCCATCCATGTGGTCTTCTTGCTCAAAATGCACCTCAGCAAGCCTTTAAATCTATAGCTTTACAGGGGCTGAGAGAATTAGTGAAGCAGTCCACAGGGAATCCAACTGGCAAACCCAGAGCATGGCACGCTCTGCTGGACAATGGACACAGTTCCTTTAACAATCAACGACACAGAAAAGAAAAAAAAAAAAGAAGATTCTAAATTAAGATACTCAGGAAACATAAGACCAAATGTAGTATGTGGGTCCTGTTTGACTTATTTAAATAAGCCAAATGGATAAAAGTTATTTTTTGAGACATGAGGATAAATTAGAGTTGAGCTGGTGATACTAGGTGATATTAAGAAATTTTTATCTATGTTAGGTGTTTGGTTTTGTGATTCTGTAGGACAGTGGTTCTCAACCTTCCTAATGCTATGACCCTTTAATACAGTTCCTCATGTTGTGGTGACCCCCAACCATAAAATTATTTTCATTGTTACTTCATAACTGTAATTTTGCTACTGTTATGAATCGTAATGTAAATATCTGATATGCAGGATGTATTTTCATTGTTACAAATTGAACATAATTAAAGCATAGTGATTAATCACAAAAACAATATGTAATTATATATGTGTTTTCCAACGGTCTTAGGCGACCCCTGGAAAAGGGTCGTTCGACCCCCAAAGGGGTCGTGACCCACAGGTTGAGAACCGCTGCTGTAGGAAACCCCTCCTTCCATTCTCCTTCCCCCTTTTCAGAGAACTACATATGGAAGTATTTAAGGGGCAAAATGACAAAATGTCAGGAATTTTCTTTAAAGTGCTATAGAAGGAAAAAAGAAAGAAAGAAAGAAGAAATGGCCAGATGAAGTAAGTGTGGCAAAATGTTGTAATTGTTGAACCTGGGGGAAGGGAATTCATTTCCTAGGTCTGTAACTTTTCTGTATGATTAAAAAAGTTCAATATAAAAAAGGACTTAAAAATATCTGGGAAATGCCAGTGTTTTTGGTGTCAAAATGATATGTGAGTCTTGGCAAAGCCCATAATTACATACAGGAGTTTAGTGTTGTGGTGAAGAATGTGAGCTGTGGAGTCAGACCAGACAAGACTGGATTCCTCACTTTGCCACTTACTTGCTGGGTGATCTTAGACAACACACTCACAGTCTCTGAGCCTCACTTCCTGGTGTGGTGGCTGTGAGAGTAACTGAAATAATACATGTACAGTACTAAGCAAGACAAATATTTATTAAATAGTTTCAATAGAAGCTATTAATATTGTTCATCTTAAACCCCAAAGCATCAGAGTAATCCTTTGTCACGTCATGTGTCCTAGTTTGGGTTCAGAAAACAGAAATCCAGAGAATTCAGAATCAGGAAGAAATGTGGAACAGTGGCCCACATTCTCAGGCTGTACAAGACGCTGAGCTCCCAAGGATAAAGCTGTGACTTTATGCAGAGGCCTCATTAATCTCAAGTGCCCATGCCAGGCAGGGAGGGGCCCAGGCATGAACTAATTAAGAGCCCTATGGATGGAGGATGGGAGCAAGGGGGTCCAGAAAGAGGATTCGGGTGTGCCTCCCCGTTTGTGCTGCACCCACTAGGAGCATTAGTTGCTAGGGAGAATCTAAATATATAGTGTGTTGTTGTTGAAATGTTCCCTTCTGACAGCCGGCTGAGCATTCTCTCTCATGGAGCTCATATTCCCCACTGGAAAGTGAAATCGTTTACAGACTCCCAAGGGAAGCTAGAGCCCCGGATTCATTTTTCCCTAGAGAAAGCATGTTTGCTGGAAATTAGAGAAGGTAATTGGAGAGGCCTAGGGAAGAAAGGGACCTGCAGGGGTCATTTAGTCCATCCTCCAGCCTCCAGGCAGGAGTGAAACTAACCCGTTCCAGATGGCGATGGTCCCTGTCGGCTGAGACCACCGGGAGAGACCCTGAAGCGTGACTCAGCAGCTCATTCCAGAGGAGGCTGTGCACAGACGTTCTGGTCTATCCTCAGCCCAGTCACAACTCACAGTGGGCTTTGAATGAGTCATTCATCTGAGACCCCAGTTTTCTGATCTATAAAATGAGGAAGATTGGTACTGCCTTGCTGCTCTGAGTTTCAATCCCAGTACAAAATGGAAAACAGCTTTATGACCAGGAAGGGGCTGGTATGTAAAAGGCCTGACAGCATTCCATTGTCAGCTCTTTAAAGATTCTTTTAGAGCTAATTGAAATAGTAGCTTATCT
>NW_006284614.1:1470047-1482344 GCF_000327345.1 Myotis davidii
TTATAGAACACAACAGGACCTGGCAATATTGCCTCAGAGAAAAAATCCCACTGGTTCCACAAAAATAATGTATTGGTACCACTTGCCCAGAACAAACGGATCCTCTGGCAGTGATGAAACTCACAGGGGCACTGTCATCAGGGCAGCGACAATTGCATTGTGTCTGCTGAGCTGAGGAAATCAGCTGAGTGAAGAGCTGAAGCCTAGGCAATTGAGATCCAGAGAAGTTAAAAAAAACACAGCAATGAAGGCATGGAAGGCGACTAGACCCAGAGCTATTCTCATTTCCTGAGTCCCTGCTCTGTACCAGACACTGAGGTGGTAGCTGGTGAAAAGATGGTCCAGTGCTCACGAAGCTCAGAGGCTAATGGGGAAGACAGACATCCAACAGCCAACGGTGCTGCGAGGGAGAAGCCCAGAGGCTATGAGAGCACGTGAGAAGGCAATGCAACCCGCCAGGCCCTCCACCGTCTCGGTCACAGGGGACATTTATAGCCCATACTTTGCACTTGGCCCTTGGCCTTAATCATACCTGAGCTCCCGTCATCTCTTCTACGGTTATTCAACACTGGTATCTTTTAAATTATTTTTTTTATTGAAGTGAAATTCACATAATACAAATGTAAATGTTTAAAAGTGAACAACTGAGTAACATTTAGTACATTCTAATATTGTACAACCACTACTTCTATGAAGTTCCCAAACATTTTCTTTCTGTTTTTATCCTGAGGATATGTTTTCAAGTGATTTTAAAAGAGAGAGAGAAAGAGAGGGAGAGAGGGAGGGAGAGAGAGAGAGAGAGAGAGAGAGAGAGAGAGAGAGAGAGAAAGGAGAGAGATATCAATCGGTTGCCTCCCATACTCAATCTTATTGGGTATCAAACCACAACCCAGGTATGTGCCCTGACCAGGAATCAAACCCACAACCTTTTGGAATATGGAATGATGCTCCCACTAACTCAGCCACCTGGCCAGGGCCCCAAATATTTTCATCACCCCAAAATAAAACCCCATCCCATCAAGCAGTTACTCCCCATTCCTCCTTGGCCCCAGCCCCAATTTGCTTTCTGTTTCTATAGAATTGCTCTTTTGGATATTCCATACACATAGAATCATACATATTCCATATTTCGTGACCATAATGTTTTTGAGGTTCATGCATGTTGAAGTATGTATCAATAATCCATTCCTGAATAATAACTCTGGTATTTTTATAAAGGTTATTAACAAATGGGTGTTCTAGAAAGAGCACTGGGCTCAATAAAGAGAAACCTGGCTCTGCCAAATACACGTCCATCAGTATGCATCTCAGTTCTCTCATCTATAAATTAAACCTTATTAATACTTACCCAAATCACTTTGCAGAATGCCTGGGAGATAGAGACAGACATAATCCTATCTAATAAAGAGGGAATATGCAAATTGACCATCACACCATCACAACGATGGTGGCGCCCATAGCCAATAAGGAGGGAATTGCTAATTGATTGCCATGCCCTCAAAGAAGGTGGCGCCTGCGGCCACAAGATGGTGGTGCTCAGTCCCCTCAGCCCCACTGGGGCAGCAGGCGCATAGCCTGCTCTGCACACCTGCCTCCAGAGTCCCCCAGTCTCCTCAGTCCCCCAGCCACCCAGGACTGGCCTGAGGTGCAGGCAAGCCTTGGATGTCAGCTGCTCAGCTGCCCAGGGCTGGCCCAAGATGCAGGCAAGCTTCAGATGGCAGCTGCCCAGCTGCCCAGGGCTGGCCTGCGGCACAGGTGCCTCCAGAGTCCCCCAGTCTCCTCAGTCCCCCAGCCACCCAGGACTGGCCTGAGGTGCAGGCAAGCCTTGGATGTCAGCTGCTCAGCTGCCCAGGGCTGGCCCAAGATGCAGGCAAGCTTCAGATGGCAGCTGCCCAGCTGCCCAGGGCTGGCCTGAGGCACAGGCAAGCCTCAGATGGCCACCCAAGGGCCACCCAAAGCTCAGGTAACCAGGGCCGGATGAGATTTGCGCTTCCAGCAGTGGCAGCAGCAGAGCTGTGATGGAGGCGTCACCTTCCCCTGATTGACGGGTTGCCTCCTGCCCCTGAGGGCTCCAGACTGTGAGAGGGGGCAGGGCAGTGTGAGGGACCCCCCGCTC
Source organism: Myotis davidii (assembly GCF_000327345.1). NCBI lineage: Eukaryota > Metazoa > Chordata > Mammalia > Chiroptera > Vespertilionidae > Myotis > Myotis davidii. Next base: position 1,472,164 of record NW_006284614.1, read on the forward strand.
CAGTGCATGAATTTTCATGCACTGGGCCTCTAGTTATGAATAATAATGCATTTTCCAAGTATAACTATTTAAAACTATTAATAGTAACTGGACACTGTGGTGGTTGCTATTAATCAATGTCTTTTGTGTACTGGTAGATCCTTTCTCTTCAACTGCATTTTAAGTTTCTTGGAGGTGACAATTACGTTTTATCCATTTCTACCCTCACAACACTTAGAGTTATGCCCATCACTTATTAGCTGTTTAATAGATGTTTCTTGGTTATATAACCACTTGTATAAATGAATGGGTTATATACTACCTGACCTGTGAGGGAAACTGGTTTCTTCCAGGTTACTCAATCTACATTCATTGAATGAATGAATGAATGAATGAATGAAGTGGTGGGGAGAAAGCATCACCATCTGGCCTGGATTTATAAGACTCTGCCTTCCCTCTCTCTACCTGTGTATCACTGCTCCTAGCCCAGCCATTTAATGGCCCAAGAAGGATGACTACTGAAAATAGCAATGGTACCAAGAAAACACAGACTGTTAGTCTGGCAATAACGTTCTAGGCAAAGAAAAGTAGGGGTTCTGAGAACACTTACTCCTCATCAGAATCGACAGCAAATTGTTCAGGTTCTGAAGATGATCAAGGATGGATAAGGACTGTAGATACAAGCTTAGATGCCTCACTTAATGAAGAATCCAACCTACCTGGACCTCCCAGGGCATGGCTAGGAATAAGGAGGGAGGTGAGGAACAGCCCTTGTCATCAGAAAAAGTGGTGGGGAGAAAGCATCACCATCTGGCCTGGATTTATAAGACTCTGCTTTCCCTCTCTCTACCTGTGTATCACTGCTCCTAGCCCAGCCATTTAATGGCCCAAGAAGGATGACTACTGAAAATAGCAATGGTACCAAGAAAACACAGACTGTTAGTCTGGCAATAACGTTCTAGGCAAAGAAAAGTAGGGGTTCTGAGAACACTTACTCCTCATCAGAATCGACAGCAAATTGTTCAGGTTCTGAAGATGATCAAGGATGGATAAGGACTGTAGATACAAGCTTAGATGCCTCACTTAATGAAGAATCCAACCTACCTGGACCTCCCAGGGCATGGCTAGGAATAAGGAGGGAGGTGAGGAACAGCCCTTGTCATCAGAAAATTCCTTGCCCCTACCCTTGAGTTATGAGATAAGCCAAAAGGAAAAAGTCATCCCAACACAAAAATACTCCATAATGAACAGATTTCTTTTAAAATTATTTCACCTTCAAACATTCCTTTTTGCTACAAGAGTATCTTCACAAAATAAAACTGCAAACCTTGCAAAATCTACTGAATCTGACCAGGTAGCCACCAATTGGAGAGGAGCTGGCTGGTGAGCCAGTGAACAGGCACTGAGGGCAGAAACACAAAGAAGTGCTGGGCTTCCAAACAGAAAGGTTTTCGTATCAAAGGATTAAGGTAGAGCCCTTGCAATGCATGAAGGGACTCTATGCAACTGCACTATGAAATGGACAAATTAATTAAAACACGTCCTCTGGTGCCATAATAAAACTGTGCAAGAAAAATTATGCCCCGACAAATTCATGTTTTATTATTTGTTCTATTTTACATATAACAACAATTATAACCCACATTTTCTTTTCTTCAGTGCATATTTTCATAATCTGTAGTATAATTTTTCATGTTTTTACTATGTATTTACTATAAAACCCCAGGATTTATTTGATTTTTTAAATTTTTAGAGAGAGAGAGAGAGGAAGGAAGAGGGAGGGAGAGAGAAACATCGATGCAAAAGGGAACCAACCACCCACAATGCCCTGATCAGGAATTGAACCAGCAACCCTTTGGTGCATGGGATGACGTCCAACCGACTGAGCCACACTGGCCAGGATGAAACTTTATGTTCTTCAAATCAGACAGCAGCCATGGCAGCAATGGCACTATGCTAATTATGCTTTGTGACAGGAAGCTCCTGTATTTTATTTAGGGATGGGGACTGTTATACTTCCGAGTTCACTGTAATTATGCATGGGGCCCTGAATCAGGGGTCAGACCTGAATTGTGCTCCAATTCCACTTTCAGTTTACTGTGTGACTTTGGCAAAGCTGTTCAAAGTTTTTGCATATCAGTTTCCAAGTCTGCAAAATTTAGGATAACAATTCCTGCCTTCCTTCTCAGGGGTCTTGGTGGGACAATATCATGATCCTTAGGAAAGTAAATGATCTTCAGGATAGGATGATGCCACTACCCAATGATTCCCAATTCCCTATGCTGCAGGGAAGGACAACCCCAATAACAGATGACCTGAACCTGGTTCCTATTAGTTTTGGTATCATTATAATATATGAACTTTTAGGGTTTCCCCCAGCACTGAAACTCTACGATATGTGTCTTCACAGAAATTTATTTTCCTAGTTATGGTTTACACTCAGGGTAACTTTACAACCCATTTCCTAAGCACACCCACTGATGGAGTGGGAAGAAGCTGGGAGGCTATTGGACTGGTGCTGCTATGAATGATTTACATGCTGACTCTCAAGGGTTCATGGGAAATTAAAGGAAATATTGCCATTACTCTATCATTCACTTTGCTCCCTAATATGCCTTGAGGTCAGAGACGCTAGACTCTTCGCCCCATTGGACATATAAGGACATTGAGGCAGTCACAGAGTCTGGAACCAGTGAAACCACTCACTCACCCCCGGCTTCGACATGCAGTCTATGCCGTCTTTCCCTTCTAGCTCCACTTCCTTCTTTGCAAGATTGCAGGAAAGAAACTGAAACCAGCCAGGACCTGACCACTGACCCACAGCATTTTGGCACAGTGCTGGGAAGCAGGGAGGCACCGGCATCCGGGGCACGGGGGCAGAGGGAGGAGGTCACCCAGGGCCTTGGGCAGCTTCTCCAGAGCTCAGAGCTGAACTCCACCCAACCCGATGGTGCCAAGCCCTTTCCTCTTAATTGTTGTAGCTTTATGAGCTCTGGGAGGAAAATGTCATCCAGCTGGTCTGGATTTCTCAGCACTTGAGGGATTCAGAGAGTGTTTTGTAAGCTCTCTTGGATGACCATTCTGCTGTTAGGAATCAACGGAGGCCCCTTTCCTTAATTGAAAGAAGTGTCATTTCACCAGCTTCCCCGTCCAGAGGTGGAAGGGAATGCCTGGAGGAAGTGGCAAGGGGGCAGAGGGAGGCTGAGCTCTGTACAGAGCGAGGCTGGGCTCTGTAGAATTCCCTCTGCTGGCTGGGCATTCTCCTCAGAGCAAGATTTGTAGACTAAAATGTCATTCCCATCCTCGCATAACCTATTCGGGAGAAGGGCCATCGCAGATTTGGGAAACGGAGACATAACCGGGAGTCACTGAAGGTGAGGCCCGCCTCTAGGAGCACCATGGTGCTGCTGGCTGCAGGTGGACCGGCTGCTGCAGGGCTGCTTCCTACGAAGCTTCCATCCACAACGTGGGTTCAAATCTCGGTGATGTTGGGAAATTATTAATTTATCATGAAACTTAACACAGCTCATCTGTGAAGGAGGGATAACACCTTTTTCTTGGAATGTTGGGAATATTCCAGTACAGGCATATAGACAAAACACCCAGCACAATGCTAGGCAAATCGTAGTTTATGGAGGTGTAATATGTATCAATAAGCTAAAGTTCCTAATGATTCCCAGGCTGGCAAAACCCTGTGCTGGGCACTGCGGAGGACACTGAGAGGGCTGAGGTCCCAGTGGGGTTGTGGGGATGAAGGGTGGTGGGTGTGGGAAGACTTGACTATCGTTATGCAGGCAGGAGACCTTCACTCACCAAACAAAGCAGCCTGTGCATGAGCCACATTGTCAACGAGCATTCCAAACTTAAAGAGGAGAGTTCACTACAAATCAGGAAGATCAAGGAGTGCTTCTTGGAAGAAGTAGACATGGACTATCTTGTCTTATTTGCCACAGAAAGCTCAAGTTGGTCACTTAGTGACCCAGCCAAGTATGTATAGTGCTGAACTCTTCTAGAAACAGGTTATTGATCTTCTGACACTAGCACACCTCTCTGGGGCCGGAAGGGGCGGGATGGATGGAGCCTCTGCTCAGACTAAATCCTGGTATAGGTCAGGAGGGGGCTGAGTACACCAAATTGGCTGCCATTGACACTGTTGGCAATTGGGCCGGAAGTTAAGGATTCTTACCAAGTTGTTGGGCATCTAGGTCACTATTGCCAAGAAGTCTCCAAAGCAAGCTTATCTCAAGGTAAGTCCTTCCTCAGAAATAGTTGTGAGCAAGATTTGGGACTTTTGTCCACTTGGAGGAATAATGGGGCCTGGGGATACGGAACCAAGAGGGTAACTGAGACGGTGGTCCCAGAGAGAAGTGCTTTCTAGAAAGCAGATTCCCGTGGAAGGGAGTTAGTTTACAGTAAGCTGTCCTCAAATGCACATGTGTGTGTGTGTGTGTGTGTGTGTGTGTGTGTGAGAGAGAGAGAGAGAGAGAGGAGGGGGGAGGGCAGAGAGGGGAAAAGCAAGCAGTAGCAGTGAGCACCACATTGGAGAGTTTGTTTTCCACACGGGCCCTTTATCTGGTGTCAAATAATATCTCCTGGGAAAAGAAAACATTTCTCAGGGTAATCCCTCGGGAACACTTCCTCCTCCTTCATGTGATTTACACGGAGGCTGCTGGGGCATCCTGTGGGGTCAGAAGGAGTGTGGGGGCTCAGGGTTCCATGGAGGAGGTGGTGGGGAGGGAAACAGCCCACCCCCTCCCACCCAGACTGTGCTCATTGCCCCTGTGGACATGTGAGAAGCGCCATCGTGAGGGACACCACCATTCTGGGGAGTCATCCTCAAATAAAGAGCTCTGTTGTGGGTTTGCTCTAGAGCAGTGATGGTGAACCTTTTGAGCTCGGCGTGTCAGCATTTTGAAAAACCCTAACTTAACTCTGGTGCCGTGTCACATATAGAAATTTTTTGATATTTGCAACCATAGTAAAACAAAGATGTATATTTTTGATATTTATTTTATATATTTAAATGCCATTTAACAAAGAAAAATCAACCAAAAAAATGAGTTCACGTATCACCTCTGACACACGTGTCATAGGTTTGCCATCACTGCTCCAGAGGTTCCAGCCCTAGTCTACTTTCTGTAAAAGTGTTTTCTCTCAATTTCCACAGCGATAGAATGGCAATGATAGGGACCTTCTGTCTCATCCACATGGCATCAAATGAGACTGTAGAGACAAATGTGTGCATATCACATTAGAAAGTATATATGGATACAAGCTTATGAGATAGATACTGTGAAGAAAGAAGCTTGGGGTTTGTAGTCAGAAGACCTAGAGCCTCAGCCCTACTGCAGTGTGGCCATGGCCAGTCATTGTAAATCTGAGTCTTATCTGCCCCTGCAAGGTGGAGGTGACACCATTCATTCCATCTCACTGGGATGCGGAGAGGAGTAAATGGGGTCATGGCCATGACAGTGCTTTGCATGGTAAGCTGCTATATGAAGTACATGGGTTAACACTGGTAGAAATTAGGTTTACAGCTCAGAGGACAAATGAGAACTTGTGAAGAAACACTCTATAATTCAGCCATTTGAATCCCCGGACTTTCCCAGTGGCCTGGCAACTGTTTTTCAATCCTCACCTGAGGATATGCTTTCCTTGATTTTAGAGAGACAGGAAGGGAGAAGGAGGAAAGGAGAGAATGAGAAAGAGAGAGGAGAAAGAGTGAGAGAGAGATGAGAGAGAAATATCAATCGGTTGCCTCCGTATCTCACCCCAGTGGGGGTGGAACGCACAATCTAGGTAGTGCCCTGACCGGGAATAGAACCCAAGATTCTTCGGTGCACGGGATGACGAGCCAACCAAAGAGCCACAATGGCCTGTGCTGAGAACATTCTTGCTTTGACAAGAATATGAACAATCACTTTTAAAAAATCTAACAGCTCTGTTTGAGTGAAGGGGTGGCAATGTGCTCAGGAAAAAAAAAAAAAAGTCATTTTCCATCCTCACCTGAAAATAGGAAACCACATAGCTAACTTTGGGCCAAGGAGATACAAGTAGAAGTTCTTTGTGAGGCTTAAGGAGAGTGCCTACAAAATAGGGATAACTGAGCTGGTACATGCCCTTTGCTTCTTCCCTTCACTTTCTTAATAGCTGGAATGTGGAAGTGGTAGCTGCAGTTCCAATAGCCCCTTTGTGACCAGAAGCTATCTTGAGAATGACGAAGGAGTCTGGTTTATTAATGGCTCAGTGAACTGTCATTCTAGCCTCAGAGTGCCTACTTCTGGACCTCTTTCCTGTAACCAAAAAGAAACCATTTGTTTAAGCTGCTTTTCTTTCAAGGTTTCTGTTATAACTGAATGTAATTTCTAACTGGCCAACAATCTTACGCTATACTATTATCTTTATAGGATAGACCCACGTGCTTATCCTCTTAGGAGCTAAATACACATTACCAATGTGTCTCTCTTATTCCTGCAAGGCAGTTACTGGAACGAAAGACTGACAGATAGGTGAACTGAGGCCTAAGGAACAGTATTGGCTGAAGAAAGTCACGAGAAAGCACAGGATTTAATTTCTGGGGAAGCCAAATCTTCCTCAGCCAAAGGGACCATCTTTGTAAATCTTGCTAGGACTATTTTTGTTTTTGACTGGGGAAAGGCTGCAGACATTACATTCACCATTTTATAGCTTGGAACAGTGAATCAGAGAGGCTAGAGACCTAGACTAAGACTTGCCACTTTTACGGTGAGGAACATGTCTGGAGAGGCCTTCATGGTTTCCATGAAGCAGCAGAGAGGGGAAGACTGTGGGATGGGGGCAGAGAAAGGCAAGAACGAAGCCAAGGGGCCCGAGGAGCACAGTTGCCAAGCCCACGCCCTTCCACGCACCCTGCACCCTTCTTAAAGCCACACCCCACATTATGCCAGCAGTGCACACATCCTTTATTCCTCAAAGTTATGTGAGATCGAGGCCATGTTAACACAATGCCAACACACCGGAATAAAAATGGAAAAACCTGGGCCTCTGCATGTCCAGAGCAGATCAAAATATCTCTGAAAATACCTGGGAGACTGATGGATTTTCTATCTTAAAATAGATGTCTTCATACATCTGGAATTCAGCATGTATCCTTAGAGCCTCAGTCCGCATGGGGATTGGACTGTGCAATGCACCGTTCATGTATATAACTTACTGTGATGCGAATCTCTGAACAAACCTACTCAGTACATTCATAGAATTGAGTACAGTGGTGATATCATGGAAATGAGTCCTTTCTATGCAAATAAAAAGCACTAAATAAGTCATATAATTATCAGTTAATTTTCAAACCTCCAGCTGCTGTGAAGCAAGAGTACTCATTTGACTATCCAAACAAAACATTTTACACTGTACATGAACACGCAGGTGTCTGTCTTGTTTTTGTTCTGGTCCCTTTCTTTTTTGAATCCTCAGTGTCCTGATGTTCTGACACTTCACAGGTAAGCACTAAATTAAATTGGTCTTATCCTGGTCCCTAGTTCATGTGTGTTAACTATATTCTCTCAACTTAACTCTAAACTTCCGTAAGTAACAGATCCCATGAAACACCCACCAGGTTACTTAAAAGTGAAAAAGTTTTGACTTCCACCTCCAGAAAGATGGAAGAGATGCATTGTTCTCTATTTCTCTCACTAAGTACAATGGAAAGCCCTGGACATTATATGTAAAACTAACATAAGAAGACCCTGAAAGGTGGCGAGAAGACGGCAGAACTGACAGGGCCCTCAGTTCCACGGAACAACACAGTGGTGAGCACCGTGGTTTGTTGCTGTTACTGTCAGCCTCTTAGATCCCAGACTCAGAACCAAAGAAGCCAGCAACTTGGAAACGTGAAGGGACACAGACACAATCCCAACAAAATCTGCTCTTTGCGGGCTATGGACCAGGAAAAGGGCAGTCTAACAATGCAGCAATAACTGCGCTACTTTTGCCAGAGCCACAGGAGAAAGTTGCAGCCCCATCTCCACGCACCCAGCAAGGCCGACTTGGGAGCCAAGAGGGCTGTTCTGGCCAGGCTGTAAGAAGGCAGTGAGAATGAAACTCGGGATACCTCTACAGCTCTTACACACATCAACACGATAATAAAGGAAAACCTAAAACAACTCTACACATGTAAATATGATAATTTAGATGAAATGGACAACTTCTTTGAAAATGTAAACCACCATGATTCACTCAATATGAAATTCAAATTTTAAATAGCCCTATAACTAAGATAATTAATTTCATAATTTTAAAACTCTGAAAAAAAATCTCCAGAACCAAATGGTTTCACTGGAGAATTCTACAAAACATTTAAAGAAGAATTAACGATATTTTACACAACCTCTTCCAGGAAATAAAAGAGAAACACTTCCCAATCCATTTTATGAAGCTGGTATTACTCTGTTCAGAAAACTAGACACACACACACACACACACACACACACACACACACACACACTACAGACCAATATCCCAACTCATAATCCTTAACAAAATATTAGCAAAAAAGAATTCAGCAATATATAAAAGGAAATATACGCCATAACCAAGTGGGCTTTATTCGAGAGATTCAATGCTGGTTTAATATTAGAAAATCAATCAATTCACCATATAAACAGGCAAAAGAAGAAAAAAAATTACATAATGATGTCAACCAAAATAGAAAAGCATTTGACAAAATTCAATGCTCATTCATGTTAAAAAAAAAAAAACTCTCAGAAAAAAAGAATGAAACTTCCTCAACTTGATAAAAAGCATCTAAAAACTTACACAGCTAGCATTATAATCAATAATAAAAAATTAAATTATTTTCCCCTAATATCAGGAGCAAGGATGTTCACTGTCAGCACTGTTTTCAACACAGTGCTGGAACTTCTAGTCAGTGCAATGAGGCAAAAGGAAATAAAGGGCGTATGGATTACAAGAAAAGAAATAAAACTGCCTCTATTTGTAGATGACATGATTGTCTCTCTACAGAGAGAATCCCAAGTAATCTACAAAAAAAAAAAAAAAAAAAAGAAATCTAAACTAACAAGTTCAGCAAAGTTGCCAGATACAAGATAAACACATGGAGGTTCTTGTATTTTTACTTAATAGTAATGAACATGTGGATACCAAAATTAATAACACAATACAATTTAGTTTAAAAATCAATAAGTAAGTATAAGTCTCACAAAACATGTACAAAATTATGTGCTAAAACTACAAAAAGCTGAGGAAAGAAATCAAGGAAGATGTAAATAAATGGAGAGGCATACTATATGTATGGATTAAAGTTTTCAATTCTTTCCAAATTGATATACATATTTAACAGAATTTCTTTCAAAATTCCAGCAAGATTTTTGGTGGGTATGCACAATATTATTCTAAAATTTAAATGGGAAGGCAAAGGAACTAGAATAGCCAAAACTATTTGAAACACGAGAATAAAGTGGGACTAATTCTACCCAATTATCAGATAGCTACAGTAATCAAAACTATGTGATACTAGCAGAAAGATAGATACAGAGATCAATGGAACAGAATGGAGAGCCACGAAATATACCCAAAAAAGTATGTCCAACTTCATTACGATAGAGATTTGAAAACAATTCAATTGAAGAAAACGTAGTCCCTTTAACAAAAGTTGCTAAAGCAATTGTACATAAAAATAATAGTCATAAAAATAATTCTCAATTTAATTCTCACACCATATACAAAAAAATTAACTCAAAATAGAGCATAATGTAAATCTTTTACAAAATGTTTAGATACAGAGGAGAAAATCTTCAGAATTCAGGACTAGGCAGAGTTCTTAGACTTGACAACGAACGTATGATTCACAAAAGAGAAAACGGATAAATTAGACTTCATCAAAATGAAGACCTTTTGCTCTGTGAAAGTCCCTGCCAAGAAGAGGAAAAGACAAGCAACAGAGCGGGAGGAAATATTTGCAAACTTCATATCTGAAAATAGGCAAGTATCTGAAATGTATAGAAACAACCTCTTGGAACTCAACAGTAAGAAAAAAATTCCAATTAGAAAATGGGCAAGAGACATTTCACAGATGAGGATTATAGATAACTAGAGGCCCGGTGCACAAAAATGTCCACTCAGGGCTGGTGGGGCTGGAGGGTCCCCTCAGCCTGGCCTGAACCCTCTTGCAGTCCAGACGCCCTTGGGGGATGGCCTACTGCTGG
>NW_006284614.1:1483267-1532391 GCF_000327345.1 Myotis davidii
TGGGCTGTTATTCCAATTTTATTCCATAAAAATATAGCAGAAAATCAGACAAATAAAAGCGATGATTGGCGTATCATGGAGATTTGTTTTTTTCTGCTCACCTGATAGGCCTCCCTGAATTGGCTGTTCACACTCTTACTTTGTGGACTTTGCTAACCTCGAAATCTCCTTAACCCAAAGAAAGAAATCTAAATACCAAAAGTACTGCCACATAGAGGACCTGAATACATACTTCTCCAAAGAGGACATACAGACGACCAATAGACATATGTAAATATGTACAATATCATTAACCATCAGGGAAATGCAAATTAAAACCATAATGAGATATCATTACAGACCTATCAGAATGGCTAAAAAAAACCAGAATTGAAAATTCTAAATACTTGATGTGGATATTCTTCCTCAAAGACATGGAGCTTAACTTCCAACCCTGTGGGTGTGGGCTGTGCTAAGGACTTGCTCCTGAAAAGTAAACTGAGGAGGAGGAGGGGAGAGGTAACTTGACAGTGGAGAAACATGGCAAATTCCCTGTCACCCAGTGGCCAGGGTTAACACCATCAGTCATGTTGAACGCATGTGCCTTTGATGTGATGTGGTGGGGATGGCACTTCCCTCAGTGGTAATCCTCCCAAGTTCCATACCCCAGTCTGACCCTGACAACATCAAAACCAACCCAAATTGAAGCACATTCTATAAAATACCTGGCCAGCATGCCTCAAATCTCCTAGTATCACCAAAAACAAGGAAAGTCTGAGAAACTGACTTTCAAATTAAATACACAACTTCGACATGACCCAGCAATTGCACTCCTGGGCATTTATCCCAGAGGAATGAGAACTTAAAGACTAGACAAGGCTAAGAAGATGAGACAAATAAAAGGAACATGGTGCCCTGGATGAGATCCTCGAATAGGGACCAGCTATTGAGACCTGAATAAACTGGAGTTGAGCTAAAATAATGTGTCAGTGCTGGTTCTCAGTTGTGACAAAGGTACCACACAAATGTAAGATGCTAACAACAGGGAGAACTGAGCGAGGAACCCCATTTCTCAGCAATTTCTTGATTCCTCTCATGGAACTCTCTGTACTCTTGTGGCAACTTTTCTGTCTAAACCTATTCTAAGATGCAGTGTCTAAGAAAATAACGTGACGCCGTCAAACGCTAGCAAAAATGCAGAGAAACTGGATCCCTGGAACATTGCTGGAGGGAATGTAAAATGGTACAGCCACTTTGGAAGACAGTTTGGCAGTTTATTTTATAAATTAAATATGCAGCTTCTACATGGCCCAGCAATTGCACTCCTGGGCATTTGTCCTCAGGAATGGGAACTTAGGTTCACACAAAAAACTGCACGAGAATGTTTATAGCAGCTTTACCTGTAAAAACCCTCAACTGGAAACAGCCCAGATGTCCTCCATTGTGGGAATGGTTAGACACCGTGGCACATCCACACCATGGAGTATCACTTAGCAATAAAAAGGAACAGACTACTGTGCATGTAACAACTCCGAGGGCCTAGCCAGTGGTCGGCAAACTGTGGCTCGCGAGCCACAGTTTGCCGACCACTGGTAGACCAATCTCCAGAGATTAGATTAAGTGGGGAGAAAAAGGCCAATCCCAAAGGGTTAGATACTGTATGACTCCATTTATAATAACATTTTTGAAATGATAAAATTATAGAAATTGAGACCAGATTAGTGGTTGCCAGGGATCAACAACAGGTGGCTGAGGAAGGGAAATAGATGTGGCTATAAAAGAGCAACTTGGAAAATCCCTCTGATAGTGGAAAAGGTCTGTATTTTTACTGTCATTGTCAAAGTCCTGGTTATGATATTGTACAGTGTCATCCATAGGTTCTGCACCTTTAAGTGAAATGTCGTTTATCAAAATCAATTTTACCATGGGCTAATTGACATAAACAAGAATTAAATTCCTAAGGCATCTCTTCAATGTTATAATAAAACAACATTAAAATAAATGACATTATTCGAGGACTTGCTGTTCTACGATGTTGAAAGACATCACCACAAGGGGCAACTATATAAAAGGTACATAGGATCTCTCTGTATTATTTCTTACAACTATATGTGAATACAATCATCTCAAAAGTTCAACTTAAAAAAAAGTGAGACATGCCTGGCTGGTGTGGCTCGGTGGCTGAGTGTCAACCTATGAACTAGGAGGTCATGGTTCGATTCCTGGTCAGGGCACATGCCCGGGTTGTGGGCTCGATCCCCAGTGTGGGGTGTGCAGGAGGCAGCCAATCAATGATACTCTCTCATCATTGATGTTTCTATCTCTCTCTCTTCTTTCCTCTCTGAAATCAATAAAAAAAATACATTTTTTTAAAAGAGAGAAGTGCCTTTTAAAAGAAGGCACTTTCAAAATCATGCCACAGACTACACAGGTCTCTCAGTGTTAATAGGAACACTGAGGTCTAAATATCTGAGGTTGATCAAACTCTCTCCCTGCAAACATGGAAACAAAAACATTAGATTAGAAACACCTGAAAACATTCACAGGGACAAAAATTGATGGCATTAGAAAGGAACAGGAAAAGAGGGGATGAAAAAACAAAGGCAGTGACACAGAGGCACCTGTCCTTGGCCTCTCTAAGGAAGAGGCTTTGGGAAACTGGTACCTTATTCTGGGAGCTGCCATTGCTAAGAACAGTTCTAAAATCTTGTCTAAATACACCCTGGAATCCACAGTGTGTAAAAAGCTACCCTTTGCAAGTCTGCCACCTAAAGTGGGTTCTATTTTTCTGAAACCAGTAAAAACAATGAGAAGTGTTATGTCTATTGCGATGAGCACAGCCGGGGGCGGGGTGCAGCAAGAACCAGGTTTAAGTGCACTTTCTGCCACTTGGTGACTATGTGGCCTCAGGCATGTAACTTAATCTTTATTAATGTTAGTTTCATAATCTGTAGAATAGAGCTAATTATGCCCATCTCCCAGGATTTTTGTAGGATTAAATGTGATGATGGGTGTGAAGCTTCTAGTCCGGTGCCTGGCCCAGAATCAAGGCTCTTATTTAAACAGCGTTTAGAGATGGCTAAAGGATACAACTTGATTTTCTTGTTAGACTCCTAAATGGAATCTGAGGGCCATCCAAGGAAGAGTTCAAAATGTGCTGAGTTGCGTCAATCAACCCCTTTAGAATAAGTTACTAGTCTCTTAAGTTGTGTGAAGAACAAGTCACATTATGTTTAAGAAGTTCTGGCATGTTTGTTATAAAGCCAATTTTATTTCCTTAGAGTCATATCCGACAGTGATGTGGCATCACTTATTAAAGAGCTGGTCAGCATTTTCTCCCTCATCAGACCCAATATTTAAAAGATGACACTCATGATTTATTTTTTAAAAATCTATTCTGTAGCCTTAAGAGATTTTGTTTAAAACCACAGGGATGCCTTTCTGACATATTCCCATACAAACTAGTTTAAATATGTGTTCTTTTTAAAACAGCTATGCCTTAAAGATAGCACAGTTTAAACATTAAAAAGAATAATGACTGCAATGGATCGAAACACATCAAATATATGAAAACCTGTGAGTTCAGAGAACACATTTGCAAGCCATCGATCAGACAAGAACTCATATCCAGAATATACAACACAAATGATGAGATATACAGTGTAATAAAAAATGAGCAAAAGATTTGAACAGGCTCTTTGCAAAAGATGTGTAAATGGCCAATAAGACTAAAAAGATTGCCAAAACATCCTTTGTCATCAGGAAGAGATGAGATAAAAACCTCAATAAGATATAATTTCATACTCCCTAAACAGACAAAACCAAGTGTTGACAAAGATGTGGGACAACTGGAACTCTCATACATTACTGGTAGGAAATGCATGAATAAGTACAACCACTTTGAAAAACAGTTTGGCAGTTTCTTATAAAGCTAAATATTCACCAACCATACAGCTCAGCAATTCTACTCCTAAATATTTTCTCAAGAGAAGTAAAAGCATTTTCCAACAAAGAGACTCATACACAAATGTTGATAACAGTTCTACTTATAATAGCAAAAAAACAAAACAAAACTGAACACACCCAAATGTTTATCAACAAATGAATGGATTTAAAAAATATGGTATATTCATAAAATGGAATGATACTCAGTAATTAAAAGAAACTAACTATTTATATAAGTAACAACATGAATGAATCTAAAAAATATTATGCTGTGTGAAAGAAGCTGGAAACAAAGAGTATAGCTAATTCCATTTATATTTAAGTCTAGAACAGGCAAAACAAATTAATAGTGAAAAAAGGATCTGTGCTTGCCTTGACATGGAAATGGAGGGGATAGTTGACTACAAAGGAGCATGAGAAAACTTTAGGGGGAATAGAAATGTTCCACATCTTTTTAAAAAATATTTTTATTGCTTTTTCTTCTTAGAGAGAGAGGAAGAGGGAGATAGAAACATCAGTGTGAGAGTGGAACATGGATTTGCTGCCTCCTGCACGCTCTCCACCAGGGATAGAGCCTACAACAGGGGCATGTGCCCTGACCAGGAATCGAAGCAGTGATCTCTTGGTGTATGGGAAGATGCTCAACCAACTGAGCCACACTGGCCAGGGCAAAAGAATGGCATTTCATAATGTCTAAAGAACTAATGGCTACCAATGGATAATGGAAACCATTAAGTGAAAGACTGATAGAAAATGTCATAATGGATCAAATTTATCAAACTTCACATCACTAAGAATAGGACAACCAGTCATGATGTGCCTCCTGATGCAATGCAATATAAACTTGAATCTATTTGGAATCCTGGCTCTACAAATTTACAGCAAATAAAAAGAAAAATAACTTTAAATATCAGCATGAGAAAAGAATCAGACAAATACAAAGTCACAGAAATTTAAAAAGACACACTAGTCCTGATCGGTTTGACTCAGTGGATAGAGCGTCGGTCTGCGGACTGAAGGGTCCCAGGTTTGATTCCGGTCAAGGGCATGTACCTTGGTTGCGGGCACATCCCCAGTGCGGGGTGTGCAGGAGTCAGCTGATCGATGTTTCTCTCTCATTGATGTTTCTAACTCTCTATCCCTGTTCCTTCCTCTCTGTAAGAAATCAATAAAATATATATTTTTAAAAAATTAAAAAAATAAAAAGACACACTATTTAAATTTATTTATTTATTAAGATATATATGAAGTATTTTGGGGAGAAATTGCATGATATCTAGAATTTGTTTTAAAATTCTCTAGTAAAACAAACAAAGAAACAATATTAGAAATTTAAAAAATAACTTTAAATTATATGATTGGTACTTGGGGATTCTCTATATTATTTTCTTTTATGTACACTCAAATATTTTAATAATAAAAAGTGAAGGAAAAAGTATGGCTTTCAGAGAAAATTTTCAGTTATCTGGGAAATAAAGTTAATTGTTTGATGATGCCAAACAAAATAAGTATCCCCAAGTTGTTTCTTTTTTCGGTCTAATTTTATTTTAGTCAAGGTGATATGCGTACATGGTTTAAATATCAGACAGCACTACAAAACCTATCTTGCTCTTTTCCTTGATTTTTCACCTTTAGACATTGCTTACTAATCCTGCAAAGTCAATGTCTGTGGGTCTTCATGTTGGGCCAGTTAATTTCCCAAAAGAGAGGTCTTTCTCTCTGATCCTCTGCTAGAGTCAGTGGTAAAGGTGAGAAAGAAGCAGTTACCTGGTTGCCAGGGTGGGAAAAGGATTCTAGAATCTGTTAACAACCCCTGCTTTATGGCACCACCTATAGAGATGCTTGGTGCCTCCAACTCCGGGTTTTATTGGACAGGTTTTTTTTTGTTAGTCCTTCTATCATAGCCATCTCTGGATTTCTCTGCTCTGCTAAGTCAGTTTCCATTCACATGTCAACTTTCCATTGATCACACTCATCATTTATTCATTTGACAAATGATTTATTGAGTACTTGCAATGTGATAAATACTTTTCTAGGTGCTTGGAATATACCAATGAGCAAAACAAGCATCAGGATTAATAAGTATGTTATGTGTGATATCAGAGCAGGAATAATAATCAAGTATGGGAGAATGTCAAGCTGTAATTTCAAATAGGGTGAAAGAGTGGCTGTACTTAAAAGGTGACATTTGAGTAAAGACCTGAAGGAGGGAGGGTGTTAGCCATGTGGATATATCTAGGGACAACACCATTTAGTTGATCACTTTTGTCTGTGTGGACTCCTCTTTTTGTCCTTGTAGGATGTATCCTCTGATTTAGTTCTGTCATGTTAGTGAGATTCAGGAAGAAAACAAGCATACATGCTGATGTGATCAATCCAACACACTTAATGAGAACTGATTCCTACCAGCCCCACCTTCACATCATAGAATGCTTCCTTTCTTTCCCAAATTGACTAGCAACAGAAGTCAATGATTAATATTTGTTTATTGTTATATTAAATTAATAAATCATTATAAAATCATTAACAAGTCATTGGAGTTGGAGATTTTAGCAACCCTCTATCAGAAATGGACAGATCCAGAAGACAGAACATCAGCAAGAACATAGTTGAACTCAACAACAACACCACAACTGGATATAATAGACATCTAGAAACTATTTCATCCAACAATTACTAAGAACACATTCTTCTCAAGCTCACATGGAACATTCACCAAGATAGACTGTATTCTCTTCTTTTGTTGTTACTTTCACCAAGGATATTTTTTCCTTTGATTTTTAGAGAGAGTGGAAGGGATGGAGGGAGGAAGAGAGAAACATTGATGTGAGAGAGAGACATAAATTGGTTGCCTCCCACGTGAGCCCAACCAGGCCAGGGATCAAGCCTTCAACCGAGGTACATGCCCTTAACTGGAATTGGGACCCAGGTATGTACCCTTGACCAGGAATCGAACCTGAGACCCTTTGGTGTGCAGTCCAACAACCTAACCACTGAGCATCACTGGACAGGGCAAGATAGAACACATTCTTGGCTATAAAACACACCTTAACAAATGTAAAAGAATAGAAATCACACAATGTCTATTCATAGACCACAATGGAATTAAACAAGAAGTTAATAGCAGATAAATAGGTGGAAAATTCTCAAATACATGGAGATTAAACAATACATTTTAAAATAATACATGTGTCAAATAAAAAAATAAGAGTACATTAAAAATATTTTGAATTAAGTGAAAATGAAAATACAACTTATCAAAATTTATGGGATGCTGAGAAGACAGTATTTAAAGGTACATTTATACCGCTGGATGCATATATTAGAAAATAAGAAAAATATAAAAGTAATAATCTAAGCTTCCACCTTAGAAAACTAGAAAAAGAAGAGCAAATTAAATTCAAAGTGAGCAGAAGAAAAGAAATAACAAAAATTAGAGCAGATATCAAGCATACTGAAAACAAGGAATCAATAGAGAAAATTAACAAAACCAAATTCTGGTTCTTTGAAAAAGATCAATATAATTGATTAGCATGGCTAACTAAAAAAAATAGTAAGAGGATTCAAATTACAAGCATCAGAAATGAAAAAGGAGACATCATTACAGTTCTCATGAACATTAAAAGTATAATAAAGAAATATTATGAACAATTCTGTTTCCCAAAATTTGATAACTTAGATAAAATGCACCAATTCCTCCAAAGGCACAACTTATCAAAACACATACAAAGGAGAAAAGAACACTCTGAATAGGTTTATGTCTATTTAAAAAATTGAGAAACTAAGATGGCGGCAGAGATAAACACCGGGAAATTAATGCCGCACACAACAATTGATTAATACCTCAGAGAAACAATACGGACTTCATCCAGAACCACAGGAAGCCTGGCTGACTGTAAACTCTACAACTAGAAGGAAGGAAAGGCACACTGAGACCCGCAGAAGCTGCAGGAGAGAAGCACAGAGGTACGGGGCGCTCGCGGGGCTCGCGCGCGGAAAGGGGCCGGCACCCGAGGACGCGGCGGTCCTTTTGAATCCGGAGGGAGTCACAAGCCCCCGACGGCTCTGAACTCCGGTTCCGGGAAGTCTCTGGGGACCCAGAACTCAAGCGGGGAGAAACTGGACGGTCTGGACCAAAGTTATCTGTGACTGTCATTGTAGTCCAGAAACCCAGTCAGAACTGGGTCACAGCCTCACAAGTAGCATCCTGTAATATGGAAAGCTAGCACCATAAGCCTTGGTGCTAAATGGGTGTTGTAGTTAATACTTGAAGCACGTTGCAAAATAGCTGAGTTCATCCTCTCTTGTGAGGACTTTTTTCTGTGGAATACATAGGGCCGTGTTGTTTCATTTGATATGAAAACTACAGTTTTTCAGCTGCCCTATGATTCTAAAGAGGTAGAATCATATGAATTACTGGTATTTGGCTACTTTTTAAAGTTAAACTAATACATAAAATGAGTGGCAAGTAAAGTCCTATTAATCTCTTTTCATCTAATGTTTGAAAGTAACCCCCAAAGTAAAAAATTAATTTTCAGATTTTTCAGAACATGAGCTTTATGGCAACTTAAGAAACCTGTTTTAAAATCTTAATTTTTATGGTTTCTAACCTCATAACTAAATGATGTGAATATGTTCTATATGCTTTTTAGCAAAAGACTCATTTCAAAATGTCTTAGGGATAGGCATATAAATAGTAAAAGTTTAAACAATAAAATGGCATTATTTTAGAAGAATGTATTTGTTCAGTTAACTCTGTACTTGCTGTCCATGTCATGATACACCAGAGTCTCAAGAATTTAATAGTAATGTGTTAAAGTTTTACCTGCTCTAAATATTAAAAAAAAAAAATTGAATCAATAATAACCATTTAAAATTGAAAATATTAAGCCCAGATGGATTAACTGCCTGGCTGGTGTGGCTCAGTGGTTGAACCTTGGTTCGATTCCTGGTCAGGGCACATGTCCAGGTTGGGGGCTCAATCCCTAGTAGAGAATATGTACAATGATTCTCTCTCATCATTGATGTTTCTATCTCTCTCCCCTTCTCCCTTCCTCTCTCTCTCAAGTCAATAAAAACATATTTTAAAAAAATTCATGTCCACTGTAATGTTTCAATGTGATCTTATTTGGAAATAGCATCTTTGCAGATGTATTTAGTTACGGCACTTGGGATGAAATCATCCTAGGTTTAAGGTGGACTCTAAATCTAAGAACTGGTACTTTTATAAGAAAAGAAAAGGACAAAGAGACACACACAGAGGAAAAAAGTGATGATATGAAGATGGAGGCAGAGATCAAAGTGATGCCAAGGACACCAAGCATTGCCAGCACCCACCGGAAGATCAGAGAGAGAGATATGGAGAGGACGGAACTCCCTCAGAGCCTTCAGAAGGAACCCTCCCTGCCAATACCTTGACTTCAGACTTTGCCCTCCAGGATGACAAAAACCCCCCACATATTTCTATTGTTTTAAGCAACCTGATTTGTGGTAATTTATTATGGCAGCCTTAATAAACTGATGTACTAGTATAAATAAATAAAAGGAAGAGAAGGGACAAATATCCCTTATAAAAGAATTTCAAATAATATATATAGATAACCCCTCTCCCAGAAGTGGAGCTTAATTCCTCTCCCTTGAGTGTGGGCTGGACTTAGTGACTTGCTCCCAAAGGATAGAATATAGAAAGAGAAAAATAAAAACTCTACAGAAACACAGTAACTCTATAGGAAGACACCCCTTACTTGAGTGATCAGGGTTAATATCACCAGTGACAAGTCACACTGATGGAGCGTGTCACCTGATGCAATGCAGTGAGGGCATTTCACTTTCATGGTCTTCTTTCCGTAAACCCATCACCTCAGTCTAATCCCTCAATCGAATTATAAGAAAACATCAGGTAAGCCCAAATTGACACAATGTATTCTACACAATACCTGACCATCACCCTTTAACAATGTCAAGGTCATAAAAGAAAAGACCAAGAAACTGACACAGATCAAAGGTGACTACGGAGACATGCTGATTAAATGCAATGTGGTGTCCTGGATTGAATCTGGGACAGAAAAGGGACAGTAGTGAGAAAACTGATGACACTGAACAAATTGTGGAGTTTAGTTAATAGTATTGTGCCAATGTCAGTTCTTAGTATTGACAAATGTACCATGGTGGAGATGGCAACATTAGAGGAAGCTGGATGAAAGATATACGAGAAGTCTCTTTACTATCTTTGCAACATTTTGGTAAATCTAAAATTATTCCAAAATGAAAAGGGTTTAAAAAATACAACTGTGAGTAAAAGATCTAGAAGCTAGTCAGCACTTTCTCTACCTCTACTTTCCACCTGTGGTTTTACTTCCTCTCTGAGATGGAATTATTTCTAATATTATGCCATCGTGGTCTGCGAAGATGCTTCGTATGATTTCAATCTTCTTGAATTTGGGGAGACTCTGCCTGAGACTTTCCCAATATCTTTGAAAATGTCACATGGGTGCTTGAGAAGAATGTATATTCTGTATCTTTGGTGTGGAATGTTCTGAAGATGTTGATTTAGTCCATCTGATCTAGTGAGTCATTTAGGATTGTGGTTTCTTTGCTGATTTTTTGTCTCTTTCCCAAATTAATAAATAATTGTTAAAAATAAGTAAAGGAAATGAGTGAATGGATAAACATGAACAAACAGACAGATAACTTACAGTAGAATGAGGGCATGCAGCAGTTTGGTGGGAACAATTAGAAAGTGTAAATATTTAGCCTTCACAGTTTGCCCACCACAATGGCAACAGTCACACCAGCACAGTGTTTTAAAAAAGAAAGTTCAATATTTATTCTGGCTTCCTGGTCCATCATCCACCAGGGCTCCCTGCACAGCTGGTTTTCGAATGGAGCCAAGGTTTGCTCTATTGGCCTTCTGACTTCCCACTGCACATGTGTTACAGGTAAACAATCCACTGGCTTCCACTCCATCTGATTGGCACTCAAGAGAGAAAAGCATGGTCTGAGCACAGGGAGTGCATCTAATCCACGCTTGAATATCCGCAGGAGACTGCCATGCGCATAGATGCACTAGATAAGGTATGTGAGGACTCTCTGTGAACCTGCAAACACTACAGAATGGAGAGGTGCTATTGTTGCTATTATTCGCCCCATGCCTTGGTTCCCTTGAGATTATCCTGTTCTCCTTGCCACTTGCCCAGCATGCTTCCAGATGAACTTCACGGACACCTAACACACAGCAACTTGGCCTGGTTTGCTTTCTCAGGCCCTGCAGCTCTGGACTCTGTAGCTTGAGTCACTTGATACTTATGACTTTAGGCTCAGCCCTATATTCATGTATGCATTTAAAAAAATTAATTCAACTACATGGCAGCTGTGCTAGACAAAGGAACAGAGGTAAATAAGACACAGTCCCTAACTTGGAAGAGAACATACTACTTTTGGCTGCTCATTTGCTTTAGTTCTGACCCCCCCTGGGTATCCTAGTTTAGCTTTTCCTCTCTTCTTCAACATCAGACTTTGCTCTCTCCCTGGCTTGGTCCATCCACACTACCTAGCAGGTGATTTGATCCTCCGGTTTGGCGTTGGAACCCCTACCTCCTGAACCCTCTTTAGCATGCGGTGGTATAGGGGAGAAGACATAGTCTGGTATCCATGCCCCTTGCTAATTCTTAGCCTTGAGGATGCAGGAGTCTAATAGTGCTGCCTATCCACCCTCTGCCTGGACATCAAGTTTCCGGGTTGTTTGCTGCCATTCTTCGCTGGTACATTCTGTCCTCCTGTTGAGACATTCTACAGCTTTTACAGGCACTTTCTTTAACTTCCTGCATGGACCCCAGTGGACTTTTGTGAGCACCCCTGAGCACTAACTTGCCCTTCAGATGGAACCTCCAAGCAGCAGCGCTGGGACCTTGTCTCCATCCCATCTTGCTCCCACTGAAGTATAGGATCGCAGTTGCTCCATGGCTTCTGAGAGGTCCAGCTGAAAATGGCTGGACAACGTGTCACACAGGCAAGAGGAGGGCCCTGTCCCAATTGGGCGAAGCAGCACTTTAGAATTTTCATCCTTTCTAAGACTGTGACAAGAAACATATTCTTGCTCAAGTCTGAACCAGTTCTCTGTGTCCTACCAAGCAAGCAAAGCCTAGTTTTAAAGCCCAAATGTCTCATTTTTGGCATTAACATCAGTACCTCTTTGAATTTTCTTCCTTTTAAGTGGGGATAACCTAATTGAGGACAGTTCTGCTGGTCCAGAGGTTGGCAAAGATTAGGGGCATTCACAGGCATAGAGTTCTATGGAACACAGCCTTCCCTCTGGTGTGCAGCTCAGTCGTAGGTGTGCTGATATCGATCCCCTCCGGGTTGGTCACCTCTGTAAGTCAGCAGGTAGCAGGTAGTCCATTCACTCTGAGACTATTATCATTTTTCTTATGTGTTCCATGATGTAAAGAAGGTTGGAAGGCTCTCTTACAGGATTGGACATCAACTGCTACCTTCCTCATTGCTGTGGCTGAAACAATGCCTTAAAATTCTGGGGTATGGCCAGTTGGGGCTGGGGAGGGCAGGCTAGCCCAGCCGGATAGAGGTCCAGGAACTTCACGTAGTAGAGATTGTCCCTCATTTAAAGCTCTAAGAGATGCTGAAGCCAAGTGAATGGGAACCAAATGGACCATAGACTGACCAAGGAGTCCCGATCTGTCACTGAATCATGGGTACTGGGATCGATACTGAGGCTGAGTTTCTGAGATGTGAAGGCCCATGAAGTGAGAGCAGGGAGAGCTGATGAGAGGACAGGTGAACAGAATCTGAAAACTGTTGCTGTCCCTCTCAGACTTTACCTTGCACCAGGAAGAACTGGATAAATTTGAAGGGTGGCGTGGGTCAGAGGAGCAGGGAGGGGATGGTTAGAGAACTCCATCACTGTCAGGCACTGTTAGGAATTGGAAGTGTCTTCCCCTCCCTTCCACCTCTTCAATTCCTACTCATCATTTGCGGTCCAGCTCAAGACTGACTTCCCTGTGTAGTTTGCTCCTTCCTCTGAACTCCCACCTCCACTGTGATCCCCACCATGACGTTGGCATGTAGTTACTAATGCACTGCATCATAAAGGTTCACATGCTGCTTTAGTCTTATTTCCATCCTGGAAACAAGCACCTTGCCTTAAGTCCTTTCCTAACCCTCACTGTATCCAGCATTCTGCAGGGCTTAGTAAATCCTCATGAAATGAAGGCAGTAATCAAGTTATATTGACATTCTCAATGGCCCAGATGGTTCACCAAACCTGGGTGGTGCCTATCTGGCTCCATGCAAATAAATGTCTGTGAGTGGTAAGATTTCCCTAACATGTGTCAACTGGTAGAGGCCAAACACACCATGGGGACAGACACACCATGGGGCTTTCCATAATTAGCAAATTATGGTAGCTTAGTAGTTCTCAACCCTGAATTCCCTTTGGAATCATCTGGGAGCTTTCAAACATTCCATCTGATTCAGTTGGTCCAGGGTGGGGTCTGAACACTGGTGTGTTTTAACAGCTCTTCATACTCTAGTGCCCAATCCCATCTGATCCAATTTCAAATGTCTAAACAGTGTTTTCTATCCTTTTATACAATTTGATTAATTTATCAAGTATTTAGGCAGCTCATTATGTGCCAGGTAGCATCAAAGAGAAACATGGTACTCACACTCAAGAAACCCATTGTTAAGTGAGAGACACTTTTATGGAAATAAATAAAAGTGCAAGTAAACCTTGCTACCTAAACTTGAGAAGTTAACTGATTCAGATAAACTTTTAGATAAGACTATGCAATCTGGATTCTCACTACTTTCTACCAAAATGCAGAAACCAACCAGATTAAGATACGTGGGACTGCTCTCTATGAAAATTCACCATCCAACCTCTTGCTATAGCTCAAGAACCAAATAGACTGGGATAGCACATGCTTGTAAGTGCTGTATAAGAGAAAGATCAGGAAGAAATGGCCATCTGAACAAGGAAGGGTCCCTGGCCTTGAGACCTTACAGCTCCCAACAGTCAGGCTAAGTAAAAAGGAAGCTTTCTAGGGTAAATGAGGGTTATACACCTGTGCTCAATCCCTGCTGGAGGTTCTTCTTTTCCCACTTTTAAGGCTTCTGTGTCTCCAGTAGTGGTTCCAAAGAAAAGACTGAGAACCTCCCTTGTCTGGTTCAGTTGAGGTGAGCAGATTACCTACAAATAGAATAGAGCATGTGGGGCATTTCTTCTGATCAGAAAAACTGGGGTGTTTGGGAGGAGAACTAGACATGGAAGAGAGGGAAATAAAGGGATGGTGCTTAGCATTCTCCAAAGACGAAAGAGAAAGCTCAGTCAAAAAGCCCACAGGGGCCCTCAAGACTCTAGAAGCACGCTCTCCTGGTGCCACGCTCCACACTCTCAGTTCCTGGGGCACTTGCATGGTTTCTACAATTGTTCATCTGTATCCCAGCCCCTGATCATACACCTTTGATGCACCTTCAGCCATATCTGGGGATTACTGGTAACCTGAACTTGTCCATTACTCTCTCACCTCATGGCATTATGATAAACAAGATGTAGGAAGAGGCTTCAAAAGTCATCTCTTTGTGTCCCATCATTACATAATACCCAAAATTGATCAGTGGAAAGGCTAGCCCTTCTGTGAGATCCCGTGGATAGAGATTCTCTAGCACCCACCAGGGGCTGACATCTTATCCCATCTCCTCCTCTGATGCTGCCACTAGAGCTCAGCCCTCCATTCTGGACTGTCAATATGCCTGCATTTCCTGAGGCAATGGATGGCTCTCCCCATACCTACCCTTGTCTTCTCTTTTCTTGGCCTCCCCCTTGCTGCAAATCTAAGAATGCTCTCACTGAGTTATGCCACTCAAAATTATTTCCCAGGCCCTTCATCTGTGGGCCCACAAAGGAAGATCGATAAGAGAGTTCAAGAAAGCCGAAAGCCAGGAGCATTCCCCAGGCTGGACTGAGGAAAGGTTGAAGCAGACCAGGCACAAACCCTTCAGCTCCTTGTCAGCAGCCTTTGATCTGCATGGCAGCTAACACAAAAGTAGAATTTGGCCCTCCAACTGTACAGGACGAGACTTGACAAGGAAATCAGTTTCTCTGACAATTTCAAAAGCCCCGACACTTTCGTCACTTGGCACTTGGCCATGAGGAATGGTGCTGTGGACACATCCACACCCCACCAGAGAAGCCATTTTCCCAGGAAGGACGGAGAGTTCAAGTGCAGGCAAGTCCCTGAGGCATGAAGGACAAGCTCATCCCTGCCTTCCATTTAAGAGGTATTGTAGGAACCAGGAGGAATTTGGGTTCCTGGGTTGTAAGGAACAAGGAGGGATTGCAGGGAGTGTAAGGAAACTCTTTTGTTAAGTCTAAAGAATAAGCATGCCACTGCTGGTCTTGTGAAGTTTTGACAGAAGATGCTGCACCTGGCCTTTGGAGGTCATTCCACACTTACAAGCTACATAGGACTCAGATGTTCATTTTCAGCTTGCCTTACTTGTTCTTAGATAAGCAAACCAAAATACATTACGATAGCCTTTGATAATGATTCCATTTTACCATTCCTGAGTGTTCTTATCAGTTGACTTAACCTCTCCAGGCTTCTTTGTTTGGGATTAATCACAGATAGCTAAGGTGCTGGGCTTGCAGCTGGTTCAGGACCAGTGCTTAGCGGTGAGACTAGATGACATCTTGAATGTTCCTGATTAAAATGTCAACTGAAGTGCAACTGCCTTTCAGGGATGCCAAGGAGGATTCCTGTCAGAGTGAGAAGTGGATTAAACAATCTCAGAGCTCCTCAGTCTATGACATTTTTCAAAAGTGAAGGGCTCAACGGATCATTCAGTCCAAGAGAGTTCTGGAAGCCAGGCTTGACAGGAAGCACTACTTATTCTACCAAAGAAGAATGAGTGTAAAACTGATTATGTTGGGAAGAGACAATGAGAAAATAAGACACATTCCTCTCCCTGAGGAAGCTCCCCGCTGGTATTTGAACAGCATGCATGTATGTATCTAGTAAGACTCAAACTGGCTCTGGCCGGTGTGGCTCAGTTGGTGGGTGTCGTGTCCCATGCACCGAAAGGTTGCAGTTTGATTCCTGGTCAGGGCACATGCCTGAGTTGCGGGTTTGATTCCTGGTAGGGGATGTGCAGGAGGCAACCGATTGATGTTTGGCTCTCATATCGATGTTTCTCTCCCTCTCCTTCTTCCTTCCTCTCTCTCTAAAAAAATTAAGAAGAAATCTAAAAAACAAAAAGTCTCAAATTCAAAGTGAGTGTGGGGAGCTGCAGACATCATGTCAGGGCAGCCCACACAGTGAATGATAAGCAAGAGTGGATGAGAGGGGAAGCAGACCCTGAAAACCTTGTGGTACTAGATATGTACCAAGGGTATTACAGGCCAATACCAAGTCACCGAAGGTGACCCAAAGGAAGACCAACTGCTGCAGGCCAGATTTCCCAGGAAGCAGATTCTGAAGTGCAGATTAGTGCGAAGGAAATTTATTTGAAAGTGCTCTTGGTATCAATTCCCATGGAGTGAGGGAAGAAAGCAGAAGGGCAGAGTGAAACTGGGCTGCAATGCAGTCGCAAGGCCGGCCAGCCCATCTATCACAGCTGACCCTGTAGATCTGTCCCAGATTGAGCCATGGGCCAAGTCTTTAAATCCTTGCATGCCCAGTCATTAGTATAGCTGTCCCTGGGAGGGCAACATGTCTGTGGATGAGGCGCTTTCTCTTCAGTAAGGGAGATTCCAGATAGGGCTAGCAGCTGAGTGCTGTGGGCCAGCGGCATTCCCAGCAGGTAGGGGACTAACTCTTCTGTCCTGAAGGGAGATCTGGGCAGTGCCACCTGCATAAACTACACCTACTGATCAGACACTTCAGAGCTCAGCTGGATCCTACTCTCAGGGCTGCCTTGGGGAAATTGGTAAAGCTGCAGAATTTTTCCAAAGCACCCCTCACAGTCCTTCCCTGCGTCCTTTATATCCCCTCTCCCATGAACATCCTGGAGCTTTAATTCTTCGGTATATATCCATCCTAAGGGTTCAGAACCCACTATGACACTATCTCTAAATGCCAAGGAGTATTTTAAGGGCGGTCTTCAGGGACACATGCATAATGCTAAAGAAAGGGTTGTTAGTGGTGCCATTTCCCTATCAGTGCTAGGAGGGGTCTTTTCCTCAGACTAATCAAACACAGATTTAAAGAGAAATCAAAACCAGAACCCATCTCCTCAAAGTTAAGTAGTTGGGAGTGATTTTATTTCTCCAGAAGACATGTTCTCTGAACTTGGAGAGGGATCCAAAGTTGGTCAAAGTTTCCCCTCCTGGGTAAGTTCCCAAGAAGGATAATGACAATTTTAGATGTTTGCCAGACAAGAAGATTCAGTCACCTGAGGGCATGCACTAGTGCTTCTGAACTCCCTTCAATACCACATAAATAACTGTGCTCTGCAGTAGCAGCATCACTTTTCACCATGACCACCACAGCCATCACAACCACAGCATGATCATCACAATCGCAGAAGGACCACCACAACCACCACAACCACAGCATGACTGCCACAACCACAGCATGACCACCACAACCACAACATGACTGCCACCACAATCACAACCACCACAACCACAGCATGACCATCACAACGACAGCATGATCACCACAACCACAGCATGACCATCAGAACCACAGCATAACCACCACAACCACGCATGACCACCACAACCACAGCATGACTACCACAACACCACAACCACCACCACCACAGCATGACTGCCACAACCACAGCATGACCACCCCAACCACAACATGACTGCCACCACAATCACAACCCCCACAACCACAGCATGACCATCACAACGACAGCATGATCACCACAACCACAGCATGACCATCAGAACCACAGCATAACCACCACAACCACGCATGACCACCACAACCACAGCATGACTACCACAACACCACAACCACCACCACCACAGCATGACTGCCACAACCACAGCATGACCACCCCAACCACAACATGACTGCCACCACAATCACAACCCCCACAACCACAGCATGACCATCACAACGACAGCATGATCACCACAACCACAGCATGACCATCAGAACCACAGCATAACCACCACAACCACGCATGACCACCACAACCACAGCATGACTACCACAACACCACAACCACCACCACCACAGCATGACTGCCACAACCACAGCATGACCACCCCAACCACAACATGACTGCCACCACAATCACAACCCCCACAACCACAGCATGACCATCACAACGACAGCATGATCACCACAACCACAGCATGACCATCAGAACCACAGCATAACCACCACAACCACGCATGACCACCACAACCACAGCATGACTACCACAACAACCACAACCACCACAACCACAGCATGACCATCACAACCACAGCATGATCACCACAACCACAGCATTACCACCACAACCAGAGCATAACCACCACAACCACAGCATGATACAACAATCACCATAACCACAACCATAGCATTAACACTATACCCACACCATGACAACAATCACAGCATTACACCACAATTACACCACAACCACCCCAACCACAGCATGACCATCATAACCACACCACAACCACCACAACCATACCACAACCACAGCATGACCATCACAACCACAGCATTGCCACCACAACCATACCAGCATTAGCCAAGAGAGGACTTCCTTAATTAAAGCAACTATTTTGCCAAACCATCAGTGCAATCAGAAATAAATGAACCCAGGCCACTTCTTTTAAGGGGGATGTCATTAATCATGAAAAGTGGAGGGGATATAGGAATGAGACAGAGAGGAGAGTATAATCAGGAGAGAATAACCAGGAGATATCATGGTGGCTTAAAAATGACCAGAGAAAAGATGACTATTTCCTTTTAAGGAATCTAAAAGAATGTGGAAAATTCTCCTCTTCTTGGCAGGGGGGCGGGGGATGCATATTAATCAATTTGTCAATTAACAAGCACTTATGCAACACCACTTTGACCAGGCCCTTAGGTCCATGGAGGACTTGACAGGAAGGGAAATACAAGGATAAACAAGGTACAGGTCAATTTCAAGGAGCTCACAGACTACTTCAAACTATATGTCAGGCACGCACACTAAAGTGACAACAAACAAGGCAAAAAGTCAATGGCAATATAAAGCAAGTGTCAGAAGCTCCAGGAAGTATGCTGTTTGGGAGGTGCAGAACCCCAAGAGGTGGAGAGGAAGTGGAGAGCCTTCCAACAGGGAAAACAGCATAACAGAGGTAAGAAATGCACCTGCTTGTTCTGGCCTCAGTGAGTATTTATAAATAGTAAACAAATGGGCCAGGCACTGTTCTGGATATTTAAGTCATTAAATGCTCACAACCACCATAGGAAGTTGGTCTTATTATTACCTCCACTTTCTAGACAGGGAAACTGAAACACAGAAGATTTAATCTACTTGCTCAAGGTTGCACAGAGAGGATGTGGCAGAGCTGAAATTCAAATGCAGGTGGTTTTACTCTAGACAAGTGCTCACTGAAAAATAATGTGAGCTACAAATGTTAGTCACATATGCGATTTAGAATGTACTAGTAGCCACATTAAAAATAAAAAGTAGTAAGAGGTGAAATTTATTTTAATATTTTATTTAACCCATATTTCCGAAAGATGACCATTTTAAGATGTAATCAACATAAAAAGTATTAATATGGAGTTTGACTTTTTTTACACTAAGATTTTGAAATCTGGTGTGTGCTTTATACTCACAGCATGTCCTCAGTTAGGACAAGTCAGGTCTCAAGTGCTTAATAGTCACACATGGCCGGTGGATATGGTATTGACTAATGCAGTGCCAGACCATACACTGTACCTTTAACCATTCAGCAATGCTGCTTCCACAGTAGGTGGTTGACTACAGATGGTTTGAGGGTTCCAAGACTGGAAAGATTAATTTGGGTGGGGGCAGGTGAGGTTCTAAGGGCAGGTAAAGGAGTAAATAGCTTCTTAGACCCCTTTGACCTGAACAAAGCAGTGCCTTATACACGAGCGAGTCTGCACCCCTCTTATGTGATCCACATGTTGGCATAGAGAAATGACTGTGATTTGTGGCTTATGAGAGGTAACTTGTAGGATAGAGGAAAGCCTTGATGTTGGAACCCAGCAGACTAGGGCGTGGGCCCTGCCTGCACCACATACCACTTCTTGGGCAAGTTATTTAATCTCTCTAAGCCTCAGATTCTATATCTACAGCTATAAAATGGGAACGACCATGCCAACGTCATAGTGCTATTGTGAGGATTAAACCAGACAATAGATTAAAGCTCTTAGTACCATGCTTGACATGTCATAAATGCTCAAGAAATTAGAGCAATTACTATTATCAGGAGCCCCAAGTTACACAAATACAAAGTTCCAAGTCGCTCAGTGAGCCAGTCTGCACCCTAATGTTCAATATGGCCCTTTTCCATGGTATCAGGCCAAGTTCAACTGTAGAATGAACTAGTATAATCCACACGGTGACCCAGGAAGGGTGTGGTAGGAAGACACAGAGGACTCTCTCAAGAGCCTGTCGGCTTGAGAAAATCACCCAAGAGATGAAATGGAAAGGAAGGATGAGTAATGATGCCTGAACAGGGATTCTTGTTCAGTCAAGAAAAGGTGTTTAAGATCCTTGAACATTAGAGCTGCAAGGAGACTTAGCATCACTTGGGGTAGATCATCCCTCCTCATTTTGCAAATGCAGGAACTGAAATCCAATGAGATGAAGTAATTGCCAGGGCCAGGTAGCTCGTTAGGGGCAGAGGCAGAGACAGAAGTCAGGAATCTCAATTCCTTGTCTAGCGGTCTACACTTAATGAACCTTGCCTGTGACTGTATTGTTCTCCATCAGCCGTGGCTTCATGGAAAGTGCTTAAAACCTACCGCCCTTGGGTTTCTCCACAGGAGATTCATTTTGGCTATCCCTGGCCGCTCCCTATCGCCAAACTCTGACTCCACCTCCAAACCCCAGCTCATTACATCTCTCTTCTGTAAGGCTTTTTTCAGTTAACTATGATAATAACAATAGCAGTATTTAATAACAGTAATAGCTAATACTGTGAGGGCCCATGATATGCCAGCCACTGTACCACATACCTTCATGAGCTATCTTATTTAATCCTCACAAGAACTATTTCACTTTTAAAAGCCTTGTTATATCAAAGGGGAAACCAAGATTCAGTCAAAAGTAGAGGACCTACGATTGATGGAGCTACAATTTGAACCCACCGCCAGGTCTGACTCCAATTCTATATAATCACATTAATCAGAATTTAGTGGGATTTGCTTTGTACCTCAATCTTTTTGTTGTTGTTGTTGTCTATTTAGCTATCCTCTGTCTTCTTACACAGGGTGCAGGGACAACTTCTTCTTTCTGGGAGTCTCTGCTCTTTGTCTAAGCCAGTGGGAGCTGGGTGAATTTGTGGGCTAAGAGGAGAAGGACAGAGGGTCACCAAGCAACAGGGGCTTCTATAGGTATCCTGGGAACAGCTCTGGAAACTCAACTTTAATTACTAGGCATTTTTGAAACAGAAAACTCATAAAAATAGCGGGTTTATATAATCGTAGAGTTGGACCAGACAACAGAGATCTGGTTTTACTCCTATTTGATATATAGGGAACCTGAGGTCTATGAAAATTAGGTAACTGATAGTCAAGGTCACACACAAAGTTGATGGCAGGAAGAATATCGCAGCGTAGGAAATATATGCAAGAATGATCACCATGGATTATCTACCTAATATGGACCACACTTTCTATACAAATTATCTAATCTAGTTCACATAATGAGGTAGATTTTTACCCACTTTTTATGGATGTGGAGACTGAGCTAATTAACTTGTCCTGGCTCATACAACTATAAAGCAACAGAGCCAGTTTTTGAACTCAGATGCATTTCAACACCAGATCTACTGTCTTTTGGTCCATTTCATATTTACAGGTTTTACTGAGAATGTATTATATGGCAGGTACTTTATGTGCATTTTAATAATCATCCCAGAAATTCTCTGTAGCAAATAATGTATATCCATTTTTAAAATGCAGCAACTTAGAGAAAGCAGTAACTTGCTTATGTTTGCTTAGCACATCAGTGATGGAGCTGAAATTTAAACACTGGTCTTTTTGACTCAAGATCTTAAACTCTTTGCCACTGACACATATGTTGGAAGACCTATACCCCGAGAGAGAACAAGACGTAGGACCACTGTGAGATCCCACAAATACTTTGTTTGCTTTGGCTTGTGACAATGACCAGAGGAGCATGGTCCTGTCATCACTCCAAGTCCCTTCCTAACTGCTGGTAGTTCCCTCTGAATGTGGACTTCTGTACGGACACTTCCCAATACAGTACCCACACCTTTGCATCTCTTACAAGTTTGGAAATAGACAACAGAAGGTCACATTTTTCAAGAACAACCTCTTTGAGAGCCAGCTGGAGAAATGTCAGCTCCAATTAGGTAATTTTGAGGGGGAAGTTATAAGCCTATAAACAAGAGCAGTCACAGCAATGTTTTACATGCAATCTTTATAAAGGATCCCAAGAATCATCATTAGGAACATTGTCTCACCCCTTTCTCTGGTGCCGTTAAGCTCTAAGTACTTCCACAAAATAAACTCACGAAGTCCTCCAACATCCGATGTTAAAGGGAAGGAGACAGTGACTTAGCAGAAGGAAGTATAGTTAAGGTCAAGGGGGAAACTTAAGAAAATAATCTAGATCTAGTCCCAGAGCAAGGATGGTTAGATCCATTGCATAGGTGACCCAAAGGCAAAACACCACATTCCATCTGTGACTGACCAATTTCATTTCCCTCTATTAGAAAAAAAAATTAAAAGAAGCATTAATAAAAAGAAAAACCAGGGAAAGGAAATTTCCATCTCTACTTTTTCTTTTTTTTGAAAACAACAGCCTTTTCTGTCCCAGTCATTGTTTTGAAAAATTTCTTTTGCATTTTTCTTCATGTGCTTTTAAAAATATTTTTGGTCATTTATTTGTGGCCATTGTAGGTAATTCGAGTCAACTTTCTCCTTTTTCACCATTTAATTCAGGTTCCTGTTTATTTGGACTCTTTCTATCTACTCCCTCCAAATGTCTCATTCCATCTCTTCTCTATCTTTTTAATTGGAGTAGTTTCTTCAAGTTCTAAGAAAATTCACTCTCTTGTTTTTTCTTCACTTTTTCCCTTTCAGCTGCTTCCCTGAATTGCTATTGCACCAATTCTGTTTTACTGACCACAATTGGTGCAGCTGGGATGGAGAAGCAGCAACTGAAAGGGAAATGCTAATCAGACCTTTTTATAGAGTATAGTAAACACACACACACACACACACACACACACACACACACACACACACAGAAGGGCTCTGATTGAAGGAGAAAAATTACTTTTCTCAGGATTCCACTCTTAGAGGATGGTTGAGTTTCTGAGATTCCTCCAAATTATGCTTCCTGCAGTGACCTGGGGAGACCAGGTGAGAGCACAGGGCTTATCTCCTCCACATTTCCTCTTTAACTGAGCAGTTTCAGACTGAGCTCAAACATTCATGGGGGAAAAGCATACTGAGACTTGAAGACACATTTACCAGGTCAATGTCTGGTAGAGATTGCCACTAGAAATAGAAGTGTGCGTTGGGGAGGCCCTCGAAGTAGAAATGGGGCAGTGAGGTCTTGTATTTCAGTTAGAGCAAGGAGAACACAGAGGAAGCTGTCAGACCTTTGCCCTAAGACCAGAGGCAACCACATCTGGTATCAGGATTTGGGGTGGTTGTTGGCTTTTGTTTTGTTTTTATCATGGGAGGCAGGAGGAACAAGTGGCACTGATACTCTAATCCCATGGGGCCTGAAGTAAGGGGGCTTCGTTAGATTTCTTTGAGGATGTTCTTTAACCCCTAGCTAGGGAACACAGCCAAAAAAGGAGGAAAACTGAAAGAGAAAATGAGCAAACTGGACGAAGCTTGTTGGAAAAGAAAGAGCCCAGACTTGATCCAATTCTTGTAGGGTGGGACACCTCGTTTTCGCTCTGGGCTTTGGTGTCCTATCTGTAAAAGTAGGTCTAAATTGATTAATCTCAAATTGACTTTCCAGCTCTGATGTTCATACTATTAAATAGTAGAAATAAAATAATTCCCCTTTGTCTACTTTGTTATGGGATGATAAAAACTAGTCACAAAGTGTGACTTAATTTATTTCAGTCATTGTCTCCACTGAGCCAAAAAGAACTAACTTTGAGAAAGAGGAAAAGTCCTGTTCATTTAAAATCTAACTCAACATCAAAGCAATTCCTCATCGCCAGCCCAAGCTTACTCTTCTCCAGAGGCCCGAGTGAGGCCCCTTTAAGGTTGGGTGTGTGTGTGTGTGTGTGTGTGTGTGTGTGTTTGTGTGTGTGTGTGTGCAAGAAACAGGCAAATTCACATGTGAGCCCTGTGCTCTCTCTCCTCATCTGACATGGCAAGTGATGAGGATAGGGGCCAGGCAGGGGGAGAGGAGAGGTGGAGATGGGAATTTTCTAACGATCTTCTTTAGTTAATAGGCACAAGTTGTTAGCTTGATCTGAGAAGGCCTCTTTCCTCGTGTGCCAATTCCACCCCCTCCTTTTTGTAATGGGTTTAGTTCCCACAGCTAATGTACTGCGTAATGAGGCCGGAGGGAAGCAGAATGCTCTGGAGGAATGATACGGAGCTTCCCAGGCCCTGACAAAGGACAGAGAGAGCCTGGCTGGAAGGTCTCAATGGCAGGGTCCAGGCTAATTTCAGTTCCAGTGAGTAGAAGCCTCCTGCCAGGGCCTGTACTCAGCAGTGTCACTGTCCAGGCCCTGGTGTGAAACCCCAAGAGGGCCTGGTACGAGACAAATCCAGGCCAGGCCAAGCTCATTTCTTTTTCTAAGCCTTGGCCCAACCTTCCTTCCCCTCCTGGTCTTCCAGCCACTGGTTCAGAGGCCTCTTACTCTCAGGGTAGGGTACACTTTTCCCCATATGACCCATTTCCCAAAGGGTAAGAAAACTCCCTTGCCCCATTCTGTCCCATTTACCGGGCTGCAGGTAAGGACAGAGAGTCACACTTTTTGCAGGCAAATGCCCAATATGCAAAGTAGCAACATTGAGAAGGTGACTTTAATCCTCTTGGTCATTGTTGGTTGCTCATTCCTGTGTCCACAGCACTTTGCTCTAGTGCAGTGGCTCTTAACCTTCCTAATGCCTCGACCCTTTAATGCAGTTCTTCATGTTGTTGTGACCCAACCATAAAATTATTTTTGCTGCTACTTCATAACTGTAATTTTGCTACTGTTATGAATCGTAATGTAAATATCTGATATGCAGGATGTATTTTCATTGTTACAAATTGAACATAATTAAAGCATAGTGATTAATCACAAAAACAATATGTAATAATAAATACGTTTTCCGATGGTCTTAGGCGACCACTGTGAAAGGGTCGTTCGACCCCCAAAGGGGTCACGACCCACAGGTTGGCGACCCACAGGTTGAGAACCGCTGCTCTAGTGGAATGTCTGACCCTCTTTTACAGGGTACCGCCATCACGTGTGCATCCATTACTCCCACCTGCCCTGTGCTCCCTGATGCTCCTATTCACCTTCCCATTCCCTGTGGTCTTGTCACAGTACATAACACAAACAGGAGCCCATTCTATGTGTCCCGAGTTGAAATTATTTGAATGATAGGGAAATGGGTTCAAATATTATGGCCTGGGGGAAACCCTGTGATCATTATAAAGTATTCCCTGAAGCCATCAACCCAATGGGCTCTAGAGTTCTCCCAAGGATAAAGGAGAAGACAAGTAAAAAAAAAAGATGTCAGAACTAATGGGAAAAAGATTTAGTCTTTGGACAAATCCAACGTTCACTTGTCCATAAAAAAATCAAAACTACACAGTTGGAAAAGTTCAGCAAGAGACACTGGGAATGATCAGGAGGAGGTTGGTGGGAGAAGGTTCTGGTATGCCAACACCTTTAGAGATTACAAAGTATGTATCAGATTGACTTAGTCTTCCTAGCATTTTTGACAGTGCCCTTTAGAATGCAGGAATGTTGTCTGGCACTTTCAGATGAGAACCTAACAAGAGGTTAGGTTACAAGGTGGCACTTACAGCTAGTAAATGTTAGACTCAGTGCCCCCATCCCAGGGCTCTTCTCACTATGTCACAGATCTATGAGAATTCATCAGTGTTAGAGGGAAGGCTGAAAACAAATAAAGTTTGGAAAATCACACAGGACCAGAACCAGTGAAAGGGGCTTGCTCAATGCCTCCACCAATCTATAACCTGCAGTTATTCTGGGATCTTGATGAGATACAATGTGTTACAAATAAAAAGGCGGGTCTTTTATGAGGTGAATAGTAAACTTGTGGTGTTTATTGAATAGCATATAGCAGGGCTCATCCAGTCTGATTATGTGTTAAGCTCTGTGCTTGTTTTCCATGGGAATTCTATGAATTAGACATGTCCCTTGCCCTTATCAGTCTACTTTAAGAGACAATGCTATTGAGAAATATAAATATCTTTAAAGGCAACTGGGAATATCTGTATCTGATGATCTCAAATAGGTTAGTGTGGAAAGTAAGGAGTTTGGGAAGTTTTCTAGTTCTCTAAGACTGATATTGTGTTTGCACTCCCCCTCCCTGCATCAAATATGCCATAATAGGCCTTGGGCACTGGACAGTAATAGAGTCCTAGACTGGTCCAGAGCCACATGGCTCTATGTTCTATCTAATTCAAGGTGCCATTTCTCATACTCTCGTTCCAAGCTACAGGTTGTCTTCAGGGCCTCTTCTCTTCACTTTGAAGGTTCTAAGATGCATGGTTCCTCTGGACTCCTTCTTCATGATTAGCCTTATCCTGAGTGGCTGGAGAAGGCCTATTTTGAAGTTCTCCAGAGAAGTGACTCTATATAGTAACTCCTCCACCTTTTTGCATTCAGGCAGAAATAGAACATATATCTTCAGATAGGAACCAATACTTGCCAGATACATAGTTTCCTTGTTGGTTCACCTTAGAGCTTTTCCCTCTACCTGGAATCCACCTGCCCCCACCCTCACCTCACTGTTTCACATAATCGCTCCCCCCCTTCAGATTCTACTCAAGTGTCACCTCCTCAGGGAGACAATCCCTCATCTAGAATAGTTATCCCTCCAATCATTCTGTATCCTCTTGCCTTGATTTACTTTTTACATAATTCTTATCACTACTTAAAAATATATCTATTTCCTTGTTTGTTTATTGCATTCACTGTAGTGTAATCAAGAATATTGCTTTTGCCCTAACCGGTTTGGCTCAGTGGATAGAGCATCGGCCTGTGGACTGAAGGGTCCCAGGTTCAATTCCAGTCAAGGGCATGTACCTTGGTTGCAGGCACATCCCCAGTAGGAGGTGTGCAGGAGGCAGCTGATCGATGTTTCTCTCTCATCGATGTTTCTAACTCTCTATCCCTCTCCCTTCCTCTCTGTAAAAAAATCAATAAAATATATTTTTTAAAAAAGAATATTGCTTTGGTTGACCAATATGTCTCCAGTTTCTAGGAAAGTGGCTGGCATATAGTAGGCCCACATTAACTGTCCAATGAATAAACGACCACAGAGAGTTCCTATTTTTCAGATCACTTGCAATAAAAAACCAAAGCCAACTAAAAAGCAAGGTCCCAGAACTTGCTCTTTTACTTGGCCTCATTTCACCTATTAAGTCTAGAGTAGTTATTGTCATCACTGCCATTACCACCACTTTTATTATTTCCTTATTAGAATGACAGTTAAGGTTTTTGCAATTATTCATTAGATTAATATGATCTTAATAATTAAGTGCCTATATCTAACAGGAGTGCACCTGGCTTATAGCAATGACTAGACAGTATAGACTCTATTAGCCAAGTAACTCATAACCATAATGGAGGAGATATGACTACTCATCAGTACTTGTTAGGCACGGTGCGTATTGTCACATATATCTTCTTACTTACTTCTTTCAAGAGCCCCAAGAGGTAGGCATTCTTATACTTCAAAGTCACAGTTAGTAACCAGGGTACTGGTATTCCAACTTAAGTCTGTTTGATTCCAAACCCCATGCTTCCCCCCACACCCCAAACTCTACTGCTGTGCTAAGAATGTCCTATACTAGAAAAAGTCTTACTTAATTAGTTACTCCTGGAGTAAGTAAGTCCTGGTTTAGTCACCTGCAAAATAAAAGGACTGGTCCAGGAGGTTTTAAGGTACTTGCAATTCAAAGTTCCATGATTTTATGTCCTCTGTCTCAGTGGGAGCTGAATCATCCCATGCTCACATCATGCTCATACCATCTGCCTCTATCTCTGCAAGATCTAATTCCTTTGAAAGACCCTCAGATATCAGATAGCCTGTCTCCTCAGTTTATACCCCTACTTGTCAGAGCCTTTCCCTTCTCAAGCATCCCCTTTCATGAAAAGCCCCCCCGAAACCTCTCCCCCCCGCAAGGCTCTGCTCCTCTGGCATGCACCCCCTCATTAGAAACCAGTGACATCCTATTTCAGTTGGCCTCATCATGTTCCTCTTGGTTTCGCCCAGAACTGCTGCCAAGACTTCACACCTTGACTGTCTGGCAAGCATAACTCCTCTATGCGAGGGCTCATTATCAGAAATAAAATGAGACACATTTTCATTGACAACCCCTAAGTCAGTGAAGCCCAAGAGGTTGAGCCAGGTTCTTTATCACTTATCTGAGTAAGAGAATTAGGACCAGTGCCAGCCTCCAGAACCCCAAACACCAGCAGTCACTAGCAGAATGATGCGCCCACTTGGTTTGGAGAAATGTTTCTGGCATTCTAAGCTGTAAGCACTAACACACTGTGAGGACTTACTGGTTGAGAGAACAGAGGGGGTTTATGAACTGCTGAAAAAATGTGTGTAAGGAAATCAGGGATTCACCACCTGTTTCCCCTTCCACTGATATTTATGACAGCTGAGGAATCCTACTCTCCACAAAAACGTCGGCTCTGTGCCCAAACTTTCTAGCCCATTCTTTCCACTTACATGAACATTTTCATAGGAAAGCATAAATCTCACCTTGTCCTCAGAAAGGAGTTCTCCCTGGGATGAGGAGAGGGGCATTTTTCTACAGCTCTTCATAGCCCAGTTCCAACCGCTGGTTCGGAGCCTGAGATTGATGCACTGCTGTCTATGTTCTTTTCCAGATTTGGGGCCATGAGGGCTTTCAGCAATTCCTTAGGAATGGAGGTGAAGATCGGAGTGCACAGCAGGCATGCCAACAAGAAGTGGTATTGGAAGGAAAACCAATCCCTTCTGCCTCTTTTCAGTGCCTCTTACTCCTAAAGTGCCATCAGCTTTCTCTTGGCAAGTGGCTGACTCTGATGAATCTATCAACAGACATTTGAGTCCTCCTTACTCACCACCCTCTACCCCCACCTTCAAGGGCCAGGGTCTGGCCAGACACTCTGAGAACACTGTAGACTAGGTTCTCCCTCCCTCTGAGGAGCTTACAATCTTTTCTGAAGGAGGCACCACTGTGATAGTAGAAAATTCAGAGCTGGAGGTACCCTTTAAGGTTATCTGATTTAAAATTCCTGCTTGAATAAACATGAAAACTAAGGCCTGGAGAAGCAATGTGAAATATGGATGGCAGACAAGGACTCAACTAGAGCTTCTATCTTCTGATCTAGTGTGCTTTTCATTATGTCATCAGAATCACTATAAAAAATAATTTATTTAGCACCTGTCTTTGGAATGAGCTGCTAAATAAAACACATTTAATAGACATGGTCTAGGCTCTTTGCCCAAAGCTTAGTGTGAGAACAGAGAACTGACCACATCAATGAAGACAGCTCTATTACAAAGGACACCATGGTAAGCGCACCTAAACTGAACCAAGGGAAAATTTAAATAAACCATGGACTTCATTGCAAAGGTTCTTGGTGGAATGACAAAGTTATAGTGAATCCTATACGTTTTGTCAAAAACTGAAAGCTGGAAGTGCATCTGTGGATTGGTGGGGGGAGATGAAGGGCCAGGAGACAGTCTATTAAGAAAAACTGGATTAAGATGATAGTCTTAACACACCCCAACATCATCCTCTCACTCCAAACTCCTGGACATGATGTACTTTAAAAATTCACAAAATTCTGGGAAACAAGAAACCTAAGGAGAGTCTAGAAAGACTGGCCTGAGAAGGACATCCCCAGAGGCCATCCATGTGTACCTGCAGGCTTCCAAAAAGACTTATCTACACTTTCTTAAAATCTAGAGAGAAGAGAATGCTGCAGCCTCCCAGGTGACACTTTCCAATGCCGCCCCAATCCTCACAGTTAGGAGCCTAAGTTCACTGTGCTTCATACAGTGGCCACTCCCTTCTGCTGGGGAGGCAGTGGAAGTTGAAAACTAGTGCATTTGTCATGACTGCACAATCTCTCCATTGGGCTGGACTATATTGGCTATGCCCTCCATAACCCTCTCTGCCCTCTCTACCTATTTCTTCTGCAGATTATAAAAACACAGCTTTCCAAACCTAATGATCCTCCCCTTGCTTCACCTTCTCTAACAAGCCCAGAAACAGTTTCTAAGTTCAGTCCTGGCCACCCTTTTGCAGTATGCTCTGGATCCTGTGGATAGATTTTCTGATTGTCTCTGGAGTGAGGGTAATGAATTGGCCTATCTCACGGATGCCCCTATGATTAAGCCAATAATTGTTAAGCATCCTATATAACAAAAGCCTAATATGCAAATTGTCCCCTCTACTGGGAGTTCAACCAGGAGTTTGACCACTTGCTATGATGTGTGCTGACCACCATGGGGCGTCGCGAGACATGGCGGGCGTTGGCAGCAGGTGGCATTGGAGGCACTGGCAGCCCGATGGGCCCTGATGAGAGCAGGACTGCGGCGGTATGGTGGAGCAGGTGAGCGGGCAGCACCAGGCCAAGGCAGATGCGAGCAGGACCCGATCACCCTGCCGATTGCCCTGCAGAGAGCAACCAGCATTCATTACAGAGAAAGGGCAAATAGCAATATTAAAATATTTCTTCTAATTATTTTCCTTTCAATGTGCACGAATCCATGCACCAGGCCATTAGTCATAATATAATAAAGCCAATAGCTCATTTTATAGGAAATCTATTTCTCAAGTGTCCAATGTACTTTCTAAGGGTTATACTGCTGCATCACCTTACTGCACCAAATGCCAAAGTGATTGTATCTAAAATCTTAGCCAAAATGTCTGCCTCATCCTAACTTAGCTTTCTTTCCCCTTATGAGATTCCCTGACGTCCACTGAAGCCACCACTACAGCTTCAGCCTCTAGAA
This sequence comes from Myotis davidii, assembly GCF_000327345.1. Classification (NCBI taxonomy): domain Eukaryota; kingdom Metazoa; phylum Chordata; class Mammalia; order Chiroptera; family Vespertilionidae; genus Myotis; species Myotis davidii. Next base: position 1,514,551 of record NW_006284614.1, read on the forward strand.
TCAGTGGTTCTCAACCTGTGGGTCGCAACCATCGGAAAACACATAGCATATCAGATATTTACATTACAATTCATAACAGTACCAAAATTACAGTTATGAAGTAGCAACGAAAATAATTTTATGGTTGGGAGTCACCAAACATGAGAAACTGTATTAAAGGGTCACGGCATTAGGAAGGTTGAGAACCACTGCGATTGATGGTTAATTCTCAGTCATCCACATGTAGAATAGCTATTTTATGGGTCTTTATTTGCTGTGGGCTGTGGTGTAACATGGACTTACAGAAGACAGACCATTCCATGAAACCTGTACCAAGGAAAGCAGACTTCTACACAATTGAGAGCTGTACACAGAAACAGAATGGTGGGGCTCTGGACACTTGGCCAAAGCAGGGACCAGGTAATGAGTGGTCAGTATCTTGTGCACCAGGGAGAGGGAGCTCTTCTGCTCTTCTGAGAAAGCTTAGTTCTGGGTGATGATCGGCATCCCCTGTGTGCTTAGCAGGATGCTGTACATGCTTGTTGATGAACAGGCATCATTAGTTAATCCATTGCAGGCTCTAAACACCCACAAGGGATTTGAATTCCGCACTACTGAAGCAGCAGCAGAGGCAGCAGCTGTCACTCAGCACCTGCCACAGGAGAACTGGCCAGATTTCAGAAAGGGTCCTCTAAGGCCAAAGACTGTAAGGAGAGATTCCAGGGGTATTGGGGGTGACAGCTGGGGTTGGGGGGGGGGAGGTGCAGAGAGGAGCCCAAGGAGGAAAAAAAGGGAGGATGTGCAAAAAGTAAGAAACCCTCCATAGAAATAGGAAGAAAGAAGTTAAATGGCAGAGGAGTAACCTCAGAATGAAGCAGCAATCACTAAGGGATGTTCTGGCAGGAAACCTCAAACTGCCTTTCCCAAGGACACCTTCCTGTTATTTTGGCCACCAGAGGGCTCCTCTATTCCAAAAATATTATGGAAAAGTGACAAATGTCTCCAATATTTTCCACTCTAAGCACACACCTGTGAAATTAGTAATTTCTGTTTATGTGCACAAAAAAATTGTCTTTGAGAGTTGAAGATTCAATTCTGGTTTGAATACCGTGTCCCTGAGTCAATATGGAAAGAAACCATCAACCTCGCTGAGGTTTCTCTAGCTGCAAAAATGGAGAGGCTGCCCATATCTTGCTACAAAGTCTAAGTCAGAATCAGGTGGGGGAGAAGCAGAGGGAGAAAAGGGCCCTAGCAAAAGTCAGACTTGAGGTTGCAGAGATACAGACCACCTCTTCTCCATGTTCATATTTAATTAAGGATGAGAAAACCTTTATCTTGGATGTTATGTATAATCCTTGCCCTGGTGAAATTCATATATCAAAGAAAAGAAAATAATGCACATGTCTTTGGTAAAAAGGCTCAGGTTAATAGACCAGTTCTATCAATTTCTAACTATCTGACCTTGGCCTAAACACCTAACCTCATAAGCTACGTTTTTCTCCTCTATAGAATGGAAAGTGTTCTTATCTCAGAGACTGGACACAGAATTGAATGAGATAATGCCTTTGAAGAGAATTGGCAGATAGTAAAAGCTCATTATTCATTCACTTACACAGTTCGCCCTACATGTGGGATGACATCACCAAGAGTACCAACACAATTGGAAAACTGGCACAAACTGGGCATGCTCAGCCTGAGGAAGAGAAGGCATATCTGCCTTCAAATATTTGAAGGACTGTCATATGGAAGAGGGAGTCGAAATTCTGCCGCTCTAAGGAGTAGAAATAGGACTCGTATCAGGGAATCAGATAAGCTTGCTAGAAAATATGAACTGCCTCATGTTAAAGCTTTCCAAAAATGGGGTGAGCAGTCCATGTAAAATAGCAGGTTAGCTCATTTCTGGGGGGTGTCCAAAGAGAAGTTGAATGAGCAATGTAAAGGAAGTTGTAGTGCAGGTTCCCGCATCAGGTGGGAAGGGCTGGATTATGTGACCCACAGGAGCCTTTCCCACTCAGGGAATTCTGTGAGTCTTTGTTCCCAAGTAAAGGGGAAAAGAGAAAGCATTGTTACGTCAGGCTGGCCAAGAGGATGGTCTGTTTTCCAACTTGGCAGTTGTGGACATATACACTTCCCCCTATTACATGCTCCCTACACATCTGGCCAACACTGGTCATAGCATGGCTGGTTCCCAAGCCTTGGATAATTACTTCATGCCAAGAATAGTGTTATTCACATCAAAGATGGTTGATATACTAGATCCACTCCAGTGCTTGTGGAATGACTGGTTGCTGTTTATGACACAATAGTGGGTACCCAACAGAAGGGAGGGATGGAGGGCAAAGCTAGGAATAAGAAATGAATAAGTGATGAAGAAAGGGGCGTAAGGTGGGTGTTGGGGAGCACACAGTTGGCTCACAGTTCAAGCCTCTTTGATCAAGCACTGTGTAATTGGGCACTTTCCTTCCCTCTCTTCCTCTATCTGACACAGAGAACAACCCCTTTTCTCATAGCCAAGGAACTCTCTAAGAGGCAGGGGTCTGGACATACGACTTTTGGAAACAGTTCTATATGAGACCCACTACAAAACTAAATTTCATTCAGGCCTTCTCTCTAAAGAGGTTAAGTGGGTTTTCATGGAGTTCCGCAGATAGAATGGGATGAGAGAAGGTATTCCCAGCTCTTGTGGACCAGGAGTCAAAGCATGGGTTACAATCTAGAGAAACTTGGTTTTGAATCACAACTTGACCATTAACTAGATGTGAACATTTCATATAATATCGAAGTCTCACTTTCTTTATCTATAAAAGAGAGAATAATATCTCTTGGAATTTTGCTGAAAATATAAAGTGCCCAGTATGGGGCTTGGCACCCAGTGGTTGGTGTTCAGATCATGATAGGTTGCTCTTGCTATTATGGATCGAGTATCAGTCAGGAACAAGGGACAAAGGAACTAGAAAAACCCCAGCTCAGATAGGAAGGATATACAAATGTATGGAGTCTGAAGAGAGGTGTGGGCATGTTTGCCCTGAAGGTGTAACCAAGAGGATGTGAGTCTGGAGTTATGTAAATAAACTGGTATCTGCGCCATAACATAGGGTTGGGTTTGGGTAAGGAGAGAATGATACGGGTGTGCACAATATGTAAGGCAGTGTTGGTCACCTTAAAAAGGAACAGACTGGACCATGTTGTATTACAGCAAGGGAGCAACATTCTCACCGTGGCTAGACTCTGGAAAGTAAATGGGCTGCAGTCTTATGTAAGGATGCCTGAGATAGGGCAAACATGGGCAAACTCTTAGAACCAATTTTGAAGTAATGGGTCTGTCGTGGGGCAGAGGGTGACCATCAGCTCTGAGGCCAGCAGAAGGGGAGATGTGCATCAATTGGGAAGTATATTGTCCCTAACAGGCTTCCCTCCACTCTGTCTATTAAGAAACTGGTATTACTAACCATAGGATGTTATGAAAGTCTTAAGTGCTTTAAATATATATAAGGCCATTGTTCATGTATGAGGGATGATGCCTCCCATCTTCACTGAACTGATACCTGGATACCAGTCATATGATATCAGGTAATAATTGTACACATCTGCTGGCCCCAAATACAGATGATAGTAAGTGTACAATGTTTCATTGGAAGAATAGAAAAATAGCTTGATTTGTACAGGACCATGTGGGTCTGTGGCAGAGACTGGAAGGAACCAAATTCCAACTCTTAGCCCTGTTAGTGAACAGGGTACCAAATACTAGATAGCCCTTCTCCCCCCATTACTCTGCAGGGCAAATATAATCACTTTTCCTCTGTGGAGGAGGCCTTGGAAGAGATCAGTTAACTCTCTTCAAAACTTAAGCAATTTCCTTCTCAAGAACTTGAAGTAAGAAGGAATGCAAGTCACCTGTCCTGTTTGCAAGAACATCCTGTTCCCCCTCCCCGGCCAGCCCACCATCCTTGATACAGCCTGAGGGTTCTGCAAATCCAACAAATTTCAGACTTTAAAAACCAGCACCCACAGTAATAAGTACATTTTATACCATGACCCAGCACACACACACACACACACACAAATATTTCATGAAACAATATTTACTGCATGCATGGACATTAATAGTTTCTATTCCTTTCTATACTCATCCATTCCATTTTGTAATGCTGTTAATGACCTGAATTTCACCACTGATCTCTCCTACCTATTTAAAAGTTTGCCCCAGCCAACATGGCTCAGCGGTTGAATGTCGACTTATGAACAAGGAGGTCACAGTTCAATTCTCAGTCAGGGCACATGCTCAGGTTGGGGGCCAATCAATGATTGGCTCTCATCATTGATGTTTCTATCTCTCCGTCTTCATTCCTCTCTGAAATCAATAAAAATAAAAAATTGAAGTCTGCAATTGCTCTCCATTTTGTGGCAAATATAGTTAAATTCCTTAACATGACAGATAAGACCATTTAGAATGGTCTTCATCTTCCATCTTCACCCAAGCGTCCTACGCTCCCAAAACCCCGGGCACCAGACCCTCCTAGGAGACCCAAGCCCACTAAACACTCTCCCACCAATCTGCATTGTTCATGCCCTATCCTCAGCCTAGACACACTTCTCACTGCAGGAAACATTTGTCTCCATCCTTAACAAGTTTCCCAGATATCACCTCCTCTGAAGACTACCAAACTCTCCACTAGGCTCCTAGTCTTTAGGAATTCTCCTTTGGCACAGCGTATATGATCATCAGATCCTCCTTATCATAGCTGAGATGTCCTTCTCTGTTTTTGAATTGATATAAATAATTTGAAAATAAAACCAACCTTTTGTCTTTTCCTTTCCTTTATGATTGGCCATGGCCTTCTTCAACCTATTTTGACCCCACCCTTCTATCTCCTTAAAGCTCAGAACTCCCAGGAGAATAGGAAGATCAGATTAGGAAAAGGGACACAATCAAAATTAGTGGGGGCAGACCAACCTGGTTCTAGATTTTCTTCCTCCAGGCTGGCAGTTCTGTTTCCAAGGGATGCAAGCTTGGCAGAGGCACAGCACAGTTCATCTGAATCATGGGAGGCTGAAAAACGCAAGGAGAGGTGGAGAAACCAAGGCAGAGTGAGAACCTGTGGCTGGCTCATTTTGTAAAATCAGGAGCTGACAATAGGAATAAAATTAAAAAATACTACTTCACAGGCCACAGGGAAACCCTGTTCTCAAACAAATGCCCTGCTGCAGTCTCAGACTGTAGGCAGTGAATGACCTGATTTACAACCAAAGAACTTAATGAACTCCCACGTCACCTTTATCCCCACACACACACACACACACACACACACACACTACAAAAAACACACACAAACAAAAAAGCCCACAAACAACAACAACAAAAAGACCCCCAGGGCTCTGTAGCTTTCAAAGCAATTGGGGACAGTTACTGCATTTAATTATGGAATGTCAGAGCTGGAGGAGAGTTAATAAGTTAATTAGTCTAATCCCTCATCCTGCAGCAAATGAAAAGGAGGGTGTGAACAGGCAAGTGACTTACCCAGGGTCACACTCCTGAGTTAGCAAAAGAGAGCAGTGCTCCTTTTATCAAATCACGGTTTTTGCACACAAAAGCTCTAGTGCTCCCATGGATTTCAAAGCCCCTCCAATACAGCAGTGTGGTGCCTACCTTATTTTTAAAAGATTTCCAGGCAGAGGCTCTACAGCCTCTCTCTAGTCAACCCTTCCTCTAATTTGCTGCCACATGAGCTAATCTTATCCCTATTACCAAGAGTGCCTAAGCTATTAACTCATCAGTCACAGGTGCCAAATTGCCTCTTCTTCTGCACAAGATGTTCATTTAAAATCAAATTGCCCATAAATCCCTCCAGTCTCTGCTCATTTCCCTCAGCCCCTGGTCTTTTTTGGTCTAATTTGCTCCCAATCCTGTCTGCTGAGAGTCTCTGAAATGACATGTGGGGAGAGAAAGCTGGGCAGACTAGGGGAGTACCTATGGAGTTGTGCTGTGCAAGCTGGTGAGGATGGATTAATTACAAGGGTGGCCTGGTTGAACCACACTCAGAGAACTGGAAGGCCCCTTAAGGATTCTTCTAGAACAACTCCCTCATCTTGCAGATGTGGACACTGAGGCTGGGAGTTCTAAGAGACTTGCTTCAGCAATTAGGGAAACCACGCTGGAACAACATCCCGTTTCCACACTTCCAGATCAGTTAGTTCACTTCCTCTACTGTCTGCCTTTGACTTTGCCAATGAGCAAACTGAAGCTGAAAGAGAAATTCTCCAGGATTACACGGCTAAGTGTGGGGTCCAAGACTAGAATCACGTGCGATGGCAGAGAAGCAGCTAAGGGGAGAAAGGGAAGCAGCCCACCAAGCATTTCCCAGGTCAAGGCAGGGATGCTGCACAACGCCAGGGGGCACTATTCCTACTGCACTAGATGCGCCCTCTGGCACTTGTGTGGCCTGCTGAAGATGGGGGAGCAGGGAAGAAAGGGCAGATGCCCTGACCCTCCTGAAACCAGCTCCGAGGGGCCTGCCAACTCGGGGGCGCCCACCCCAGAGTTGAGGTGCTTGGTCCCCAAGCACTGCCCGCGGCCCCTTCTCCGGGGAGCCAGGGACAAGGTCCGAATGCCTTTCCCCATTCAGTGGGATTATCCCTTTTGAATTGTTAAAAAAAAAAAAAAAAAAGAGCTGCAGCCAGCGAACCCTGCCTGACAACACCGAGGAATTTTTCCCAGGGATCGGCCGAAAGCTGACTCACATTTAAAGACTTGCCCAAAGTGGTCATGCCCCTCTGAGCAAATACCACAGGCATGTAAAACCTCGCTCCCCACGGCCTCCCGGCGGCGAGGACTCCCGGGCGGCGGCCGGCCTGGCCCCGATTGGAGGAGCGCCGCGCCGCTGGGCCGGGGCGCAGCCAATCAGAGCGCCGCCTCGCCGCGTTGCTACCCGGGCCGCACTGGGGTCCGAAAGGGAGGCGCGGGCGGGGAGCTGTCACTGCTTGTTTCCTGTCCTGGGGGCGGGGGTGAAACGGGTGGGAGGCTGGAGCTGTTTGTTTAGGCAGGTAAGGCCTGGGAGGGAAGTAAAAAGAAAGGACTGAGCCGCCACCTACACTGCGAGCTGCCGCGCCAAATTTTCATTCCAGAATGTGAGCCGCTGCTAGCTGGCTGCGACAGAGGCTCCCCACCCGGCCTCGCAGACCGCTCTTGCTCTTGCTCTCGCTGGGCCCGGCTCGGGGGCGCATTCCTGTGAGCCCCAGGACAGCCTGTTTTCAGGCTGCCTCAGAACGCCAGTCCCCATGAGTCATTTCTCATGTACCCCCAATTGCAGAAGACAGAAAGAGCCACAGACCATCAATAGAGCAAGAGATGTTGAAGATCAGAGTTCTCATCCTGTTCACAGTTCAGTTAACTTGTGGCCCTGACTACTCTCTTTACAACTGTAGTTCTTGTTTTTTTCTCATCTTTACAATGAGAAGTTTGGCCCGATCATCTGTAAAGTCCTTGGCCCTAAGATTCTGCAGCACTGAGTAACATTGAGATTTGGTTCTTGTTCCTCAGTCCCAAACGATTTTCCACCCAGCAGCCCAAGTACTTTTCTTTGCATGAGAATGGAATCATGTCATTCATCTCTTTAAGAGTAGCATCTGCCTCCTTCACCATCCCTCCTTCAGTTATTTCCACCCTTAAATCTTTGCACTTGCTGTTCCTTTACCTACAGCCTCAGTTTCTCCCTTGGCTAAGTCCTAACTCATCCTTCAGGTCTCAGCATAAATGGCAACTTCTTAGCCCCTTCCTGCAGCCTGATCTGAATTGGGTCCCACTGCGAAGTTCTCTTATGACACCCGTGGTTTTCAATCATATCACATGTCCAAAAGGGTAATTTAAAAGTTTGTATTTATTTGCTTAATGTCTTCTCTACTAGAAACGACAGAGCCACTTCTGTTTGGTTTTGTACCACATCCCCAGTGCCTAGAAGAGTGGCCCAAACTCAATAAATAGTAGTTTGAATTCATTCAAAATGATCTTCAGGAGTGTAAACAATCATTGTACCCATTTAACGGATGAGGCTGTGGAAGCTCAGACAAGTCAGATAACTTACCTACATTCAGATAGCCTACAGGTGTCAAGCCTGCCTCTGGTCTTCTGTTTCCATTAGGCAACTGTGTAAAATAATAGACCTTCCAAGAGGGAGCAAATGGATGTTAGCCCAGGTGGTGTTGGATGCTGTGGTTTTGCTTCTGCCACCCAGGGCTCTTGCTAGTCCAAGGAAAATTCCATTCACTCCTCAGTCAACAGGTATTTATGGAGCACCTATTAACGAGCCCAGCAGCGTAATGGTAAACAAGAGAGTTCCCTTCCGGTGCTTACTGGTAAGCATGAACCTAGAAATCACAAGCTACAGCCTTGTCTACCAACAAACAGTGTATCCATTTAGTAAAAAAATGTGGTCATGTATTCTGATATTTTGTTGATTTCTGTTCTCATATATGGTAGGCATTCCCACACCTGGCAGAACTTTTTTTTTTTTAATTAGACTGCTCCTTGTTTTTTAGTTTTGTTTTTTGGATTAGCAATGAGGTCTGGGAGGCAACCATGGTATTTCTAAAGAAGAAAAATGCTGAAGCAGGGAAGCATTACACATGGCAAGAGACTTCTCTGGATACCATTCCCTTAGCTGTGATCTAGAAGTTGGCCCTGCCATCCACTCTACCATACACAAACCACCACCACCACCACTAGGTGGCTGAGTCAAAATGACTAAAGGGAGAGGACTCAGGACCAAGCCGAGCTCTCCCTTGATAGCTAAGGCATGTGATCTCAGGCAGATCACTGCCTTTCCAAGCTCCAGGATCCTCATCTGACCCAAAAGGCTTTCCAACAACGAAGCACCTATGAAATGAAGAACTATCTCCATTTCTCTGTTTTATCACTCATTGAGCAGACATTTGTTAATCATCTGCTATGCACCAATCTGTCCAGCATGGGGACACAATAGGAAACAAAACTATCTGTGGTCTCTGTCCTGAGGAGCTTCCAGTCCAATGGGAGGAAGTCTGATATAACCATCAAACAACCCAATTAATCATCCATCAAACAATCACCATACACATATAATTACCAATTGAAATGAATGCTAAAGGGTGAACACATCAGTGTGCAAAAATTCTGGGGCAGGAAGGTTCCACACTCGAAGAACCAGAGAAAGCCAGCATGACTTGAAGAGAGAGGAGGCAGAGGGCCAAGATCCTTCTGGGCCTTGTAGAACAAGTTAGAGATGTCAGTCTTAGTTCTAAAAGCAATGGGGAGCCACTGGAGGGCTTTAAGATGAGGATTATATGTTCCAGTTTTTACTTGTAAAATATTACCAGCTGAGGCATGGGGCATGAGTTAGCGGAGGTAGGAAGGAGGGGAGGCTGAGTGGTAGTAAGAAGCCATGTTATGAGGTGAGAGATTTGAGAACTTAGATTATGATGATTGTGGTGCAGAAGTTGTCAGACTGGAAAGAATCCATCAATAATGATCTATTTTCAAAGCTGTTTTCTCACCCTCCCACCCCTCATTTTTATCCCAGTAAAAAGTGCATGTCAGATTATAAAACCGAGCTCTTTTCATACGTAGTAACACTGCACAACAGACTTGATCTATACTTGCTTGCACTCATTCTCATTCACTCTGGAAGGTAGACATATGATATGGAGCTTAGGGCTGTAAGTCTTACAAGTGTATCTATATCTTATCTCACTCGCCTTTCAGTGATCATGTGTCCTCACATCCGTGGATCATCTTTTGGAGAGTTTCTTGGCCTTTCCATTGAACTGCCTTGCAGGGCAGGGACTGCTCCTTTTCCTTTGATTTCCCTTGTGGTTAACACTGGAGGTTCAGAGCCTGCAGTGTGGATTCTGAGGGCAGAGCTGATAGGCAAGGGTGTGGTGAACAGGCCAGTTTCCATTTCTATGCAAGGCCCCTTCATGTACAGACGTATTTTACTTGAATCCTGCCAGTCTTGCCTCCTCCTGCGTACTGTTCTTGTGAGCCCTAGAAATGCCCTTGGCCTGTTTCACTTTTGATTTCCTGGTACTCACACACTGCCTCGGGCTGCGGTGTTTCCACTGAAGAGGGAATGCTTCACCTGCTCCTTGTGGTTACATTCGAAATGAACCTTGTCTACATGAGAAAATGTGTGCATTCTTGAATATTTTGCAGAGCTGCCCTGCTTTACAATATCTAGCGTTTTCATCGTACCCTTCCACTGACCTCTGAGGGGAGGTGTTTCCACCTGAAAAAGGCCGAGTGTTGTGTGAGTAGCTCTGGGCCACGGAACTTCTTTGGCTGGCTCTGCCTGTAGGAATCTCAGGGATTCCTCAGAGTGCTGTCTCAGAAACCAGTGGGCTTCACACTAAGAACATCCCAAATCCCCAGCCTTCTGTATCTCACAGCCCCTAGCAGTCTTTGGTCCCAAGAGAGTCCAGGTGAGAGAATGAATAACTCCTGGGCATCCAGTCATTACTCTGGGAACCTCTCCTCCTGGAGTGTGTGTAGCAGGGCAGTGAGTCATCTGCTCTGTGAAAGAGAGCACTAATGCAGAGCTCTGAGCCCCGGACAGCAGCCCCTACCACCACTCAATGTGGGCAGAGCTCAGGCCTGGTGCCAGGGAGAAAGCAAGGTATCTGAGGACCTATCTCTGTGCTATCTACCAGTTCATAAAACTATTAGCAGAATGGCCTGGCCCTTTCCAGTTTTCATTCATTCTTTCTTTTTTTTATTCATTCACCAGACTAAGAAGAGTTACGCAAGGGCAGGGATCATATGGTATTCATCAGTGTATTTCCACCTCTGAGCACAGAGCCTCTTCAGTGAATGAACCCATTCAGAGACCATTCACAGAGTGCTGGGCAAGGCCCTGGAGGACACAAGGCCCTGGAGGACGTAGCTCCTTGCCTTCCAGTAACTTACACTCTAGTGGGGACACAGTTGTGCCACAGTGATTTAGTGAGCTTTAACTATGGGCCAGGGCTGGAGTAGGCACTACTGAAAAAATGAGAAACAGGCTCGCAAACCAAAACAGGACTCTATCCCTCCAAGATACACTCCCACTCCTAGCATTGATTTATTTTTCTACCATCATCAGTCAAAGGCTCAGTCCTCCTTCATACCAGCTCCTGTCTTGATAGCTTTGACCACTCCTCCACTTCTCTGGGATCTGATGGCCCCCCTCGGTGTGTCGGTTTTCAGCACAAGAGGAGAAGCAGGTTATGTGGCGTAGCAGGCTGGCACAGTCTGACAGGTTTGAGCTGGAGTCCAGTTTTCATCACCTCCTTGCTGTCTGAAGTTGCACATGTTTTTAAGGCTTTCTGAGCCTCAGTTTCTTAATCTACAAAGTTGACAGCAAACATCCACAAGGCTTTTACGCTGTGCCAGGCATTTTTTAAAATACAATTTTTTAAAAATTTTATTTCAGAGAGAGGAAGGGAGAGGGAGAGAGAGAGAGAGATAGAAACATCAATGATGAGAGAGAATCATTGATCGGCTTCCTCTTGCACATCCCCTACTGGGGAACAAGCCTGCAACCCTGGTGTGCCTCGACAGGAATTGAACTGTGACCTCCTAGTTCATGGGTTGGTGCTCAACCACTGAGCCACATTGGGTGGGCTGTGTAAGGCTTTTTAACTTTTTCAGTCCTCCCAGCATCAGTGATCTCCATTTTACAGATAAGAAAGTGAGGCACAGAGAGAAATCAACTGTCTATAGGGCCAAGAGCAGAATTTAAACCCAGGGAAGCTGCTCTCAGGGTAGCCCCCGCAACCAAGCCAGCCAGGCTTTGGCCCATCACCTTCTCTTTTCAAGCCTTCTCATTCTCCACTTTACATGCCAGTTGCACCCAAGCAGAGCATGTCTCCTGGTTTCACTGTCCTTACAGAAACACAGATCCTTCCGTCTATTTCTCTAGACTTTCACCTCAAGTCCAAGCCCAGACTCCAGACACACTCTGAACCTCCACTCCTGCTGGGCTGCCACTCAGAGAAATTTCCTTGAACTCACCCTTCTCTTCCCTGGGCACACAGCCTCAGGTCAGCGGTCAGCGGGTCAGGTCCTCTGACCCAGCTCCTCCAGCACTCCCCTTTTCCCAGCCTGCCCCAGCAGGCTTTCAGCCTCAATCGACTCCTGCTGTTTTCTCATCTCCAGGCTCTCTCACACTGCTTCCTTTACCCCTTTCATCCCTGCCCCCCACTCGGCTCCCACATCCTGCCCTGGGGCCCTCTCCCCGGCCCCAAGAAGTCTGTCTCAGTATTGTTCTCCACTTCCAACATTAGCATTCTCAAAACCCACATTTGCATTTTGATGGCTCCTGTCCCAGCTAGACAGGGGTACACTTTGATGCATATATATTTTGGAGAGGAGAGCTTTCCCCTGCACAGTGTCTAATTTTCCACTTTGGTTCAAGTGCATTCTTTGGTCCTGGCCTAATTTACTCGGGGCCAAGACCGACTTTAGCCAGCACCTTCAGGCTACGCTGAGGCCTATAAGATAACGGAAAGGCTCTGCCTTGTGGGAGCTCCAAACAACAGAAGTCTTGCTTCCCACGCCTCCCAATCCTGCTCGGAACATCAAAGCTTCTTGCAAGCGTGCATCTGTAGCTAGCGGTCTCCCCTCCCAGGCTCAAGGGCCTTGGCATTTCCTAGCACAACTGCTGGGACACCCACCTGAGATATGAACAATCTCAGGCCTTGAATCTAGGAAAAGCCCCTAGAAGTAGGCAAGGAGGATGGGCTACTCTGGAAGCCACTCCAGAGAGCCTAGTTACCCTGTATTTCCCTATTTATAACCTGAAGACCCATAGGATTTTAATGACGGGATAAAGTGACATGGGCCCAGACTGTATTCTCATCTACAGCATGAGTGTTGGGGTTGTTAGTTTTTATGTGCCTCTGGGCTGCTGGGGTTCAGCCAGAATTAGAATAGCCAAGTGCCAAGCAACAGAGAGAAAGGAATCTCCTGCCAGGTCTCCAGGGGTTTCAGGGCTACTTTTTACAGAGGTTTCGGGAACTGTGGTTTGCATGGCATGGCTTCCTAGGGTTTTATCCCCACTGCAGAGTGATTTATGATTCCTCTTCCATTGAGAATCTCTCAACATTCATTTTCGCATACAGCTGAGTTCTGTCACCCGAGGACCCTATGTAACATATGTGTGGCATGGGGGTGGATAGTGAGGCATTTTGGGGTTGGGAAACAGAGGCAGACAGAAAGGGTTGGGGTTGCCATCTTGGAGGCTTCTGACTCCAGGATGACAGGGGGCTCAGCTGGACAGGGGAGCAGCAAAGGAGACAAGAGGAAATCTTGAGTCCTCCAGTGTAGTCAAGATTCAACTACCATTGCTTGACAGAGTTCCATATTCCCGACTCTATGCTGGTGATTAAAGTTGATACAAAAACACGTACAACTTGGCTAGCCTAAATTTCAAGACATTTATGTTCTAGCGGGAAATATTAAATGTATTGTAATATTAGTTACCACTATGTAAGGTGTTTTTACATGTATTATTTCTAACTTTCACAAGGTTATACCCTGCTGCTTATTTTACAGATGGGAGAAAAAAAAAGGCTCATATTAAAGGGCCCAAGGTCACACTGCCAGGAAGTTACTGAGCCAGAATTCACACTTCATTTGAACTTCATGGCCCAAGCTCCTTCCCTAACACCAGAGTCCAAGGCAAAGACAAACCCAAATACCCACAGATGTGAAATAACCAAGTGCTGTGGGAATTCGAGGAGGGAGAGCCCTCATCTATCTGTGAGAATCAGAACCAGCTCCATATGAAACACCTGCTCTAGCTGTTTCTTGAAGGAAGGCAGTGATGCAGGCGTTCTGAGGGTCTGAGGACCTGAGGGTCCAGGATCCCGTGGGGTTGCTTGGCTTCATGCAGGAAAGAATCAGATTTGAATCAGCATAGAATTTAAAGTGAAAATGAGTTATTAGTGAAACAGTGAGACAGAGAACGAGCTACTCCACTGACAGAGCAGACCCCTTTATAGAATTTATTTCCTTTATTAAGGTTCATTTAATTGTGGTGTGTGGGGGGGTGGGAGTGAGCATTCAGTAAGGGGGAGGTATATTCAGGATCTTCCCGGGAAAGAGGTGGAGATTTTTCAGAGGAGCTCTGCCAGCCATTTTGTGTCCTTATATAGGCTCTCTGTTTCTGGGTGTGTCATAGAGGGTGCTAATGTATTACAATGAGTGTATAATGAGGCTAGGGGTTACTGTTAGATGAAATTAGTCCTCATGTTGGATAGAGTTGGTCTCTGCCAGTTTTAAACCATAAACCCGGTTCCTTCTGCTTGACACTTCCTGTAACTTTATCGGTTGCCGCTGTCCTACCACATACCCTCTATCTCAGAAGGAGAGATGTCCAGGAAGGCACAGGGGGCAGATCACTGAGATGCATGGGGAAAATAGTTTATCATCCCGGGATACAGGATTTGAGAAGAAGATGGCACCAGAACACAGAGAGCTCTGTAGGCATGTGGACATATTCTGTAGGTGTTAGGGGACCACAGAAGAGTTTTGAGTAAGATAGTGATGTAAGAAAAGAAATATTTAGTCAAAAAATCTCAAGAAGACACAGCTAACTAGTCCTGGATGAGGAAGAGGATAAAATGACACAAGAGATTAAGGCCATTGAAATCCAAGCAAAGGGCAAAGAGATCCTTTAAAAAGTAGCCTGGGAATGGCTGATATGGTCTGGAGATGGAATGGGGATCAGGAGCATGAAGTTAGGTGTGAGCTACAGTGTTGGAAACTGCAAGTAGAATGGTGATGATTGAAACTCCAGGAATGGATTTGAGAAACAAGGGATAACAGAAGACAAGAGAGGTAGGGATCAAATCTAGACTCAAAGGTCAGAGGCGAAAGGTGAAAAGCAAAGAAGGTAGAAAAGAAGCGGTTGTGGGGCTGGGGTAAGAGGAGAAGCAACTTAGGACACCAAGTGAATAGAAAATTAAATTCCCAGGTGGCTCATGGTGTCTATGTGTTCTCCTCTGTGCCTGAGTCACACCTAGCAGATGGGGTGTGGCCCCAGGCCTGCCACCTAGCCTTGCACTCTTTGAGCATCAGTGTCCTCTTTTGTAAAAGGGGGATGACAGTGTGAGCCTACGCCATTGCTGTGAGAAAGAGCATATAATAAGTGCTCAATAAATGGTAGCTCTCATTGTTATAATTGTCACTTATTTAAGTTATTCTTTCCCAAGTTTAGGAACTGAGATCAGGGACCAGGTCTTTGTATTTACCCCATTCATCTGCAGGACACTTTACGGTAACTCTTAAAATAGTTGTTGACTACCTGGGGAAATGGAACAGGTGAAGATCTGTTGCCTTCTTCATCACTGCCCTGGCCATTAGCCCTTGTTGGCATTTTATTACTGTTAGCTATTAGTCAAGAAGAAGTGTGAGAGTCAAGAACAAGGACTTTTAGAGATTCTAAAAACTAGCTCTCTCCTAGTCTCTGCTTCAGTTTCTCTATGTAGAATATCAACCTCCAATTTCCATTTAGGTGCAGCGGGCAAAGACACGGGGCCAAGACAGCAGCCCAGCGATTGGTTCCAGGGCTGGGTTCAGAGTGAGGACCAATGGCAGCCAACTGCATTCTTCCAAACAACAGTTGTGGGAAGGACACACTGCTTTCTAGACTTCTATGATCTCAGTTGGTGAGGGATGGGTGAGAGAAGCCTGGAGAAGCAAGGGTAAGCAAGGTCACATGGGCAGCTACTCACAGTCCCTTAGTGAGGTGAAGGGTGGGAAGGCAGAGTTTGGGATGGACCAAGCTCAGAATGGCTTAGCTGCACCTCAGACTGGAATACAAAGTGCCTTTCTCTCCACCTTGAGATAAGAGTAGAGAAGTCCGTTCCATGGGTCTGGTCAAAGGACTTTCAGAAGAAATTGTTCCCTCTCCCAGCACATCTTGGTGTGTTCTTACTGAAGCTGGCTCAAAAAGCCTGCCCTGGGAGCCATCTGCTAAAATGGCCTTTCACTAATGATAACATTTTTGCTTGTGTTTTGGGGTAAGAAGTGGGGTGGGAGGTGAGTGGGGGCGTGGGGGGAGAGTTGTAAGGTCCCAGAACTGTTTGAAAGCCCAGCCTCCCCCACTGTCTTGGCTGTCCCAGGCTTTGATAAAGCCAGAGGCTGAGATAGCTACTGAACTGTCAGACCTGCCTCTCCCAGAGCTGGCGGCTCAACTTTCATCTCTGTTTGTGGCCAAGGACAGGGACATGGGAGCCAGCACCCAGGCTGGCTAATGAGTAATTGAGAGCCTTGTCTGGGCTCAATCCTGGTACATGCACTCAAGTGACCTTGAGGTTGCTGGGGCAGGCCTCATTCATCCTGAAACCTGGGCCAAGGCCAGGAGGCTATTTCCCCTTTGTCACCTCTGCTACTACCCTCCAGTGCAGTCAGGACTGTATCCCCCCAGTCCTACCCCCAACAGTTATTCCAAAGGCGTTTCCTTGTTCATTCTCCTTTGATTACAAAGAAGAGTACTGCAGTACAACTCTGGATTCCATTTCAATCACCAAATTGTACTCACTCTAGTTCCTTCCTTCCTCACTAACTCTGAGGATATGTACAAATTACCCTCCATAGATGGTGAAAAAAGCCAGTGAGTGGTCAGAAATGCACCATTGTGAATAGATACGCCATCTTGATCTTCCTTCCTCGGGTCAGATAATTTCCTTTCTAGACAAGGGCCTTGAATGGCTGTCCAAACAGGAGACCTCTGTGCTCTTGCAGATGCTTCCAACAGACTTTCCACCCAGATGTCTTGGCTTCCTCTTTCTCTTCCTCAACATACTCGTCACATGCCTGTTTTGAGTGAGAATTCCTTCCAATGTGTCTGTCATTTGCTTGCAGCTATGGGGCCCTAGTACAGTTACCAGAACTCTGTTTTTTCTCATCTGTACAAAGGTGCCTACAGCACCCCTCAAAGGGCTACAGGGGAATTGCTGCAAAATGGCAGGTGTCAAATGCTAGACAATGAAAAGATAGTAATTCTCTGCATTGGAGCCATTACTAGTATCTATCCTCTCCCCCATCAGTAACTGCTCTCCCAGCCAGAATGAACTCAGTAGCATGAAATACTTGAAATGTTTTCCAAATGAATGAATGAATAAATGAATAAATGCATTGCTAATGGCATCAAATATATGTGGGCATCTGTTCTCAGAGAATAAATCAGTTCAATGATTATGGAATGTCACAGTGGGGTGAGGAGTTGAACCAGGCACATGCAAACCATGCCCTAAGACTATTGAATTGGGCCTTAAAAGTATCAAGATTTTCTTGTTTTATTTGGGATTAGTTTTTAGGGAAATTAATATTTAAGAAAGAGCTCTAGCCACTGATAAAACTTAATTTGATTGTAGCAGCTGTGTTAATTTAGGTGTTTGATAAAATTCTGTGGAATGACGAAATGGATGCATGATTCAGAAAAATTAGCCATCAGCAATGGGAACAATGCCCATCTGAGCTGTTGGGGGCTTGGATGTCTTTCAGGGATCTGAGAACCAGCTTGCTGTGTGGTCTTTGCTATGCCTCTTACCTTTGCTGCCTCCATATCCCCCTCTTCCCGCCACCCCATCTCTGAGCCCTAAGGCCACATGATCCCCAATCTCTGCACCTTCTTACAGGAGTGCTAGAAGGTAAATATAACCAGGGACACAGGCCTTTAGGCAACCTCCTAAGCTGGTCTCTTGAGAATATGATCACATATCTTTCTGGGGTTTTTAGAGCAAGCAGAGTTGAGGGAGGGGCAAAGGAAAGGAGAGAGGGGAAGAAATGAACTAGACAAGTCACTCCAGGGCAGTGAGGCCCAAGAAAGCCCCTTTATCTTCATTCCT
>NW_006284614.1:1532455-1552863 GCF_000327345.1 Myotis davidii
CATTGACTTCTATTGTCCTGTCTCTAGGACAGAGTCCATTCTCCCTTACTGCACAGCTAGGCTGTCTCACAGGGGCTGGGCCTGGCAACACAGAGGAGAGGTAAGCAAAATATGAAGGAATTAACTTGCAAAGGTATTCCTCTACCTCCGACCTCCACCCCATTCTCCACTTTAAAGCAGCTGTTCATTCAGGAAATTCTGACAGGCCCCTCAGAATCATGGCTGGGGACCACGGCTGGCAGGGCTTTGGACTGGCTCGTTCAAAGCTGTTGTCACTCAGCTGGGAGTCAGAACTTTGATATGGATCCTATAAGGAGGTCCAGGAGGGTTCAGTGTTGGCCCTGGAGCTCAGAACAGCTGCTTGGTAATGAGAGAAGCTCAGATTCTACTTCCTCCAGTAAGCCTTCTGAGATTACCCCAGCTAGATGCTCCCTTCCCAAGTCCCGTAGAGTTTTCTTATTCCTTTTAGAAGACTTAATACTCTCTCCCTCTTTTTTTTAAAATATATTTTATTGATTTTTTAAAGAGAGGAAGGAGAGGGATAGAGAGTTAGAAACATCGATGAGAGAGAAACATTGATCAGCTGCCTCCTGCACACCCTCTACTGGGGATATGCCCGCAACCAAGGTACATGCCCTTGACCGGAATTGAATCTGGAACCCTTCAGTCTGCAGTCCAACGCTCTATCCACTGAGCTAAACAGGTTAGGGCAATACTCTCTTTTGTATTCCTATTACTGTGTAGCTGGTTCCTTTCTTACTAGTCTAGGAGCTGCTGATGGGAAGGATCTTGGTCTAATTTACTTTGGTCATTTGAGTGCCTAGTTGGCCAGTCCTGCAGGGAGGTACTTATAAAATACTTAATGACTCAATGAAGAGATATGTGCCCATGTTGCACGTGCTAGTCTTCTCACCTCTTCAAGTTATTTCTTTGTGTTCCTCCTCTTTGTACCTTCTGTGTTAGAAAGGGCACCAGGAGAATGGAGATAAAGGTTGAAGCACCTCAAATACCTGTTTTGGCCATGTGTGTGAGAAATCTCAGGGAGGATGAGAGGGCAGTGCCCTAGTAGAATGAAGTCCAGGAAGTAAAATAATCAGGGGACCATTTAGCCGAGTGGAGTACACATGGTGCTAACCCTGGGGCCCCCATTTCTGGGTTTGGGGCCTGTCCTGTGTGTAAGGTCACACTGCTCTGTGAAATACTAGCTTGAATGAACCTGCTTTCTACAGCTCCATTTTGAGCTTCAAAGAGTGAGACCCTTATTACCTTCAAAGAGGCAGTTTAATAAGGTGAATAGGATAACAGGTTCTAGAATCAGACTTCTGCTATTTAGCCTGGTCACTACTAAATCAATGTGGAAATTTAAGCAAGTTACTTAGTCTCTGTGTGCATATGCAAGTGAGGAAAAAGAAGCTACATCATAGAATAGTGAGGATTAAAGGACTGAGCCCACCGAAGGCTCTTAGAACAATCCCTGGCATTGCTCGAAGGTCCATGATGAAAGCATCTAAATCCTTGAGCTCAGAACTACAATCTTATGATCCTAAGTAACTGAGGGATTGGCTCCCATCAGCCCATGCTGATATGCCTGTTAATCGAGTAACTTTTTCTGTCTCTTCACTGATTGCAAAATGCACTGGAAATCAACCCCTTCCACTATCCCCAACCTCTGACCTTTATTTCCAGTGACCTCTGACCCTGAGTACAAATGTACAGGCTCAGCCCAGAGAGAAGACTGGCTGTATTCAGCCCAGGTATGCCTGACCCTGGGTCAACCTAGACAAACAACTGCCTTCCGGTGAGGAAAGGTGATAACATTCCTGAGGCTTGAGTGGGCTACACTGTGTGTTGGCAGCAATCCATTCTGCTCACTGCCTAAATCCATTCATCAGCCGACCGGAGTCATTTAGCAAACTTCCCACGGCCCCTACCTTGGTTAGAAGAGCTTCAGGAACTTTAGTGTGCATACCTTGGTTAGAAGAGCTTCAGGAACTTTAGTGTGCAAACTCTCACGCCTGTAGTTAAATCACCTGCCTGGCTGTGTTAAATGCCAGGTCTAGTTCTAATATCTCCCTGTCAGAGAATGGGTGAAGCAAAGGGAGCTCAAAGTCTGGGGAAAGGTGAGTCAGTGGTCAGTGCCTGACACTCTTCTTTAAAAGTATGTCGTTTAGGAGTTTACGCATAGAACTATTTCCAAAGGAAATCCAGTAGAGCTATTGACAAAGACGTCAAACACTAGATAGGGAGAAACCAGCATTTACTTCATTCAGGGCACGTCTTAGGTGCTGTGCATAACCTTTACCACAACCCTATGAGGTGCATTTGAGGAAACCTGAGACTCAAAGAGGTGGAATGATGTGCTACAGTAATTGTATAACTTGTAAATAGAAGAGTTTTAAACCCAAGTCTCCTGACTTCTGGCTGAGTTGACTATTCACTTCTGTTCATTCCAGAAGGGACCCTGGAGCTGATCTTGCCAAGCCTCAGCCAATTGAGTTTTGCAGAACATTAACTTCATGAGATGCCTCCCAAAACAGGGTTCTGTACAAGCCACCCCCCTAGTGGAGATTCGTGATGCACGTTAAAGGCTCCAAGAAGTCTGCAGTAGAGGCCCATTTAACCTAGTGTTTCTGAAATGCAGTAACTACAAGAGTGCCTTTGTTCCTGTAACAATCATTAACTACTTGAGGAACTGTTCTTTGGAACATGCCTTGGGACATATTAATCTAGTCTGATGCATTCATTTATTGATGGGGAAATTGAAGCATGAAGTTGAGGAAGTGACTTGCTTGGGGACAGCCAGCGAGTTAGTGGTAGAACTGAACTGAAACCCAGTATTTCTGACTCTCAGCCAGATTTTTTTTTTCTGACTGACAATGTTCATTAACTTGGTATTGATCCAATGGGGACCCAGAGTCAGGAGAAGACATAGATTTTACCTGTGGAGAGGGCCTGAAAGGGTTGTAAGACCATTGATAGCCAACATTATCAGCAAAAGCACATCTTCAACGGCAACAGGATATACAGCTGCTGAAGAGGGTAAGATCAAAGGAAGGGTTACAAGTAGGACTGAATGATTCTAGGAAGGATTTCTGAAAGAGGTAAGTGTGGAGAAAGATTTGAGAGGCCTTGTTACTTTTTTTAAATATATTTTATTGATATTTTACAGAGAGGAAGGGAGAAGGATAGAGAGTTAGAAACATCGATCAGCTGCCTCCTGCACACCCCCCACTGGGGATGTGCCTGCAACCAACGTACATGCCCTTGACTGGAATTGAACCTGGGACCCTTCAGTCCTCAGGCTGACGCTCTATCCACTGAGCCAAACCGGTTAGGGCATTAAAGGAAAAATAATTAAATGTGCAAATCTTACTTGGTGCATTTAGGAAAGTGATTTTGATCGACCTCCTGATGTGTCATACAGAATGTTGAAGAGTTATGCTTCTATGCACTTGGGAAAGATTAGCTGACCCTCCAAAGTGCTTTTGCCTCTTGCCTCCAGATGTGCTTACTGAGTATCTTACGTGGACCTCCATAAGCCACCATGACCACCATGATGTCCTTTGCTCCAGTGTGAGGCAAGAAGATTTCAGGGACAAGAGCAATGCATTTGCAATGAGGAAAATTCATATTTGAGTCCTGGCTCTTCGGTTTTGGGTCCTTCCATTTATTTATCTTTCTGGGTCTTAGTTTTCTCCATTGAAAAAGAGAGGCTTAGACCCAAATGTGGGCCCACAGACAATCAGCATCATAATCACCTGGGTTAATTAAAAGGCCAGATTCCTGGGCCCTGCCCAAGAACTACTCAAGCAGAATTTCCAGCCACCCGTGATTTTAACAAAGGCACTAAATATTTCTGATGTGGAATGAGGCTTAGGAACTGCTGGACTAGATTATTTTTGAACCCCTTGTAGTTCTCAAATGAGATATTTAAGCTTCCCGAATGCAGTAAATAATCTTCTCATAAGGGAAAACATTAATATTCACCTCTAAGTAGTATATTATATCAACATATTGAGGACTTTGCAAACTCTAAAACTGCCCACAAATGCACAATATCAATATTCTGATTAAGAAACAATTTTGAGCCTTGGCTGGTTTTGCTGGTTAGAGCATTAACTTGCACATAGAAGGGTCGCAGGTTCAAATACTGGTCAAGGGCACATACCTTGGCTGCCGGTTTGATCCCCTGCCCCAGTCAGGGTATGTGCGGGAGGCAACCAATCGACGTGTCTTACATCCATGTTTCTTTCTCTCTCTTTCCTACTTCCTTCCACTCTCTCTAAAAATCAATGGGGAAAAAATCCCCAAGTGAGGATTAACAGCAACAAAGAAACAATTTTGGTGTATAAAATCTCAATTCATAAGGAAAATATAGGAAGCTTACACCCAAGTCTTGGAATTTTTCTACATAGTATTACATGAAACTTTAAAATTTAGCTGGTTCCAAGCATAAAAATGAAATAGAAGAAGCTTTTACTTAGTAATATTTTTTAACCTTTTGGAACTTTTCAGCTTCCTTAATCTTCCCTTACTTTTCCTAGTTACCCAGAGGAAATACTGCTAAGATAGTTTACACAAAGTCACTATTTCCCAAAATATGTCCTGTGGAATACTAACATGTGTTAGGAGTAAAAATGGGGGAGGTTTCAGGATCAACTACTGTTTGGGAAATGCTGTGCTAACCAGGTTTTATTAAGAATTCTGAGAGCTGCCCTAGCCAGTTTGGCTCAGTGAATAGAAGGGTCACGGGTTTGATTCTGGTCAAGGGCATGTACCTGGATCCCCAGCCCGTGCAGGAGGCAACCAGTTAATATGTCTCTCTTACATCGATGTTTCTCTCTGTGTGTCTCTCCCCTTTCCTTCCACTCTCTCTAAAAATTAATGGAAAAGTATCCTTGGGTGAGGATTAACAACAACAACAACAGAATTCTGAGAACCTTTACTTTGCTAATATGAACTGTAAGTCTACAAGAAGGCAA
This sequence comes from Myotis davidii, assembly GCF_000327345.1. NCBI lineage: Eukaryota > Metazoa > Chordata > Mammalia > Chiroptera > Vespertilionidae > Myotis > Myotis davidii. The sequence goes on from NW_006284614.1 coordinate 1,537,438, forward strand.
AAGGTGTGATTAGCATTGATGAGCACATGTGATCAGGAAACCCTTTTACTGAGGGCTGTCTCAGAACTAAGAAAATTTTGCATTATGATTACAGCCATTCTGTGCCTTCTTCCTCCTAGGTATCCCTCCTTTACAAATTATGACATCTGGGTGGCAAGGATCAAGGTAAAGCAGTAGTTCTAACACCTGGCTGTGCATCACCTGGGATGCTTTTCATAAATGAGTCCCTGGGTCCTACCCAGGCATACTGCTATGCAATCAGCCCAGGTCATCTTTGGGCTGGTTATTGGGGATCCGCCAAAGAATGAGTTACTGCAGGCATCTAAGTCGGAGGAATTCTTTTGGCTGAAGGGGGTTAAGAGGGAGAAAGTGTGGTCCTCCGGCATTCTTCAAATTGCACCAGGCTGTCAGGCAGAAGCTATCTTTTGGGTGACTGAATTCTTTTCAAAGGATAGGAGGAGGCTCAAACAACCTCAAACATACCTGAAATCCAGAGACTTTGTGGTTCACATTTGATCATAGCCTCCTTTGTGTGACCATGGATCAGGGAGCTGAGCAAATTGGGAGGACTTATGTATGCTTTGGGCCCTTTATAGAGACATGAGGCAACACACGAGGCAGTGGTCTGGGCTATGTTTCTGACTTTTCCAAAGACCACTGCTGGTGAGGTTATTATGATTATTGTTCTTGGTTTTACTTCTATTTCAAACCAGCATTTGAAGCAGTGACTAAGAAACACAACCATTCTCTTTTCTTCAAAGTATCTTTGAGCTACCATCATACAGTTAACAATATATAGTGACTCAACATATTATTTTAAAAAAAATATATTACCTAAAGAATCTGTGAAACAACTAGGTCTGCAGTGGGCAAGATGAAGCAGAGACCTGAAACAACTGTCCCAATCAGTCAGACTAGGCATTACCCGATTTGGGGTGGGGATTATCTGGAAAATTGCCTCAGCTGTCCATTTCGTTTTTGGTGCTTGCTCAAGGAACCATTGTTTGAAAATTTTTCAAAACCTTCTGGCCTGCCACTAGTATTGGAGATTGTGATAGTCCACAGAGTTGGAAGTGTGGAAAGAATTCCAATTTCTTTTAAATGCATGAAGTCCACTGGATTAAACTAATTGGGACAAGAAAATGCCTTTCTCAACAACAACAACAACAAAGGAAAAGAAAGAAACAGGTTTAAAACTACTATTTATCAAATACCCATCATGCACCAGCTATAAACCTAGCTGCTTTTGTAGTGTTATCTCATTTAGTTCTCAGAACCACTTTGTAAGGTCAACTTAATTACTTTAAAGTAAGAAACTGACATCTGGAGACGCTAAAAAAAAAAGAAAAGAAAAAAAAAGGAACCTAACCAAGGACCACAGTTGATCAGTTGATAAGTAGAAGAGCCAGGACTTGAAGACCATGCTCTTTCCATTGCATGTTGCTACTTTAATTCCTAGCCTTAGTCTTCCAAAATTTGAATCTTTTAAACTAAGAAATTTCAGGGAGGAATAAGATACATTTCCCACTCGTCTTTCATATGGAGAGAATACAAAACAAGGGAAGTTTTTTTTTAATTGAAGTGTAATTGACATACAATATTAGTTTCAGGTATACAATCTAGTGTTTCAACATTTGTATACATTGTGAAATTATCAATGAATCTGGTTACCATCTGTTACCATACAGAGTTAATACACTATTATTGACTATATTCCCCATGATGTACATTACATCATCATGACATTTTTTTTTATATCTGGAAGTTTGTACCTCTTGATCCTGTTTATCCATTTCACTACCTCCCCAATCCGCCTCACCTCCAATGGCCACCAATCTGTTCTCTGTATCTATGTCTCACTTACTTTGTTTGTTGGATTCCACATATAAGCAAAATCATACGGTATTTGTCTTTCTCTGTCTGACTTGTTTCACTTAGCATTATACCCTCAAGGCCTATCCATGTTGTCACAAATGGCAAGGTTTCATTGTTTTTTTATAGCTAAGTAATATTTTATTGAACATACATACCATATCTTCTTTATTCATTTATCCACTGATGGACACTCAGGTTGTTTCTGTATCTTGGCTGTTGTAAATAATGCTGCAATGAACACAGGGGTGCATTTATCTTTTTGAATTTGTGTTTTTGTTTTTTTAGATAGATAGCCAGAAGTGGAATTCTGGATCATATAGTAGTTTTTTGAGGCACCTCCATACTGTTTTCTATAGTGGCTGCACCAATTTACATTCTCACCAACAGTGCTTAGGGTTCCGTCATCTTTGCACACTCACCAACACGTTATTTCTTGTAATTTTGAAAATAGCCAGTCTGGCAAGTGTGATGCGATACCTCATGGTTTTGATTTGCATTTCCCTGATGATTAGTGACATTGAGCATCTTTCATGTGCCTATTGGCCATCTGTATGTCTTATTTGAAAAAATGTCTATTCAGATCCTCTGGCCACTTTTAAATTGGATTAGTTGATTTTGCTGTTGTTGTTGCTCAGTTGTATGAGTTTGTTTTTTAAAATATATTTTGGAATTAACCCCTTATTGGATATATGATTTGCAAGTATCTTCTCCCATGCAGTAGATTTCTTTTTGCTTTATTGATGGTTTTCTTCGCTATACAGAGACTTTTTATTGTGATGTAGTTCCATTTGTTTATTTTTGCCTTTGTTGCCTGGAAAGTTCTTAAAGAAGGTTTAATTGTGCAAGAAGAGCGGGACCCAGTTGTCCTAATGTCAACCAATAATGGTCTTTCTATTGTATCTTCTTTTCTTAAAACCAAAAGAGAGACTCTGTCATGCCATGATCCCTAGTGGTCTGTTTCTCTGTGGAGCCTGACTGGTATAGCACTCAGGACATCCTTGGGCAGAGCTGCTTCTCTGTGTCTGATTTTGCCTGTGTGGTAAGAAAGGTCATGCAGCCATCTTTCAGCCTGCCAACATCTCTGATGCAGGCTGGGAACATTCTCATGATCTCTGGGTATTATTTTGCAGGAACTCAGGCCTGTGATCCTCAACCATACCCTGGAGAAGGTCTCCTCTGCAGCTACTGGGCAAGGTCCCACTTACCCTCCTTGTTGAGGCGGCCTCCTCCTGAACTCCTTGGTTTAGGGTGTGAAGAAGTCTGTAAGAGAGAACAGTGGGTAAAGGTTGCACTGAACCTATTCTTGGAGGATTCTTTCAGAAGAGAAAGGAGAAGAAAAAACTGTATCTGGTGCAAAGTTGGTGCCCTCAAACCTGTTTCTTTCTCTAGGCCTGTCACTTTGTAGGGGAAAGAGGATGTTACATGCCCTACGGGCCAGAAGGACATGCCCCAGACTAGCAGTGCTGTTTTCTTTGGGGAGAAGAGTGAGGAGCAGGACTTGGAGGCAGGGGGGTAGGGTGGGATCAGAGGAGATTTTTGACTTATAGGTGAAGATTTACTTTTTTAGAAAGGACATTTTTATGAAGAACAAGATGGAAAGGAGGGGGAGAAGGAAGAAAAAGATAACTTTGTTTGACAATAAAAAAAGCTTAACTTGCCTGGCCAGTGTGGCTCAGTGGTTGAACATCAACTCATGATCAGGAAGTCATGGTTCAATTCCCAGTCAGAGCATATACGGGTTGCGGGCTTGATCCCCAGTAGGGGGTGTGCAGGAGGCAGTCAATCAATGATTCTCTCTCCCTTCCCTCTGAAATCAATAAAAAAATAAAAATAAAAATAAAAAAGTGTAGCTTAACTGGCTTTAAGGGTTAATTCTCCAACCCTGGGCTTTCTGAAAAATAATAATAAGAAGAAGAAGGAGACTCGAACATTGCAAACCCAACAATAGGGCTGGACTGACAGTGGCACCAGCCACCCCTTTGGAGAGGGTATATGACCTGCACAAGAATATATAGATTGGATGGCAAATTATAGCCCATGCTAATGGTTGGGCTTCAGTGGTTTCATGTGTGAAAGGGAAATAAGAATAATTTATTGTCTAAAGACAGGAAGTGGTCATCCCACCCATGGGAAGGAGAGCACACTTCTGCAGAATGGATACCTACAGAGCTTCTATTTGCCTCATTTGAACAGGCACCACCCTGTTCTCCAGAAAGGTACCTCAGTCAGGACAGTTTCTTTCTAACCTTGTAGGTCCACTTCACTCTGAATAGAACCCAGGTACCCTTCTAGCCCCAAAACAATCCCATCCTCGCCCTGTCCCAGTCTCCCCAGGATTCTACAACCCTGTGTGTATAAAATGTTTCAAAGCTGGAGGCCCCCCCACTCTGTGGGATGTTCAGAGGACCCGGCACCTGGGGAGAGGAGGCAGGCAACCTGCCAGCCCAAATACTTTCCTGAGGCCTGTGGAGGAGACAACACCTGTGGGAGGGCAGGTCCCTCTGAGGTAGGCAGCATCAGAGCTGGAGGGCCTGGGCCAGATTCAGGATGATAATAGGAAAGTGTGCATGTAGCTACCAGCCCAGGCAGACACATCTGCCTGGAAACCCAGGGCCCCCACGGATGGGTGCAGCCATGTGGTTTGCCTCTTGTGGTCCCAACCTACCTGCCAAGTGGTGGGAGACTGCATGCCTCCTAAGGGGGATTGGCTGGTTCAGGTGCTGCAATTCTTGCCCTAAGAGGAGGGTGGTGCATTCAGGCAAGATGGCTCCAGCAAGGCCTGCTGCAGTCCACGTGCTGTTCCTGAAATGAGCACCCTGGAACCCAATGCCACCGGGCACAGATTTCTTATCTACGTCTTCCTGAGGTTGCTCTTGGCCAAGACTCCCACACCGCTCCTGATCCTGACATTCATCAGCTGCTTCTCTATGTCTGATTTGTGCTTTGTGCGGTGACAGCCTGTGCTCCTGACCCAGACCCTACTTAGCTTCCTAAACAGGTGATTCTTGTGGAACTGGAAGGTCAGAACCACTGTGTGTCCTTCCTGTCTTGGCGTCATTAGCTGTATGTTTTGAGAAAGTCACCTGACCTGCTATGCCTTGAATTCCCCCAGCCCCATTTAAATTCCTGGTTTATGAAGAACAAAGAGACCTATAGATTCTGCCTATTCTGACCACTTAGAAATGAGAAAAGTAGCCTCTCAAGGAGGAAAAAAAAATAATTTTTCAGGATGGAAAGTGAAGCTGAGTCTGCTGATTGTCCCCAGAAGCTAATATCCCCTTCGTCCTTAGAAACAGAATCCTAAATGTTAGGATTTACAACCTAAGTAGAAGAAAGGTGACACTTATCCGCTTCCCTCGTGGCCAGCAAGATAGAGGGGAAGTGTCCTAGGAAAGTTCCAGGAACTGTCTTTAAAGGGAAGAATTGTGTTCTTCCTCCCTTGTTTCTGCTGGTGGCCAGCTGGCATGGCAGCTGGGGCTTAGTAGTCATCTTGAACCATGAGGTTGGAGCCATATTCTGAGAACAGCAGACCAGAGAGAAGGATCCTGCATCCCTAATGACTTTAGGAAGCTCTCCTATCACCCCTGCACTACCTCTTCTGGATTCTATGAGATGGAAAAATAATTCCATCTTGTCTAAGCCAAAAAAATTGTGGGTTTCTATCACTTGCAGTCAATGCTAAAACTAATTGTTAGAAGAAGACAGTATATGATGCATTTAAATATATATATTTTATTGATTTTTTACAGAGAGGAAGAAAGAGGGATAGAGAGTTAGAAATATCGATGAGAAAGAAGCATCGATCAGCTGCCTGCTGCACACCCCCTACTGGGGATGTGCCTGCAACCAAGGTACATGCGCTTGACCGGAATCGAGCCTGGGACCCTTCAGTCCCCAGGCCAACGCTCTATCCAGTGAGCCAAACTGACTAGGGCGATGCATTTAGAATGAATTGCCAGATCTAGAGGTGTGCTAGATTAGGGTAGATTTAATTTGTAAGGAAGAAAGGATCAAGTCATCTTGGAAGAGGAGTCTCTTGACTGAAGCTTCAAGGATGGAAGATCTCAAAAAGTGATCTCTAACTTTATTGATTGAAAAAATAAAAGAAATGTCTTTTTGGGAAAGTCCCTGCCCCAAGGAGCTGCTTAGGAGCATTAACCTTCATATACCACTTAGAAGGCAGCAGGAAAAGAGGAAGATCAAATATGAGATGGATTAATTCCATAAAAGAAGCTATAGGAATGAGACTATAGGAGCTGAGCCTGAGCAGGGATAGGACATTGGAGGACACGACATTGGAGACCTCACTCATTCATAGAGTTGCCAAGAATCAGAGTTGACTCAACTGTAGGTAAACACACACAGCAACTTATGCTTGGGAAGGTGGGGAGGGAAGCTTTACAGAACATAAATCAGCAGCTGGGTATGGAATAACACCTCTCTGTGGCAGGCAGGGATAAGAGCCTTTTAAGAAGTGGAAGGAGAAAGTGGATGAAAATCGTCCAGATAACGTAGTTGCAGATATTCCATGGCATGATAGTCATTTATTCCTTTAATCTAGTTTATTAAGCAGCTATTATATTCAAGGCAAAAGAGGTTACAAGGATCAGACATAGACTCCGTCCTCATGTAGCTTATAAAGTCTAGTAGGGAAGGTAAGATGTAACTGACGTGTGAATGTGATATAAAATGGTACATACCTGAAGAAAGTTTAGGATAAGGTGTTGTAGGTCTTCAAAGGGGGAAGAGATTCCTGCCAGTTGTGTTTCAAGGAAGCTTTGTTTGTGGTCTTACAGGATGGGTAAGATTTGGACATGCAAAACTGGTGAGACAGAGAATGATGGTGGGCCCCTCTTTCTCCAAACCACTGTTAAGGCATCCCCAAGAATATGGATACTATGGTTGTTTGCTAAAGGCAGTAGTGTATTCTATATAAAATGCAGGTGCTTGGAGGACTGTTGTTATGATCCGAAACTGAAGGATGAAAGGCAGAGGAGGCCCCTGGTTTCTGAGTTAGCAAACTAAGATCTGTATCTTAGCTCAGTTCCTTGAGCTCCTGCTTAGAAGGCCCATTGAGAATGCCCAGCTGGCTGTGGTCATGCTCCAGAAGCAAGACTTAGAAGTCATAGGCAGGTGGTTGTAAAGGGGACTAGGAGACGTCCTTTGAACTCCATTATTCCATTTCTAATGCTCTACCACAGTGGTTCTCAACCTTCTGGCCCTTTAAATACAGTTCCTCATTTTGTGACCCGACCATAAAATTATTTTCGTTGCTATTTCATAACTGTAATGTTGCTACTGTTATGAATCATAATGTAAATATCTGATATGCAGGATGGTCTTAGGCGATCCCTGTGAAAGAGTCATTCGACCGCCAAAGGGGTCGCGACCCACAGGTTGAGAACCACTGCTCTACAACAATGTCATGGTATAGGAGGTGGCTTTTAAGCTTAGTGACATGGGAAACACCAGAAATAGATAAAAGTGCCTGGGGGATAGGTTCTAAGAAGGCCTGTTGACTAGCAGCCTGGTGGTTGTTGGAAATTAATGATCAGGCTGTTGGGGATACCGGAACCAAACTCTGAGAGGGCCCCTGGCACTCTGAGCTTCTTGGTAAATAGATGTGTTGACTGGTGGAGGCATGGCTTTCCACAGTTTGACTTTTTTTTCCTTTGAGGATGATTCAGTATAGACCCATGATTATTCATCACCCCATAGCTAATACCCATATTTAAATACCTAGGAGCCATGCTCAGTCGTAACTATGCCAAGGAGTGCTAGAGTTCTTTCTCTGTCTAAGTTTATGGGTGAGTTAGAGGCAGAAAGATATGTGTGTGTGTGTGTGTGTTTGGGTGGGGGGGTGATCAGTAAGGAAAACAGAGTTACTTTTGCCTCTCTTTGCAAGAACACTGAAAGAAAAAATTAGACCCCAATTTGTAAGGCATTTGTTGCTCTGGGGAAGAGTATGTTTGGAGGGCAGAGGAGTGAGGGAACATTTTACTGTTCTTCTTTTAAACCTTTGCCCGGAAACAGGAAGTTTGTTTGGCCCACTTTACCTGCTGGGGCCACTCACTATCTACCTTGGGGCACAATCTGCTGTTTGTAATATTACAGTCAGTTGCCGTGGAGACTATGACGTGAACGCATCAGCCTTCTGGCTGTAGGAAGGGAACAGTCTCAGGAGATGGGCTCCGTGCACTAATAAATGCATTCCAAAGCAACAGGTGAGCCTCAGAAGAGCCAGGTCTCTGGTTTCTACTGAAATGTTTCTACCATTAAACAAACATTGGAGGAAAGGCAAACATCTGTCTAGAAGCAAAGCCTGGAGGTCATGAATTCCAGGGCTGTGCCAGGGCCCCTGCATCTGATTTCCTGTGTGGGCTGAGACAATTGGCTTCACCTCTCTGTGTCTTAGGTGAACTGGCTCTCTTTTCTTCCTGGCTTCCATCCTCAGCCTTGCCTCGTGGTGGGATTAGGAGGGCAGATGCAATTGGAAAGTAGAAGGAAGTGTCTCATTCCACAGTGACACTGGGCAGAAGTGGGCAGGAGAGATGTTTACCCTGCCAAGGCTCATAAAACCATCTCTATCAGCAAACTACCACCATGATTAACCCCTTCTCATCTCTAGTCATTTTGCTACACTAATGCAGGAGAAAGTTCAGAGACAAGGTGTCTTTTAGTATGACCTGTGTCTTAAGGGCAAAAATTCACTCTTGTTGGGAAATTTGGCATGTGAGACAGTTCATTGAGCCTATGCGTTTGGTTTCACTATGTTTTATGTGCCACTAAAATATACAGTTTAGCTATTGTACAAGATACACTCTGTAAGCTTATGAATAGCTGGAATTAATGGGGAACTCAGCATTTTCTGCTAGCTCAAGTCACTGATAACCTATCCTACATTTCCAACCCTCTTTTTGGTGCCTACAGACTGATATACCAATTTATGTGGTTTGGTTTACATTGAAAGTCAAATATGCATCTGGTTTATGCTCGCCTTTAAGCCATTATTGAGCACTGCCATTGCTTTGCATATAATAGGCCTTCAATAACTACTTAATGACTTCATTAGCATTAACATTCATAATGTGGATGCAGTGTTCTCTATGTGTGTGCATGCATGTGAACACAGAGGGATATTTAATCCTAACATTTTAGAGTTAGAAGGGACCTTAGAATAATTTGCTCAAATACCGTATTCTACACAGGGCAAACCTGAGACTCAGAGAGATGAAGTGACTGGCGCCAGGTGACAGCTGGAAAGCACAGCCAGGCCTGGACTCCAGGACCATGGGTTCTTGTCCACTGCTTTCCCTCTTATTTCTCTCTGTACTCCTCCACTGCCCCCAGCCTGACCATTCCTTCCCTCTTCCTCATGCTCCAATGCAGAGGGACCAAGCAAGCCAATTCGTTTTCAGGAATTTCTTACATGAGAGTTGGGATACCCAGTCAACGATGGCCTAAAATGTTTCTAAAACACCGCTTGAGATAGGCAACAGCCACTTACAAATATATCGACTCCACCCACCTTTGCAGTGGCTTCCCTCCCCCCACCTCCACCTCCCCTTCTAGCTCCCAGGTTACCATAAGCACATGCTTCCAGGAATAATCCTATAGACTCCCAATAATGAATGTTGGTACAGACAATTGACACCAAGGAGAGGAGAGATATTCTTTATTATTGGGGGTAGGGGTCTGAGGGCAGTAGGTGATACTTGATTTGTACCCTATTCCCCTTTACATGGTGTCTTCCAGGCTCAGTACACAGAGGGTTGTAATTATTTGCGATGCTTGAGTAAAGTGAGCCCCACACCACAGGGCCTTTTGTCTGTTCTTCTGAAAAGCAAGATGACAGCTTCTCCCTCCTCTGTTCTCCCGCTCAGCTCTGTAGCAGCACAGGCTTACAGCTAGCGAGCACCCTCCCGCCCACAGTGTGGAGGGTGGCAGGGTGCCCTTGGGGGCCTCCCACCCCTGAAGACCTTGCCCAAATCTTCAAACTAAGCTTTCTGCCATCTCTCGTGAAACCTGGGAACCTTGTTTGTTTCCACAAGTGCCTTCTACCCATTTATTCCAGGAGAACTGCCTCTAAAATAAGCAAAGTATATTGCCTACCCTGTATTGGCACCAATTTCATCTTTAAAACGGGGCTGACCCGCTCTAGTCTACATCATAATCCAGTCTGAGGTTGTAGTGAGGTACTGGACATGGGAGACTTTGTAAGTAGTTACCCAAATGTAAAAGATGAGTTTTATGTAGATACTGCAGCAATTCTCCCTTTCCTTCCTGACACCTACTCATGCCCTCATTATCTTCCATACAACACTCGGACCATGAGGCCTACCCTGACTTTACATACACCTGACTTTTTGGACTTAGTCATCTGTCTTAGTGGGTCCCAGGTTGCATTCTGCCAGGTACCACGGGACTCACCAGTGTGTTGATCTGTGCCCTTCAGGCACATGACATCAAGAATTCAGGCCCCTATATTCCTACCTGGGGCCTTGCACACACTTTGTGAGGTTTGGAAATGGCAAACTGGTGAATCCAGCTTTGCCATTTATCAGACACAATAACTGAAGTCCACAAAAGCCCAGGGTTGAAGGGCTGTCCCAAGATCTGTGTGTGGATGACACAGTTTTACTCTAAAGTAGAGAGCCTCGTTTCCCTGAGTTTGGAGGAAAGGAATGCAGGGGAAACAATCTCATCTAGTGCTTATTTGAATGCAGTAGGTTGGAAATGAGGGGCCCAGGGGAATGAGAAGTCCTCATGGCAAGAACTATGCCGACTAATTATCAGTCTGACTTGCTTCTCTCACCCCACACAAGTGCTCAGCAGCTGCTTCTTTGTACCCTGAAATATTTGAGCAGCCTACAATCGTGGCCCAGTGCTTGTTGCTGCCTGTGCCCTCCACCCGGAAAGAGCCCAGGTCTTGCAGAGGCTCCCCTCATACCACGATTAGATATGGTGCCTGTCAGGAGATAAAGAGGGGTCAGAGGCCCTAAGGGGAAGAGGGAAGGAGGCGGTGTCTTCTTTTCCCAGAAAACAATCCCCACCGTTTCTGAATGTTATTAAGAAGGTATTAATGTGGAATTCAAGTTCATTCCAGCACACAGTGGGTTTGCCAAGTGGAGCCAAGGGGGCTTTATGGGTCAAACACTATGACCTCTCTGTCCATCACTGAGGAATATGTATTGACAGAAGGCAGTTCCTTCTGTCTTGACAGAAGCAGCAGGAAGAACTAACTTTGGAAAGAAAGAAGAAATAGAGAAATATGTGTGCTGCATACACACACACACACACACACACACACACACACACACACACCTCTTATTTATTGATAAAGGCACCACTGCCCTCTACTGGCAGCTGCACCATCTCTTTCCAGCGTCAGAAACTGCCTGGAGCCTTCCTTGCTTCAGAAAATAATTTGAGTACATAGTGCAAATAATTTTTCGAACAACTTCAAATAAAATTTAGTCATAGGTTTTTAATAATTAATTAATTCACTCAACAAGCAGTAACTGAAATGGATAGGATATATATGTCTCTGCTCTCCGGGAAGTTGTAGTATCATATTTTTAAAAGGTGAAGAGAAATGCTAATTTACTGAGAACAATTTATTTCACCTTCCCCAGTTTTAGTATCCAAGTCACAAAACCCCTGAACCACAGTGTGTGGCTTCAGACCTACCTCTTTGTACCCTCGGTTGGGACTCAGAAACACAGCTTGAGAAAGAAACTTCTCACTGCCAAGGAGCGTCTGGACTGGAGTAAATATAATGGAGTCATGGGTCTGAGAGGTAAGTAAAAATTCACAGAAATCAGTGTGCGATTCCCATGCCCAGATGGAAGCCATTCTAACCATTCTTACAGCCAAGCATGGCCTTCAGGTGATGGAAGCCTGTTTCCTCTGCCTCTCAACTCAGGCACCATCCGGCTTCTTTGGATTCATGGGAACCATGATAAAGTGTCCCCTTCGCCGAGCCTCCTTTCCATGACTTTCAAGCTCTTTGTTCAGACTGGGGTTCTTCCAGTCAATTTAAACAGGCATAATTCAATGCTCAGATCATGCTTTTCCTTCTTGTGCTATTCTTTCATTAAATTAGGCAAGTACATACCCCCTTTACCCCCCCACAACAGTTTTTTTTGGATAAGCGATGCAATTCATATGGTCCAAAAATCAAAACAATAAAAAAGCTTATGTTAAATTTCAGTTCCCCATGTTACCAGTTTACCATTTTGCCCCTCTTTCTTCTCTCCTCTGTCCTTGGGGAACTTATTCATTTCATGTGTACTCTTTCAGGAATGCTGCAAGCAAGTGCAAATACATGAAAACACATGATTGTTGTCCTTGCCCTTTAGATGGAAAGGAAGTACATCTGTTCACATTTGGAGCCTTTTAAAAAATACATGATAGCAGTTATTAGGTGACTTCCCATATCAATATATTTTTAAAACTTTTTCATTATTTTACATAGCTGTTATTATTCCATTGTATGATAATCTTGTGGTTTATATAACTGGTCTCCTATTGAAGGAATGTAGGTTTGTTTAGAATAAGTACTCTTATACTAGTAAAATATTTTTGCTTCCTTCTTCTGTCACACCTTAGCCACAATTGAATAGTGTTTAAGTAGCATCACCAACATAATGTCAATTATACCTCAATTAGAAAAAACAAGAAAATAATGTCACTGAACCATCAGAGGTTTACCTGCCTGATACATACCCCAGAGATTCATGGGGGAATCTCTCCTGAGCCTGAGAGGCACAGTAAATGCCCGGTGGGTGTCCTAGAGTTGCCCAATGCAGGACTGAGCTTGCTAGGGCCCCGGACAGAACGCTGCATCTTGAGACAAGATCTGATAAGACCCTGGCAGCTGACTGGTAAAGAGAGCTTTTACTCCAGAACTCCTTTGAGAAGAACAAAGGGATTCTCTAAGGAGATGGATGAAGATGGCAACTATGGTGATGAGATAAAAAGTCACCTGCAGGTCATTGAAACTGTATGGAGCTTGGATAGGCACACAAGGATTAAAGGAAACATCAGGGAGTGGGCTTAAAAGAAACGTGGTAGACTCACATGTCCTTTCCACCAAAGCTGCACCATAGCGTTCCAACAGCATCCTGATCCCCTCTACACATGTCCTCACAGCTGGGTGATGCCATCAGCACTGAGGATGGGAGCGGTTATATTGGTGGTTTGCAGCCCATGCAGCAATCAGGTGATAGACTGACTTTTTAAACAAGTTTCAATGACTCATGGACTCAGCATATTCCTATGCATTTTTTTTTTGTAGAGAGTCCCCAGCTTGTCACCCAGACAAGAGCTAAACAAGATGACCAAAGAAATGATGGCTTCCACAATATTGGGCCACATGCATGATCACAAAAGACAAAGTTTCAATTCATCTATTGCTGCATAACAAACTATCCCAAAACTTTGTTGCTTAAAACAATAACAACTTATTATTTTTATAATTCTGTGGGTCAGGAATTCAGGCAGGACACAGCAGGGCAGTTCAGTTGACCATGAGGCATCATCTGGGGTCATTCACTTGGCTGCATTCTACTGACTTCTGGGCTGGCCTAACAGTCCAAGAATATCCGAGTCAGGTGCCTGGTGCCTCCGGCTCCTCCATGGGGCCTCGCCATGTGGCCACCTTGGTTATAGCTGGGAGCCTAGGCTGGCGGCACTTCTCATCTCCCTGCTGGCTTCCAGAGAGACGAGACACAGAAGCTACCATTTCTCTGAAGACCTGGCCTTATAAGTTCCAGAGGTTCCTTTTGCCAAATTCTATGGGTCAAAGTACGTCCAAGGACAGCCCAAATCAAGGGGCAGGAAAAGAGACTCTGTCTCCCCTCCTGATGGCAGGAACTTATGCAAGTACAGGGAGGGGAAGAATTGTTGGAGGCCAACTTTGGAGACTCACTACCACAAACAGTGGACTGAGAATTGTGGGTAAAAGATGCCCACAGAATTTGGGGACATTTTGAATAATACCCATGGGCTGTCCCTATAATTTTTGGTATTATTAATTAATTGACTAATTAAATAATATTTTTGCATAGTGAGAAGGAAATGGTTCAACAAACGTTTTCTCTCCCCTGGAAAATGACTCATCTCAATGCCATGCAAAGGCTGAGCCCTGGGTACGCTTGCTACAGACACAGCAGGAGAGGGAGGAAGCCTCCTTGGAGAAAGGAGGGACTGGCTTTGGAGAGATGGGTGGGGCTTGAGCATTAGGGACAGTATGTTCTTCTAGGGACACCTCCATTTGATTCTTTCTCTGTCAGATTCAGAGGTTGCAGCTTAAATGTTTCCATTTTCCATCACCCATGGCAGACGTCTCTCCTAGTGTCAATACTCTCCCCTTAGGACCCAGATTTGGGCTTGGAATTCTTGTTAACACAGAACCTGGGTAGACAGTGTGCAGATGGATCCGAATGGGCATACATAAACTAGTACAGGCTATCTATGTTAAAAGACATGAAGGAGGCCTCCTCGTCCCCTACTAAGAGATAAAGTCAGGTCATGAACAGACACTCAGAGCAAGAGAGAATAGAGGAGGGTGGGAGGGAGAAAAGTGAGCTTGTGACAGGAGCTTTCCTGGGTGTCACAGGGAGAACACCCCTCTTGTGGTTTGCTGCGAACTGTGCTCAGACCTCCTTGGAAACAGAGTTGCGGGTACAACAGGCAGAAGAGGAAGGAACACTGCTCAGGGGGCTTGAGACCTGGTTCTATTTCAGGCTTTCCCTTAACTAGTAAGAGAACAGGTCACTTACCAGGGGAAGCGGGTGAGGTGATTGGACACCCAAAGTGATACTGGGCCCAAGGGTTCTCAGTTTCATTATCTATAAAGTAATGTCATGGAGCTTGTTTTTATGATCTTATCCAGCTCTAAAGTGTTATGGTCATAGAACTAGATGGCCTTTGGAGGTTTTCCCTATATCAAGAGATTGGTAACTTTTCAAGGCAAGTGAAGGGAATGTGATCCTAATATCTTTGCTTCAGACATGGTGAAACAGGCCAAGAGGCAAGAACACTTGACCAATTGTACCTGGGCAGCAGCTAAGGAAGCAGTATTTTAGAATCAAAGACTTCTCCAGGTGGACATGAAGGTGTAGGGATTTTTTTTACAATTTGCCTTTTATGGTAAGAATCCAAGGGAGGTCCACACTGTGGCCATTGGCGTATCACCAACACCAGCCAGAGGCTGGGTTCTTGACAAATGGAGTCCCTTTCATTGGGCGGCATTTGGGAACACCCATTACAATCCATTTCCATCCCCTCAGCTTCTTCATCTTTCCCCCTGTTTTGAGCCTTGCACCTGGTGTCCTTGCCTTTGCCAGAGAGGCTTAAACCTGGTCGACTTCTCGACAATGACAAATCCCACCTGCTCACTCGTTCCCCCACTCCAGTTGCCTGATTAGGCTT
This sequence comes from Myotis davidii, assembly GCF_000327345.1. Lineage (NCBI taxonomy): Eukaryota > Metazoa > Chordata > Mammalia > Chiroptera > Vespertilionidae > Myotis > Myotis davidii. Next base: position 1,552,750 of record NW_006284614.1, read on the forward strand.
CAGGAAGAAGCTTCAAAATCCTCAAAGTTGTTAATCAGAACCTCCAAATCCCTAAAATAAGGGGGACATACAAGTTGAATTGGGCTCTTGAACAAATCCAGATAGGATGGGATC
>NW_006284614.1:1552964-1560591 GCF_000327345.1 Myotis davidii
ATGCTGAATGAGCCAGACTGCAAGAGGGAGAGAGAAAAAGAGAAAAGACCAGAAAAAAAGAAAAAGAAAAAGAAAAGGTGAGGAAAGAGATCCAGAGAGATCTGTGCAAAACCTGGAGACTTGAAAGGTGAGGCTTCTCACTCTTGGGTGGTGGCCACTGCTGAGGCCCCGGGTAGCAGGGCCATGATTAGGGGCAGAGGCAGCCTCTGCTTTCCCTGAGAATGCATGGAGATGCAGGGCCCAGCGGCGGGGCAGGCTCTGAGGGCTGTGACATTGAGGCTGTCTCCAAGGCCTGCTGGGGCAGGGACAGGCCTCCCCACACAGTCTCCTCAGCTTGCCTCGGCCGCATGCAGCCCTGCTCCGAATTTCACACCATGTCTAATCCAATCACCGGCAGATTGCAAGCTCTCTGCCTACCTCCCAGATTGAGAATTCTTGGCTGGCTCAAGCGATAGGCCCCTTCCCAGCCCAGCCGGCTGTCCTCCTGCTCATCCATGTAAACCGTTCTGTAGCTCTCCCGCTGCCCCCATCTCCCCTTCTGGGCCCACAGAGTTAATCCTATTTGCCTGGTCTGTCAATTTAAACAGCTTCAAATGTGCCTCACGAGGTCTGGGTGGCAGAACCCTGATGCTTAAAAACAGAGGCCTTGCATCAAAGGGGGCTGAGGTAACAGGGGCCAAAAAGGTGTCATTCAGAGACACAAAATCAATCCCTTGTTACAAAACAGAAAAGCAATCCAAATGAGTCGCACAGAGAAAATACATCGCCACCCAACAAAATGAAGTTCGCTGTATGTACTAAGTGCAAAAAGGGGTCCAAAGTGGGGTGATGTTGGGAATGCAGCCGGCAGGGCCATAGGTTTGTGGATAGGAAGGGCTCCTCTTGTGTGAGCAAAACAGATGGACCAACCACCTTCAGGAATACTGCCCGCCTCCTTCAAAGTCAAAAAGCGGGTTTGGATCGCCAGGATGATCCTGGAGCTGAGTGTGTGGTGTAGGAACAGATTTAGACACTTTGACATACAATCTTGCTCTGGGTTGACATTCTTACTCCAAAGCTCACAGTGAATAATGGAGAATAAGCTCCAGAACAGTGTTTTTCAAATTTTAATGTATAGTAGTCCCCCCATTAGCCCCGGGGGATATGTTCCAAGACCCCCAGGTAGTAACTGCAGGTAGTAACGAACCCTAAATATACAGTTTTTCTCCTATATTTACATACATATGGTAAAGTTTAATTCACAACTTAGGCACAGTAAGAGATAGACAACAATAACTAATAATAAAATAGAACAATTATAAAAATATACTGTTATAAAAGTTATGCGAATGTATATTCTCTCTTTCAGCATATCTTATTATTCTGTACTCACCCTTCTTGTGATGATGTGAGATGACATGATGCCTAAGTGATGAGCTGAAATGAGGTGAGTGATGGAGGTTGTGATGTAGCGTTAGGCTTCTAAAAGGTTTGCTTCAACACAATTACAATACATTCTGATAACCGAGTTGGTTACTAAGTGACTAACGTGGGAAACATATATAGTACGAAGATGTGGGACACAGGTATGATTCATGTCTTGGGCTGGACAGAGCAGGATGGCATGAGATTTCATTCCACTACTCAGAGCAGCATGAAATGTAAAACTTACAAATTGTTTATTTCTGCAGTTTTCTACTTAATAGTTTCAGACTGAGCTTGACTGTGAGTAACTGAAACCACAGAAAGCAAAACCATAGAGAAGGGGGACAACTGTACAAACGAGTCACTTGGAGATCTTGATAAAAATACAGAAGCTGATTCAGTAGGTCTAGAGTGGGCCCTGAGATTCTGCATTTTTACTGAGTTCCCAGGTAAAGCTCATGATGCTTGTCCATGGACCACAGCGTGGATAGCAAGCATTTAAACAGAGCCAAATGCCCTCAGTCTTGGAGTCAGTTGTCTTGGCTTCAACTTCTATTCCTCCCTGTGGTCCTCCAGCTGCCTAGAGTCTTTTCTATTCCCTTCTCCAAAATGAATAAGACAAGATAAATTGGTCTTGTGATAGAGCATATGATATCTAATCCAGATCTCAAAAAGGTGTTCCCTTCCTCTCATGTTCATGGAATTGCCCTTTTGGAATGCCAGTGAATGGGCAGGGGCTGCTTCAGGGCAGGGCAGATAGCCAAGGCTCTCTCTGTAGAGGTGTACATAGCTGGAGGCAGGTGAATGCGTGAAATGAACCTTCAGGAGGCTTCCCAACGCAAGATTCTCTTATCATAAGTCACGAGAGGGGAAAAGCATCTATTCTCCCTCAATCCGGGCAGAGCAGTGACCCAGAGTGCCAGCTAGAACCCAGTATCTGTGAAGGACTTGGGCCACAAGCAAAGCAGTGGGGGGCCTTGCAAAACACAGGACAGAAAAGGCTATTTGCTTTTAGTTTTCTAAGTTTTGTTTCAACTTCTAGAGAGAAGAGCAGTCTTACGTCCCATGATAGCTAAAAAACAGAGACTTCTAACATCAGTGACACTGAGTTTACCTTTTATCGTACTCTTTCCACTCACACCTTTCCCAAACTCCACCCTGTCGCCCAACATCATCATCTCCAAAAAAGGGACAAGGCCAGTGCAGTCCTTTTAAAATCTGATTTGCCTTTTGATTACTCTCTCCTGTCCAGTTGTTGTCCCCAATACATAGTTTCAGAGGTATTAATCCTCATCTCAGGAATACATCTCTCCAGTCCAATCTGCTCAGATAGTGAAAGGCAAAGTTTGGATATGAACGGCAGAGACCATGAGTACAACATGCAATGCCAGGAAAACAAAGCAGGACAGATTCTAGGAAAGGCCAAGTGGTGGATGCTCTAGGAAGACAGGAAAGGGAGCTTTAGCAGGACAGCGTGCTGGGGGGGGTGATCTCAACCACAGCCTGGCTCAAGGCAGCAGCTACACTGAGGGCTCAATAATGGTGGCCGAATGGAGGTGGATGAGTGTGGAGGAGGCTTAGGAACAGGCAGAGAGGCTGGTGTGAGTGCACATTTTTATCAAAGGTAGAGTCCAAATGAAAACTACATAGAAAAGGAAGCAGATGATAAATGGAACCCCATGCGTTTAGTTAAGATATTTACCTGGAGCTGCACCTCAAGCATACAAAGTTCTCCCCTGGAGGAAAGCAAAGTGCCCAGGTGCAAGATTAAAGGAGGCACTTGCTTGGGAGTCATGCAGGTATGTATGCTTTTTGCCCACCCTAGGGGCACACCTGCATGATGATGACATCTCCCCACCCTCTCAGGTCCTGAGCTGGCTTCCAGAAAGAAGAGACAGATGTTGACCCAGAGGGAGTGTGTCTGTTCTGAGTCGGGTGGTAAATATGTTCCCTGCTACTCCATTTTGGCCAGAAGTGGAAGTCACACATTATTTCCCTAGTCTTTGATGTCTTCATCTGTAAAATAAGATTGTTGGATTAGAAGTGGTTTATAAATTTTGATTATTCTACACTTTCCCCTCCAAACTGTTAGTCATTCAATAATTAGTTCTTTGAATGTCATCGATCAGTAGAAGACTCTCAGAATATGCTCTACTATACATCTATACTTTTCTGCTAATCAAAAGGAAATTCCTCAGTAATTCCTGCCTCCCTTCCCCCAAGTCTCTGTCTAGTTGATCATGTCTGAATAAGAGGTGTGATCTGCCTGTAATCTGACAGCTGGTGAGTCAAGAGTAGCCCTCCTTGCCCCTTTCTTCTCCCCTCTCTCCCTCCTCCCCTCCCTGTCATACTTCCTTCCAGCACACATTGAGTGCCTGCTCTGTGCCTACTCTGTGCCTGACACTGTGCTAGACTTGGTGATGAGATCTCCCTGTCCTGGGGAAACAGCTGCATGACATATAATTTACAACATCCCAGGAGTGACCTGAAGACCATCCCTATGTGAGCATTGGCCCACCTATCACCCACAAGCAATGAATAGAAATTCTATCTCCTTTGATCACCTTACTTAGTCTTAACCTCCCTGAGGTAATTCAACCACCAAGGCAAAAGGAAAAGGGTTAACAAAAAATAATTGCAGGGAAAGTCTAATATTAATTTGCTAACTCTCCTTAAAAAGAATTTTGCTTTTTCATTCTCTAGAAAACTTTGATGTGAAACTTCCTATTTAGAATACATTGCCTTTATTTTTCTTCTCTAGGAAAGGTTTTTAGGTTTAGATTACTAGAACCTTCTCTTGCTAATTTTAAAATGCCTAATCCTTTGCTGACTTGGAGGTATGATGGGACTCTTACCAAGGTGTTTCCCACCCTCTCTATCTCTGCCCCAGAGTGGTGTCTGAGTCCATTGTTCATATCTTTCTGATTAGGTAGGGAAAAGGCATGCATTCTCTTGGCTAATTTCTAGCCACTCTCTTGGACATTTGTGTGTGTATGAGTGTGTGTGCACATACTTTTCCATTCTTTATGGCACCCCACCCACCTTGTGTGCAATTTTGGTGGGATTATTCCTTATCTGCCCCTAATTAAGTGATAGTTACATGAACTAAAATAAGCCAATCAGAGTCTCTCTCTCAATTCTGACTATTTTAAGCAGAGTACTGGAAGGATTTAAAACAGCAACAACGAAGATTGGAGTAGAGTAATTCCCAGGGCAGTGGCCAGAACTGGTGTCCAGAAAGTCTTTTGATGCCAGTTCAGGTCCCTTTTGTGTAACTATGCCTGTTTTGTACTTCCTATCCATTTATGACCTCTCTTTTATCCCGTCAGTAGGTTAAGGGAGCCAAAATTGGTTTCCGTGGCCAGCTACCAAGAAACCCGAGGTGAAACAGTCACCTCCAGTGTGTGGTACTCACATGATGGGAATCTCTCCTCCTCCAACTCAGTGAAAGTCTGCTGTGTAACAACTTCCCGAGCCCACCTTCAGGGTGAAACACTTGTTCTCCCAGCTGCTGGAAGTATAGATGGCATGTCCATCTGTAGGAATTGTCTTCTGCTGAAGAGAGCCACTTACGCAAGGTCACATACTGCGTAGGGGGAAGCCTACATTCTATGACAGGTGGATGGAGGGATATAAAGGCCTAGTGCTCTTTCCTCAGGGCAGGATAACTCTTCAAAACCACCTCATCCTGTAACTCCCCATAAGATCATCTGAGGCTGCTGGAACTGTCCTACTTCCTTTACTTCCCCATAAATACTTTCCCCACAATCACTCCCCAATAAACTGTCTGTAATCCTGCATCCCAGGGTGTCTCCTGAAGAGCTGACCTAAGCCCCCCACCAAGGGTACTGGTCCACAAGAAGGAGTGGTCTCTGCTGGCACTGACTTTTTCATATGACTTGGGGTTTTAGCAAGCCTCAGATAAACTCAAAGAGATGGCTTCTGAGGTATTAGCATCATTCATTTAGTCAACAAATTTACTGAGCAACTCCTATGTACCAAACCTTGTTCTGAGTACTTGGGTAATAGCAAGGAACACAAAGCTAAAAAATAACAAAAAAACCCTTGCCCTTGTCGAGTGTACAGAATAGCATGGTGTTTAGAGGTGTTTTCAAGGGCAGAAGTATAGTACTTCTTCAAAGAGGATGGTCCTGTACTAAGCTGTCCAACTTCACATTTCTGGAGGTAACCCTTTCCCTCAGAGATGCAGGTGCTACTTTCCAGTTTCATTGCTTTTTTGAAATAGTAATTCACCTTTTAAAGTCTGATTTATCTTCGGATTACTCTCACCCTGTCCAGTTGTTGCTCCCAATACACAATTTGAGGGATAGTAATCCTCATCTCAGAAATACATCTCTCTCTGAGGATATTTTTCTTTGTTTTGTTTCAAAACAGGTGTGAGCCCTGTTTGGCATGGTGCAGGGGTTAGAGCATTGACCTGCACACTGAAGGGTTGCAGGTTTGATCCCCAGCCTGGTCGGGAAGCAACCAATCCAGGTGTCTCTCTCACAGCGATGCTTCTCTCTCTCTCTCTCTCTCTCTCTCTCTCTCTGTCTTCCTTCTTCACTCCCTCCCTTTCACTGTCTCTAAAAATCAATGGAAAAATATCCTCGGGTGAGGATTAACAACAGAGGTGTGCTAGGCTCCCCACATCTGAGAAGCACAGCTCCAACAGAACTGTAGTGAGAGCTCTGCACAGGCACTTCTTTAGGAGTGTCTTTTGAAAGCAATGTGATTGCAGCTGGCCCTCAGAGCTAGTAATGTCCTAATGCATAACAAATAGCCTGACCTTCATAAAGGCGAAGGAGAGCAGCAGATTTGTTGGACTGAAGTTAAGGGGAGGTGGGGGAGAGTGGGCAAACAGGAAGAGATGAGAGCGGGAAAAGAAATGGGCATGCCAAATTGTGACTTAAAACAAATCATAAATGCCATCAGTTATCTAACTAAAGGGATCCATTTATGGGTTCTCCCAGACTCATTTCTGGCCACCATACAATCAATTAATACAGAAAGCAATTCTCCCATTAGGGACTATGTCATGTTCAGCTTGGCCCATAACAGACATTTAATAGAAAGAAATCCTCTTGGTTTCTAATGGGTTTCTTTCATGGAAGGAGAAAATGAAGTTGTAGAATATCTGTGAATTGCCCTTGTCATTTTACCCATTCCTTCCTCCTGCACCTGCCTCTGCTATAGACCCTCAAGAGGTGACCAAATATAGTAGCAGAGATGACAAAAGTAATGCTGCCAGTTTGCAACTTAAAGGTCATGGTATCTAATAATTCAGAGGAAACTTAAAGTTCAACCAGTCGCTCCACTGTTAGATGAGAAAACTGAGGTCAGAGAGGTCCGTGGCTTGTTGAAGGTCACAATGAGCTGATGAGAGAGCTGGTGTTCATGACTCCTCAACCAGCAGTCATCACCCTCTTTGTCACGCTGTGATATTGACCATCCTAAAAGGTTGGGGGTTACAAAGCAAGCCTTATAGAAATGAATGAATTCGTCCTGGCATCTCTGTGAGCATGGGGATTTGCCACCTCCAAGAACACTGATGCATGCTCAGAGCTGGAGAGGACTCAAATTTTTTCTACAGGTGAAGGTAACTTTAAAAAGTAGGATTGGCTCTTCAGTGAATTTTCTATAAAAATGTTATTCTTTATTAAATTCATAAAACTCATTTAAATTACTCTAATTTCTATTTGTACAAATTAGATCAAAGTTCATCTATCCTATCTAATAAAAGAGAAACATGATAATTAGCCATACATCCGCTACCCTTCTTATTGGCTAATCAGGGTGATATGCAAATTAACTGCCAGCCAAGATGGCAGCCGGCAGCCAGGCTACTGACACAAACAGGAGGCTTGCTTGCTTCAGTGACGGAGGACTCCAACGTTCCCCACCTGCCGCTGCTGGGCTCTGAGCTGCTAAGAAACATTGTTACAAATATAGAAGCTAAACAAAACCCCAGAAACCTGTTTTCAGTCAGCCGGGATCTCAGAGCTGGAGTCACAACGAAGTTTCAAATACAGAAAGTAAACAAAGCCAGAAACCTGCTTTCAGAAGCGAGGTCTCACAGCTAAACCCGGCTCTCAGCTCCAGTGACAGCCATAAATCCAAGAACAACAACAACAAAAAAAACCAGGAAAAAAGGAGTGGTTGGGAGCTTCAGTCACCCACCAGCCTGAAAACAGCCCTCAGCCCCTCACCCAGACTGGCCAGG
>NW_006284614.1:1561370-1568322 GCF_000327345.1 Myotis davidii
ACCAGGGGCTGCACCTAGGGATTGGGCCTGCCCTCTGCCACCCGGGAGCAGGCCTAAGCCAGCAGGGCGTTATCTCCCGAGGGGTCCCAGACTGCAAGAGGGCACAGGCCAGGCTGAGGGACCCCCCTTCCCCCTGAGTGCACAAATTTTTGTGCACCGGGCCTCTAGTATATATATAAAAGCCTAAGCAACCATCCGACCAGTAGCTGTCACAAGAAATGACCACCAGGGGCAGACACTCAACACAGGAGCTGAAGTGACTTGGCAGTTGCGGTTCTCTGGTGACGCACCCGGAACCAGAGAAGAGGGAGCTTGATTCCAGGGTGCGTCACCCAAGAACCACCCTCTAGCAATCTGGGACCCCTCAGGGATGTTGGAGAGCTGGTTTCCGCCTTATCCCTGCAGGCCAGGCCGAGGGACTCCACTGGTGCACAAATTCATGCACTGGGCCTCTGGTAATAATATAATGTGCCGGAAAACAGTAAGTATCTTGGTATTTAATTCTCATTCATCAAACAGCTCTGAATAAAATTTTCACTGACTGGTGGGATCCAGATTTATTTTTAACAGCTACTAACTAGCTTTTCTATTCTGTTGTGGTTGTTTTCAGGGTTAATGTGTCTTTAACACTTTTAACCCTCTGCTCTATATTTTGCTGCCATAAGAATAATCTTTTTTTTAAAAATATATTATATTGATTTTTTACAGAGAGAAAGGGAGAGAGATAGAGGGATAGAAACACCGATGAGAGAGAGACATCGATCAGCTGCCTCCTGCACATCTCCCACTGGGGATGTGCCCGCAACCCAGGTACATGCCCTTGACCGGAATCGAACCTGGGACCCTTCAGTGCGCAGGCCGACGCTCTATCCACTGAGCCAAACCGGTTTCGGCAAGAATAATCTTTTAATGTTCAACAGAGCAATACACCCTGCTTACCTCGCTGGGCTTAGCTGTCACCTGGCCCCATCTGCGTCTACATTCTAGAAAATGAAGTTACATCATGTCTTTGTGATGGTTTTTCTCTAAAGGCATTTCAGCTTTATTTTACAACCAGTTAAGTTCCCTTTAACTTATTGCCAAAGATTGTTTTAAAACCAGCAAGTCGATTTCATTAGAAGAGCATCATAAACATTAGGCAGCATTGCTTGTCATTAATCACTAAACAATAGTGTGCAAGTATATAAGCTTTAAAGAATATAAGAGTTGTGACATTTTTCACTGATAACCGTGTCTAACTCATAAGAATGGGCACTCTTTTATCTTTTTAATATTTAGGAAAAAACCTAGTAGGCAAATATTTTCATAATCCCAATTTATAGATCATGAAACCAAGGTACAGGAAAGTTAAGCAACTCGTCCAGGGTCACACTCTGTTAGTGGTGGGACTCAGATTTGAACCAGGCCATCTAATTCTGAGTGTCACCTCCATTACCTGCTGCTTCACCCCACACTTCTCTAATCTCACTTTGGAACCTTCTTAATGGAGCCTGAGACCTCCCCATGCCCAAGAATATTAAAAACCCCACATAAACAGAAGAGTGGCAATTACACCAAGTTATTAAGTAATTTTGTAATAAATAATAGAATACACACTAATACTTAGATAGCATGAAATTTTTCTTGACTTTGGAAATGATCTTATATTATTACCCTTTGTGCAAAAGCTGCTGGGACTATAACTTCCCCCTAAGGCTCAGCAAAGTTTTTTGTCAAGGGCCAGATAGTTAATCTTTTAGGCTTTGTCAGCCATGTGGTCTCTGTTGCAACTACTCAACTCTGCCACTTCAGGGCAAAAGCAGCCATGGACTAAGTGAATGGGCAGGCCTGTGTTCCTACTACACTTTATCTCTGGGCACTGAAATTTAAATTTCAGAATATTTTCACATTCCACAACATATAATTCCTCTTTTGATATTTAAAAAGCCAAGTAAAAAGGTGAAAAATGATTCTTAGCTTGCGGGCTTACAAAACCAGGCAGTGGGCCACTGGTTGGCCCTGCCAACCCCTGCTCTAGTTAGCTGATTCTTCCACCTCAGCACGAGGCCAGAGGCCATATCAGAGTCAGCTTGGCACCTTACAGGTGCTCAGTAGAAGTTGCTGGATTGAAGTAAATTGAACTTGGAAAGGAGGATTAGAAGGGAGCATATTCAGAACCGCCATCCTGTCTCAAGCTCAGACAGGATCTAAACTCAAACGCGTGGGGGACATTCTTGCTCTCCCCACACCTCCCCTTGGATTGCCCTGGTACCTGGCTTGCCCAGGTCTCCCCAGGAGCTTTATCTCTCCAACGATCTCTATCTGGCAGGATTCAGACTGCAGTGTGCAGATAGAGATCTCCAAGGAGAGAAGAAGAAGCTAACAGCCTCCTCTGCAGGGCTCCCTGCCAAGCTAGCCCCTTGGCACAGGGAGCGAGGGGGACCTTCCAGGGGGTTTAGTGGTTCCTCATTTGGCTGCATAGCAAAGCAGAATGCTCTTTCTGATTTCTGCTGCTGATAGCATGGCACCCAGATCAAAGGAAGAAGTGCTCCAAATAGTACCGAAACCTTCTGCCCCCAGAGGCTCAACAACTATTTGTAAAATGTGAATCGAGGTTTGTAGCTTAGCGAAGAAAAGAGGCCACCTCACTGAGGTTCTCTGAAGATGTGTGAATTACAGACCCCTGTGATCCTGGGACTTTTTAAAATTAGGGGAAATTCCAACCATCTTGTAATAGAGACAGACTGTATGACCTCTGAAGCTTTCTCCAGTTGGGGAACTCGGTCACTAGAAACAAAAGCCTCATCCTCATCTCCAGGAAGTGACAGGTGAGCCTGAAGTCTCGACAGCCAATCAGGTTAGGGAGGTGCAAAGCTGATTACTGGATGTTATAAGGGTTTGGGGCTTTCCAGTGGGTGTCCCTCTTCCCTGTGCCTTCCATCCCTGGGGTTTGGTTCTTGGCAGGGCAGAGTGAGAAAAATGAAAATTTTCAGTTGGGTGGGATATTTTCCAGCTGAGCGTGAGAATCCCTCCCGGCCCCCCTTACTCCCCAACAAAATCTGCTCTGAACAATGAACTCCACAAGGCAGGTTAGATAGACACTGTGTTTTTCCCCTTTTCAAAGAGCTCACTGGTTAAGGGGGGATTTTCCCGTCAGTGTCGAAATGTGTTTCTCTCTTTAGAGGATGCACTTCCAGCCAGTTTCTTTGCTTTTTTCACTGAAATAATTGGCATGCTTTTTTGCTTTTCCCTCCCACTCTTACTGTATATTTTTTCAGAGCTTGTCCCTGACTCTAGAATTATGCACGCACAATGTAGGGGTTTCCTCACTAGAGACCCATAGAGACCCCAATGGTTTTCCCTAGAGTTTCCTGATATACTACTATGTGACCCACTTTTTTGGGTTTGACCCTTTATTTTAATTATTAAAAATCAAAACAAAAATGAACTAATAAAAACCCAACAAATAACCATGGGTATTCCTGAAAGGGTGGAACTTAAACTTGACCTCTTAATCTCACTTTTCTACTTGATAATAGTGGTAACCTGCCACAGAACAGTGAATATGATGGGAAAGGCCCAGGGTTCTCCCTGATATGTTACAAAGGAGGATTCAAAGTAGATGGAGCTTAGTCTAAGGTCAAGAACACCAAAGTTCCGGGAATTTTCAGTTAAGAAAGCAACTAATGGCTTCCCACTGCACTTTGACCGAAACTCCAAACTCCTCACCACAGCCCACAAAGACCCTGTGTGATTTGGCCTCTGCCGACCGAATTTCAAATTGCATCATGCTCCCCCTTTTCATTGTTCTTCAGCCATAACATCTTTTTCTTTCCCACACACATCAAGCTCATTCTCACTTCAAGGCCTTCACAAATGTTCCCTCTGTCCAGAATGTTCTTCCTCCAGATGTTTGCATGACTACTTCCTTCTTGTCTTTTAGGTCTCCATTTAAATACCACTTCCTGATATTCATCTTAAAGATGCCCACAGATACTCTCCATCACATTGTCTTAAATAAATTTTATAGTGGTTATTACTCTGAAACTATCTTGTTTTTTAATGTGCTTATTTCTTTTTTAAAAAATATATTTTTATTTGATTTCAGAGAGGAAGAGCGAGGGAGAGATAGAAACATCAATGATGAGAGAGAATCATTGATCATCTGCCACCTGCAGGCTCCACACTGGGGATCAGGCCTGCAATCCAGGCATGTGCACTGACCAGGAATTGAACCATGACCTCCTGGTTCACAGGTTGACTGCTCAACCATGGAGCTATGCTGGATGGGCTAATGTGCTTATTTCTTGTGGTTGACTTTCATTAGACTGTAAGCCTCATGGGAGAAAAAACCTTCTCACTTTATTTATTAAATAAATGAATAAAAAATGAAGTCAGATCTCCCAATAGGAACTAAAAGCAAACAGACAGGAAGTTTAAGTGGGAGTTTAAGGGGAAGCAATTGCTGTGAGCTGGAGGTCATAGACAGCAGACCAAGTCAATGTTGGGAGTGGTAGACCATGGTGGTCCTTAGAGTGGAGAGTGGGATCATCCATGTGGAGGTCTCTGAGAAGGCTCAATAAATAACACTCCTCTTTCCCATCTCGAATCAGGATTATTAGAGAACTAAGACAAAGGAGGAAGTAATAGGGGCTAAACTATCACTTTTGTTATTGGTAAATTGGAGGATGTGGTTTATATCTATGGGTAAGAGGACTAACTGATATGAAACACCCATACTGGGCAGACTACTCACTGAGTCACAGCAGAGCGGCCATGCTGCCTTCTCAGGAGTGGGGCGGGTTGGGGGTGGGGCGGGGCAGGCCTCATATAAACTGAGGACCCAGAGGAGCAGGGCAGAAAGCAAGCTTGTGTGGGCAGCTGGCTTTCAAGAGAAAAAGGGAGGAGGAATGGGATGTCCAATTTTTCCTTCCAAACTTGCCAATCAAATACTCCACTCCACTTCCCTTGCGATAGAAGCATGAGGCTATTGAGAAGCCTGCAGTCAGGACGCCCAGGACAGGTCCAGGTAGAGGTGCTCTCACATGGAAGGGACATCAGAGGTGGGGAAGACTAGCTCTCAGCTGCCAACCCCAGCTCCTTTCAGAGGTGGGACTGGATACACCAGGGCAGTGGGTCACTACCAGACAGGAGAACATCTAAGGACTTTCACTACTTGACTATATCTGGCACTGGCTGAACCTCTGCCTAACCTTGGCCCTTTCACTCATTATTTATTATTTGAAAATTTTCTCCACAGACAGTGTAGAGACCATACAGGCTAGAAATGAACAGGGCCTATTGCCCCCTTGGGTGGTCCCAGCCTAGTGGAGTAGACAGACCTGGCCTAGCTCTCCTACTTCTCTATTTTCTCCCAGCTGTTCTCACCACACTAGGGCTCCAGTGACGTTGGCTTTCTTTGGCCCCATGTGTGTAGAGCTCCCTCCACTGTCAGCTCTGCGCTCCTGCTGTTTCCTCTGCTGGAATCTCTTCTCACTATTTAGCTCTGGAGTAACTGCTCATTCTTTAGAAATCAACTCATCCATTGCTTCATCTGAGAAAACCTTCCCTCTCCCTACCAGGTGCTCTTATTGCACCATCCATCTTTCTTTCCAAATACTTGCCTTGGATGTAATTTTGTATTTAGCTGTGTGATCCTTTTATTTACTTAAAAAAAACAAACACCCCTTTTTATGGAAAATTACAAGCATTTGCAAAAGTAGAGAGTAGTAAAAACAACTCCATATATCTGCCACCCAGTTTTAACAGTGATCAACTCATGACCAATCTTATTGATTCTTTTATTGCCTATTAATTCTCTTGAACAGATTTAAGCTCCAAGAAGGCAAAAGGAGTATTTGTTTTTCTCACCACTGTATCCTGAATGCCTAGCACAGCACCTGGATCATGTGAGGCACGCATTTTTGAATGAGAAATGGATTGAACGGGTGAATGATTTATTATGTGAAAGGAGAGCCCAGGTTGCTATGAGAGTACAGAAGAGCAGCATCTAGCCTTGAATGAGGCATTTTCACATGTCACTCTGCTTGGCTCTGACCCTGAAGCTTTTTGAGGGCAGAGGGGAGGGTGTGCAGGACGGAGAAGACAGGGGAGGGGATGGAGGAGGCAGAGGGTCCAAAAAACCCAGGAGAGGGCAACGCAGATCTGCTCAGGCATTCCGGCTAGCAGCAGGCTGGTCCACCTGTCTTGCCTGAATGGCTTATTGTTCTCTGCACCAGAATTGATGCTTTGTCCCTAGTGGCCTCAAAAAGAAGTTTCCAAAGAACAGTACTCTAGAAAAGCATGTCAAACTCACGGCCCATGGGCTACATACCTCACTTATGTGGCCCGTGTTGGCCTTTGAGTTTGACATGCTTGCTCTAGAGTGCTGTTTCTTGAAAAAGGGACTATTGGTCTAATATGGTTGGGAATACTGCCTACTCTACCCTCTTCTTGGGTCCTGCAGTTTTGTTTTAAGTTTTAATTTTGTCTAAGTCAGCTCTTCCCAGATTTATTCATAGTGGAACCCATCACCACCACCACCACACAGCTATTAACAACATGGAAACCAGAGCCTGTGGAACATGTTTGGGGACCCATTACAAAGACACTTCCTTCATGATTGGCCTTTTCCAGAAACAAAAACAACGTTAATTTGGTTCTTTTCCTTTTTTTAAGCTTTTTATTATATAATCAACACATGGTTGATAAAGAAGAAGCAGAAAGTAAAAATAAAATAAAGGAGAAATAAAAGCTTCTTATGATTCCATTACATAGAAAAAATCAACTTACTATTTTTTGATGCATCCATTTTTGGACTTTAAAAAAAATGCATAATTGCTACACATATTTCTTAAAAGATGTGTTTTTTTTCAATGACCATTGACATTAATTTCCAGTGACAATGACAAAACAGTCTCAAAAGGTGAGTGCATTCCCTGACAACTTAAGTATGGGGTTCTTCCTCAGGAAT
>NW_006284614.1:1568344-1571670 GCF_000327345.1 Myotis davidii
CCAATGTGCCCTTTACCTTTTGTTCCTTTGTTTTATTGTGAGTGCATTCCAGTTGCTTTCCTCTGCGTACCTGACATCCCCCAGGCTGGAGTGAGTCCAATTTAACAGACAGATTGCTGGTTCAGGGCAGGTGGTACACTAGACTTCCCATCACAGTTCGGTGCAGGGAAATAAAGCAAACTACCTCACTTCTTGATATCAAATGACTTGAAAACTTCCTTAATCTTTTATAGGTGGAGGAGGGTATCTCTCCTCTACCCATTGTCAGACCTGCTCCAGATGGGACCAGGAGAGATTTGTCTTTGTGGAACTACTAAACAGGGTTTTCAATTTAGATGGCCGGCTTTTCCTGTTACACTGCATCGAGCTCAGAACAGGAAAGGGACTCAATGAACACCTGCTGAATGAATGAATGAATGAATGGTTGGGAATGACAATGACCAAACCCATTGCCTCTGTGTCTTACTCCTTCCCCAGTCTTCATTTCTGAAAGATTTTTTCAAAATAATAAGCATTTTATAATTTCCTTAGTAACCCAGCATTTTAAATTTTTTTCAATGCTTGCCATGCCCTTCCTACTCTCCTCTGAAAATATTACATGGCATATATCAAGTTGCATTTGAAATTAAAGTCATTTGGAAAATTTTGAAAAGAATATCATGCTACCCTTTGAATTGATTGGAAGCCTATATTGAGGGTTGGAAGATGACTTGAGGGCATCTTTCTCTTACATTTTTACACCCCGGTAGGTTGATCGCTGGCCTCAGGTCTTCACCCCCTGCAGTGATACCATGCCCCTCTGCCCCAGCTGTGGCCTCGTGGTGGGCAGGACATACTTCCCTACCCTGGATTTGGAGCATGGCCATATGTCTTTCTTTGGCCAACATGTAAGAAGACATTACATGAGCAAAGACTTACATATATTTAGATGTTTGGTCTGGTCCTCTTGGACACCTGTCTACCTGAGATGAGTTTACCCTGGGAAACCACTGGCCCAAGGAGAATGAGAGGCATGTGGAGGAGGCCCAATCAAAGTGAGCCCTGCTGAGCTCATCGAGGTCAGCAGAGCTCTAGCTGATCCACAGACATCTGCACAAGAAACAAATGCTTATAGATGCATGCCAGGGGATTTCAGGGTGTTCTTGCATAGCATATTTGCTATAGCTAACAGGCACATGGGATAGTTCAGTGCATGTGGAAAGCCTGGTAAAAGAAGCGGAAAGCTTGACACGACACCAATTAATAAGCACTGGATAGCATATGCTCAGCAGGTCTAGTATGGCAGTAACATTGTCTTGAGTTTTTCTGGGAGTTGGTTGCAAATATGTGGCCCCATTACCCTCCTAAGGGACACTCATCCAGGTATAAGTAGCTTGGGCAACATGGATACCATTATTCCATAATGTCTGCCACCGTGCTATATAGGGGACATTACAGAGGACACACAAAAGAATAAAGAATGGTTGGCAGAGATAAAAGAGCACAGACTTTGGAGTCAGAAAGATGTCATTTTTAATCACATCTTTTTTTTTGCTACTTACTAGCTATGGAACCAGTGGCAAGTCATGTAACATCTCTTAGATGCAGTACACAACACAGAAAGAACAGTATTTAGTATTTTCTTCCTTGCAGAACTTCACTGTGTAGCAGAACGCTGATACATAGGAGGCACCCAGTGAAATAGTCACTCTAATAAATATTATTGTTAATCTAGTGTCTCAAGTTGCTTACGGCCATCTCACCTGCAGAAGCATCTTGTAGAGCATCAGACAGGATATGGAAGGTGCCCCTGAATAGGAATGTTGGCTGTAATGGAGGGACCCATGAGGAGTTAAGAGAAAGAGGACAGAAAGGTAAGTGTGAGCTAAAGGGGATCATTCAAGATGCTAACGAGGATTAAGTTTCACCCCCCTCACTGCCATGGACCTCTTCCCAGACTCTGGCAAAGTCCCCAGCTGTTTTGTATTCTTTTCTTAAAGAAGACCCCACAATCTATATGTTTTAGAAACCCACCGATATATAGCTTGGGTATGTCATACTGTCAGAGCCTCATGGACCAGGCCAAGCAGTTCAGATTTCCCCTGTAAGCCCTGGAGAGCTGTTCAATGGGGGCGGAAGTGGCAATGTTTGTGCTCCTGGCTGCCCAGGTGCCTGGCATCTGGGGACTCTGCTTAGCTCCTCTCTTTTGGTAAAGAAGCCTCACAGAGCATGCCCAGATCAGCAGACAGAGAAAACTCTGGACTCAATCCCCCTCCCTTGGGCAAGCCAGCACAGGCCCCTCTGTTTGTGTGGGATCTGCGGTGGCTCACCCACCACCTCTAACAATTTGGGGAATCTAAAGCATGGGCTGCTTTCCTTCAGGCTCCAAGCCGGCTGACACCACCATCCGGCTAAGGAGATTAGCCGGGCTGTATTTACAGATGCCTTCTAGTGACGGCAGCACCTACCACACCCAGGTAGAGCTGGGAAGAATGAGAGCACATTCTTTTCATGTTCACCGCTGAGTGCCAGAGCAAAGGCTACATCCGACAGAGATTGTCTGCAATGGTACTGCGGAGCCCTGGCTGCAGACTGCCCTGGCAGACTGCCAGTCAGCATCCTGGAAAGACCCACTCCATGCAGGGTCTCGAGTGGCGAGTGCAGAGATCCGGTCTATGTCCAGGGAAGCCTGTTACACTGCATCGAGCTCAGAACAGGAAAGGGACTCAATGAACACCTGCTGAATGAATGAATGAATGAATGGTTGGGAATGACAATGACCAAACCCATTGCCTCTGTGTCTTACTCCTTCCCCAGTCTTCATTTCTGAAAGATTTTTTCAAAATAATAAGCATTTTATAAACACAAGTATTAATACAAAATTGTTATATTAATAAACAGTAGCAATAGGTGTAGGACTTTCACTCAGAGTTTTGAGTGGGCAGAAAGGATTACTCCCCTGTCTTCCCACCACACGCCTATTAAATGTGCACATATGTACACGTATGCAGGCACACATGACTGGAGAAACAGTACTGCATAGTGATAAGTGGGTAATCTCTGAAGTCATTCCTTTATTAATGGAATGATCTTGGGCAAGTTATTTAACCTTTCTGAGCCTCAGTTGTCTTATCTGTAAGACTAGAGGCCTGGTGCACAAAAATTTGTGCTCTTCGGGGGGGTCCCTCAGCCGACCTATGCCCTCTTGCAGTCTGGGACCCCTTGGAGGATGTCCACCTTCTGGCTTAGGCCTGCTCCCTGGGGGATTGGGCCCAAGCTGGCAGTCAGACATCCCTCTGGCAGCCCGGCAGCCCTCGGGGGATGTCCAATTGCCAGCAGGGACTCCA
>NW_006284614.1:1572004-1588115 GCF_000327345.1 Myotis davidii
TTTAGTTTTATTCATTTCAAACGGGCCGGATCCGGCCCGTGGGCTGTAGTTTGCCCACAGCTGTCCTAGCCTCTCCTTTTTTTCTTTTTTCTTTTTATTCTGGGATTTATTTACCTTCTATAATTGAAACTTTGTAGCCTTGAAAGGAGCTCAGAGCCAGCCAGGGCGCCAGGAGGGAAGCCTCCTGCTTGGTCCAGTTCCGTGGCCATGGCTGGCTAAAAGCAAGCATCTGGGGTTTATTTACCTTCTATAATTGAAACTTTGTTGATTTGAGTGGAGCTCAGAGCCTGCCACGGCAAGCGGGAAGCTTGGCTTCCTCCATCATTGGGGCAACCAAGCCTCCTGCTTGCTCCAGCTCCATGGCTGCCGGCTGCCACCTTGATTGGGTTAATTTGCATATAGTTGCTGTGATTGGCTGGTGGGCGTGGCTTAAGGCATAGCAAAGTTACAGTCAATTTGCATGTTTGTCTTTTATTAGTTTGGATGGAATGATGATACCAACTTCATAGGGTTTGTTATGAAGAACAATGACCGTAGTGGTATAAAGTGTCATAAGAAATGTGAAGGGTTATTGCTACCTACAGAGCAGCCTGGAATGAAATGACTGTTTTGCTTTCTCTCTCCCTGGCATTCAGTTGGAGATAGGAAAAGAACATGCATTAATTCACACCCTGTACAGACAGGGTTTGGTAGATGATGCTGTCACTGGAAATATTGTTTTTAATGTTTTTATTTATTTCAGAGAGAGAGGACTCTTGGAGAGGGAGAGGGAGTGGGTGATAGAAATATCAAAGATGAGAGTGAATCACTGATAGGCTTCCTCCTGCATACCCACTACTGGGGATGGAGCCCACAACCCAAGCATGTGCCCTGACTGGAAACGAACCATGACCTCCTAGTTCATGGGTCAGCACTCAACCACTGAGCCACACTGGGTGGGCACTGGAAATATTTCTGCAGATTAAGTTGCTAAATCTTCAAGGAGAAACCAGTGAGAGGCCCGGGGAAGACTTCTTGGAGGAAGTGATTTTGAAAAGCACCTGGGATGCCTGATCTCTCTGCACTTAACTCCATTTTTAAAAAGACAAATACCTCAGTTTTCTCTGACCCTTATAAAGATGCTAGTACTAAATCGTGGCTTGTGTTTCTGATTTCTGCTCCAAGACCCATGTTTTCCTAGTTTTCTGCCTATCCATGTTATTTGCTGATTTTTCTACTGTAAGCTGTGTAGCCAGTAGTTCTCTTTGTGATGGTCCAGCAAAATTCTTTTTGGTTATTGTATTAGTCAGCTTGGGTGGCTATCAGAAATGCCATCAATTGGTGGCTTAAACAACAAACATTTATTTCTCACGGTTCTAGAGGCTGGAAGATTCAGTTCCTGGTGAGAGCCCTCTTCCTGGGGTCTTCTTGCTGGGTCTTCACATGCTCTAGTCCAGCTGTGGGCAAACTATGGTCCGCGGGCCGGATCCGGCCCGTTTGAAATGAATAAAACTATTGAAAAAAAAGACCGTACCCTTTTATGTAATGATGTTTATTTTGAATTTATATTAGTTCACACAAACACTCCATCCATGCTTTTGTTCCGGCCCTCTGGTCCAGTTTAAGAACCTATTGTGGCCCTCGAGTCAAAAAGTTTGCCCACCCCTGCTCTAGTCTCTTCTTCTAATAAGGACACTAATCTCATCATGGGGCTCTTCTCTCATGACCTCATCTAAACCTAATACTTTACAAAGGCTCCATCTCTAAATGCAATCGTATTTAGGGTTAGTTCTTCAACATATGAATTTAGGGGGATGCAGTTTAGTCTATAATATTCTGCCTCTTGCTCCCTCAAATCCTGGTGTGTTTTTTTTTTTGCATACAAAATACATGCATTCCATCCTAATAGCCTCCAAAGTCTTAACTCATTCCAGCATCAACTTTAATGTCTAAAGTCCAGGTCTCACCTAAATCAGATAAGAATGAGATGATTTGAACTACTATTTATCCTGAGGCAAAATTCCTCTCTAACTGTGAACATGCAAAACCAAACAAAATATGTGCTTTCAAATATGATGGTGTGAGGACAGATATTCTTATTCCAAAAGAGAGAAATAGGAAAGAAGGAAGGGGTGACAGGTCCCAAGCAAATCCAAGATCTAGCAAGGCAAATTCCAAGAGATCTTTGGGCTTGAGAATAATTCTCTTTGGCTCAATGCTTTACCATCCAGGCTCCCTGGGGTGGCAATGTCATCCCTAAGGCTATGTGAGGAGCAGTGACAGCACTCTAGGGCCTGGTGGGGGGTGGGGGGTGGGGAGGGATGCCCAGGATGTGGCTTTCTTTGGTGGGAAGTGGTATTGTCCTTTGAAACAGGTGGAGACAGCCTTGCCCCTCCCATTTCCCTCCAGGCCCCTGGCCTGTGCACTCTGGGCCTATTGTGAGAGAGTGGCAGCCCTGAAGATCTCTGAGTTGCTTTTGGGGCCCTTCTTCCCTTTTCTGGAAAGATGGCTCATATTTATAGCCAAGTAGCTCTATGGTCCCATCTTGTAGAATCCAAGAAGTCCTTTGTTCATTCTCTCCCACTTTCTCTGTCCCCTTTAGTTCAAACTAACGAAGGTATAATCCCATCTCTATTTCCTGACCTCTGCTGACACGGCTGGTTAAGTTTATGAGTAGCGCCCATGATCTCTCTATCATGTGGTTGCTCAGTCACACCGTTAGTGTTCTCTTTAGAACAAACGTGTTTTTTGCTATATAGGTAGGCTGAGACTTTTCCAAACCTCCAAGTTCTGGTCCATTTGGTTTAATGACTTTGACTTCAATTTATCTTTCTCCTGTCACATTTTACTATAAGCAGCCAGGAGGAACCAAGCTACTCCTTCAATACTTGGCTTAAAAATCTCCTCCGCTAAATATTCAATTTCATCGTTCACAAGCCCTACAAACACAAAGAGCACTAGAACACTAAACAGGACATGAACACAATTTGGTTAGATTCTTTGTTACTCTTTAACAAGGATTGCCTTTCCTCCAGTTTCCAATAACACGCTCATTTCCACCAGAGACCTCACCATAATGCCTTAACCATCCCTATTTCCACTCACACTCTGCTCATAATTATTTATGTATTTTCTAGGAAGATAGAAGCTTCCTCTCCAACTCTCAGACTAATACAGTCATTATGATGATGAGACCCAGGGGCTTGGTCAAAACTGGGCCCAAGGACATTTTTAGGATTCCTTTTCCTTCAGCTAGCTTACCTCTGAGTTCCCAAACTTCCTTTGAGTTCTAGCCATAAATCCTGCTAAACTTGACTTAATGTTTTGATCTTGAATCTCTAGCTTTCAATCCTAGTATCCAAAGGCTATAGACCATTAATCTTTCTTTTAAAAAAAAAAAATTTTTTTTTTAAATATATTTTATTGATTTTCCACAGAGAGGAAGGGAGAGCGATAGGGAGTTAGAAATATCGATGAGAGAGAAACATTGATCAGCTTCCTCCTGCAAACCCCCCACTGGGGATGTGCCTGCAACCAAGGTACATGCCCTTGATCGGAACCGAACCTGGGACCCTTGAGTCCACAGGCCGACACTCTATCAGCTGAGCCAAACCAGTTAGGGCCCATTAGTCTTTCTTATCAAAATAGAGACTTAATGTCTTGATTTGGCATTTTCTCAGTAGCTGATAAAATCATCAGGATTATTTTATACTGCAAAGCAGAAATAGACAATAGATCAGTGGTTCTCAACCTTCTGGCCCTTTAAATACAGTTCCTCATGTTGTGACCCTACCATAAAATTATTTTCTTTTTCTTTTTTTTTTTTAAACAAAATTATAATTTTATTTTTTTTTTAAATTTTATTTTTTTATTAAGATGGAGGGTTTGGCCTCTCAAGAATTGGTCCAGCTCACCTGGTCACCTGGAATATCCTTTAGAGCCTGATATATGGAAAGGGAAGAAGGCCTACATTCCAATCCTGTTTTTGTTACCAAGTAGCTATTCAACCTTGGGTGAGTTGACTCATCTTTCTAATCCTCAATTTTTTTACTTCTTAAATAAAAATTTGGGGCTAGGTACATTCATTTTTGCTCTAAAGTTCTATGCTTCATATATTTTGCAACAGTGGAATGCGGGGAATGAAGCTCTGACCTTTGAATTTCTACAAGGCCTTTTTATAGCCCAGAGAGCCGTGGTTCTATCTAATAGTTAGTTTCCTGTTCATGGTCAGCAGATGGGCTCTGCTTGTGGTCATACAGGGATTCAGGCACCTTTCCACTCATGGCTCCACCTTCTCTAGGTCCTCTAAGGGAAAGATATTGGGAGTGGTACAAGGTAGGTTTCCGTGGGCCAGGCTGGGAAGAAGTACACATCGATTTGCTCCCCTCTATTGGACATAATTTCATCACATGGTGACATCTCATTTTAAGGTAGGCTAGAACATGTTACCTAAGTATGTGTTGAGGAAGAGGAAGCAAACATGGCTGTGGATGAGCAACCCAGTGTGGAGGAATGAGGCACCGGCTTGTCTTGAGGCAGAAGCTGGTGTGGAAAGCCTCTGGGAAGTACCTGGACCTCTGTCTTTCTGCACAGAGGTTTTCACATACTGGTTTGGTCCATTGGGCTTGATTAGCTGCAAAGAAAAATAGGTGATATATTTTAATAATGGCCATGCCCACTCAGTCATTTATATGTTCATTTAACAAGTAGTTATTAGCATTACATTTGGAGTAGAAACTACGAATCTACCAAAAAACCCACAACAAAACAAAAACCAAAACATGAAAAAAATCATATAATTCATAGTCCCAGACCTCAAGGATCTCACAGTATAACAGATGAACTAAGACAACTACAAAATCCACTGTCATACACAGCAGTATGTGGTCCATGGTATAGGAGTGGTATGTTTTACAAGATACTTGGTATGGAGAAAACTCTTCCAGTTAGGGAGTTTGGAAAGAAAAGGCAGAGAGTGAGCAGATGGAGTGAGGGAAGAGAGGATCAAACGGTGTGATGTTGGCTAATCACTATGCTATAAACCTGAAACAAATACAACATTAAAAAATGATGCAATAGTAGAACTGGAAAGACAGAAGTCAGCCCCAGGAAGCTCTTAAAGAGTTTGGACTGTATTTGTGAGAAAATGGGGACACTGACAGTCTGGAACATTTGGGCCACTTGACTTCAGAGGAAAAAGAGCTCCCTTGACACATACTACACTCTCCATCCGTGGCCCAGAGCCTTGCCTTGCCAATGCTGCCTGGTCACGAGGGACCAGGGAAAGAATGTAGATAATTTAGACTTCTGGAAAACAAACCAAACCCAAGTCTACCAACGGAGCAGTGTGGGGCAATATGGCTAATCCTTCTATGGACAGGCCCTCTCCTGGGGAGCCCACACTAACGATAGTAAACATTCCACTGACCTCTAGTGGTCAAAAAGGCACCTAAACAGTCCCACAAACCCTGGTCCACAAGTCTATCCCCAGTGATATCTGTTGAGGAAGAAATTGCTTAGACTAAAGCTTCTCTTCTTCTAGCCTCTGCCTTTTTTGCCCTCCATGGGTTTCCCCCCTTCATTCAACTAAATCTATCCACTACTCCTTCTCTCAGCAGTGGGGCCTGGCGGGCTGTGGAGCTTCAGGGAGGGAGGAGATATGACACTGCTCCATGTTGGTCACAGCTGCTGAAGCTATTTTCACCTCACGAAGCCTTCAGGATGCCCGAAGGATATGCATTTACTAAAAGTCAATATCCCGCTCACAGTTGAATTTTATTAGACTGTGAAGTGGGGTCAAGTGTTCTAACACTAATCACTAATGCTTCAGAAGCAATCTATGTCAGATGCCCTTCTAAGCACGTTAGATATGAAAATTTATCTTTTTAAATAAATCTTCACAATCTTCACAGAGTCTTTACAAAACACCTTAGAAATAGAAACTGTTGTTACTCCTCATTTTAAAGATGAAGAAATTGAGGCATAGAGAGGTTAAATAACTAGCTCAAGATTACAAAGCTGCACAGTGATAGAACAGATACCTGACACAGACAGCTTAACTGCAGAACCTGTATCCACAGGATATTGCCTCCCAGCATTTCCTGGACTTAGCCACATGGCATTTGTGAGGCCCAGGGGCCTCTGCTTCCTCATCTGCCATATGAGGGTATTGGACTAGGGTGGAGGTATTTAGACTTTTCTTAGGAGTGGAATGGGCAGGGCCAACAGATAATGGAGCATTTGCTTTAGCTAAAGCAGAGGATAAAAACCCTGTTCCCTTCTCAACCCAAGGGACTCTTAAACTCCTGAGAAAGATCTCAGGACTCCAGGGAACTAGAGGGCTCCAAAGAATTACTTAGCTAGTACTTATTTAGCACTTACTATATTAGGTGTTTTAGAAATATTGTACACTTAATCCTCACAACAACCTCTTGAGGTAGCTCTTATGTCCATTTTACAGATAGCAAAACAATTTAAATTAAATAGCCAGCCCAAGGTCATGCAGCTAGTAAGCGGCAAAACTGGAATGGAAGTCCAGTCAGGCTAACACCAAAGCCCATGCCTTTCACGGCAAACTCCACTGTCCCTTTGACAGTGAGACTGTGTCTGGGAATCTGGGAACAGGGATCAGTTTCAAGCCTACTCTTGGGTCACCATGCTGGCTAAGGAGAAGGGGAAGGAGATCCTTCCTGCAGGGCAGTGGGGAAACTGAAGGTAGAGACGAGCTTACAGGAGGAACCCAAATGACACTGGGACATCCCCAGTCCAGTTCAAGTCGCCTCCGGCAGACAGTTAGCTACCCGGACCACAGCCTGTTGATATGAATGGGGGCCCTCTCTGCCCCGACAGAAGGTTGAAGTCAAAGGAAACTGTTCTGATATGAGCTCCAACTCTCAGGGTCCCTGTTTAGATTCTGGCTCCCACACTGGAAGGTAGCAAAAGCAGACACCTTTGCCACCAGCTCAGACATAAGCTGCCTCTAGGAGGAAACTGCAAACCCTGGCTGAGCAGGGCTGTGGGATCAGTCCATGTCACTCAGGCCGCTTGGTGGTTGCTTATTTCTCGAGTTTGCAGGTGTTGCTGTAACTCCAGGGTCTGGAGATAAAAGTGATATCAAAAGGTCCTTGATTCCCTTTCCATTTAAAAAATAACCTGATTTTTAAGCAGTGTAACATAGTAGAAGAGAATCAGAAGACATGTGCTCCAGCCCTAGCTCTTCTCTGACTAGCTGTATGAACTTGGGTAAAACTCATTCCCTCTGTGGCCTTTGAGAGGGGAAATAACTGACCAAGTTCAGCTAGCAAGCTAGTGACACAGTTG
This sequence comes from Myotis davidii, assembly GCF_000327345.1. Taxonomy (NCBI): domain Eukaryota; kingdom Metazoa; phylum Chordata; class Mammalia; order Chiroptera; family Vespertilionidae; genus Myotis; species Myotis davidii. The sequence goes on from NW_006284614.1 coordinate 1,579,304, forward strand.
GGACTTAAAACTAAGTCCCTATTCACTCCTCAAGCTAAGCACACTTTGATTAAAGAGTTCATTGCATCATTAGATTCGTTTACTAACACAACAATATTTATCAAGTAGTCCCGTTGTGTCAGGGACTGTTAGGGACCAGAACTATCATGATGAATAGAAAGAACACTCTGAACTAAGGGGAAACAAATCATCAAGTTATTCATTTTCCATTTAAAGATGAAGACAATGAGGCCAAAAGGGAAAAGCACAGTGACTTGCTCAAGGTCCAGAGAAAGTGATGTGGCTGAATGAATGTAGTTTAATTTAATATATTTAAATGAATTTTGTGAATGAAGGGACAAAGGAGCTGATAAAGGATGAGAAAGAGGAAAAAGAGCCTTATATGGAAGCCAAGTCAGGCTGAGAGGTCAATGACAAATTAACCCAAGCAGGTGTTTCATTCCCCGCTGTGGCTTTTTTTGTCTCTCTCGGGGAATAGTAAGAATGTCTATATTCAGGGGAGTAGCTAATATAACATGTTATTTTTCTAAGATGAACTAAAGCTGGTCATCAAAGCAAGGAAAATAATACTGGGACAAAGTTTAGGGGAGTTGTTACCCTATAAAGTCCTTGCTCAAATATCAGCCATGTGAGAAAGAGCAAAATGCCTTTGCATGGTTTTCTGATTATCTGAACTTGGCGAATTTAGGGATGAATTTAAGAATGTTGGACAGTAAGCTTCTAGGAGATACACAACCATGATGGAGTTTTAGAGCCAAGACTTTGTGCGTTGTGATCCAGAGAAACATTTGGCTGGCTGATTTCTGGTGACACTCATTTCTCCTCATGAATGACCTGAGCATTCCAGGTTAAGACTGAGAGTGAGCTGACTTTACCTGAAAGGAATCACACACTGTTTTGAAGCTCACCATTTTAAAATAATCTGTTGTAAACCAAAACATCACACCCTAACTTATGTTTTCAGTAGATGTTGATTTTAATTGTCTTACACCAGCTTATTTTTAGTGTCTGAACTGTTGATGATGACCACAGTTTAAACTCTAAGACAAACCCAAAGAGACATGGAATCAAAGCTGAATTCACTCTGGTTGGGCTGTCTACATAGCAATCATCTTCACTATTTACTTACTCAGTCACCAACAAGAGAACAAAAAGGAATGAGAAAGGGCCCTCATCTTTGAGGAGTTCACAGTCTAGAGGAGGAAATAGATGTATGAAGAGAATATTTCAGCACAATGCGATAGATACTCTTAGACAAGTATGCTCAAAGTGTGATAGTTAAGGCCATAATTTTTAGAAAAGGTGAAGCCATTACACTTCCCCATATATAAGCCTTTACAAAAAAAATGTATTTTATAGCAACTTATATGGTGGCAATATGAAGCACACAGCAATTATGCCCATTAGAGCAAGAATTTAGTGCTTCTGATGCCCCAGCCACCACCCCACTCACCTTCCAACAGCTCCAACCTGGCTCCTCTGAGGAGACCTGTCCAGCCTGTGGTGCAGAAGGCAAGTGCTCCTCTATGGCTTGGTCTTCCAGGAGAGTGATGGGTCTTGGCCCAATTAACTGTGGAGATAGACACTTGCTGAATTTTGCTGACTGAGCCCCTGGAATGTTACCCAATAACTTTTTCTCCTCAGTTTTTGCCTGGGTTCCTTGTTGGAATTCTTCTCCCTTGAACACTAATGTCAGAGAACTGATGATGGTGTCTTGAAGGGCAAGAGTGCCTGGAAAGCAAGCAGGAGTATGGAATGAGAAAATAGGGTGCCAGAATGAAATGGAGTGAAGAAAAGGGGGGGGGGTCAAGCTGAGGAAGGTGATTTTACAGTTTCTGGATTTAGTCAGATCCTATCTGATTGGGGTCCAGACCTCATCTGGCTTAAGTCCACCATGAGGGAGGAGTGTGTGCTGGCCCTGAGCATTCATGGTTGAGCTGGACCACAGCTGCAGTCTCAGACTGAATCCATCTGTGGAGGTCAGTCCCAGGGTGACCTTGGCCTCTTCCAAAACCTGTTCAGTCACACCAGGCTAAAGGATGGGGTGAATGGCAGGAGGCCAGATGGCAGGGGCTAAAGCGAGGGTGGATGCTGCAGCTGATGGTTCAGGGCCCCTGGCTGGACTTCTATCCCCATCCTCACCAAAACCTCCTGCCTGTGGCTGGCAGGAGGAAGCGGATGGCTGTGGGGAATTAGTAATGAGATATGGAGTCATTCACCTCCAGGTCAGTAGTTCAAAACCAGGTCAACAGTGAGTCAAAGTTCCTGACCAAGGAGGACATGATGAGGTTTCATTTGAGTGCCTTAAAGGAAAACATTTGCTCTCTTAGAAGACAACTCAGGCAGGTCAGCCTGGGCCACAGAGCAAGGAGCTCTGTCTCTGGGCACACCCTGTGAATAAATGAATGAATAAATAAATGCATGGGTCACAGAATGAAAGTTTAGAGAAATATCAGCTCTTAGAACACCAATGGTGCCATTTTATTGCTAGAGAATTAGCAAGTTTTCCTCAACACCAAACAAAATCTCTAAACTCAAAGCACAGTGCTCGGCTCACAATAGATTCTTGGAAATGTTTCTTGAGTGGATGAATAAGTGGATGGATGGATGGATGGATGGATGGATGAATGGATGGATGGGCAGCAGGATCAAACAAGTAAGGCCAGCATGCATGAATGAGGCAAGACTGAAAAAGTTTATGTAAATTAATTTTTCCTTTTTATCCAAAATGGCCTTTTGGTTTCCCTTTCTTTCTAACTCTAAATCCCAAATTTTCTCATTCATCTAGTCTCTTCCTAATCAATTTTTTTTCAGTCATTCATCCATTCATTTGTTTAGTCAACACTCACTGAGTTTGTTCTCTATACCGGGCACACACAAAGATAAATAAGACACAATCTAAGCCATACATCAAATAGTGGAATCAGACAAGATTTCTAACTTCCTTTGCCTACTGCTTGGTTAAAGTTTCTTTCTTCTTTCTTACTTTTTAAAAATCACATAAACTCTTGCCTATTCGTTTATGTTTACTCATGTGTTTAGTGAGCACTTGTTTCGTGCCAGTCACTAAGTTATGGGGTTAAAACTATGAGTAAGAGAGTTTGGTTGTTTGTCTTTGTCTTGCAGCTATAGGGTCTGTCCTAGATTATAAGTGACTACTCATTCAGATATAGAAGTGGAATTTAGTCATGAATCAGAGCTAACATCTAATAAAAACTACAGGCAGGGGCTGGAATGAGACTGTTTGCTCTGTTTTATAACTGACCTAGCACCACTGATGATTAGCAGCTATGTGGAGATTTTCAACAATAAGACTGCTAATAAAAGGCATCATAATTTTAAGAATCGAGTAGCCTCATAATTCAATAAAATTGCTATAACATCTATGAGTGTCTACTATATACCAGTTATTGTGCTAAGTGTTGGGGATGATGGGTGAAATCTTGCTGTGGCCCTCTCCAAGATCTGAATCTAGTTAAAGACATAAAAATGCTTTGTTCAATGTGATAAGCATTACGAACAAAATGCAAGTGAATTGGGAACACAAGAGAGAACTTTTAAAAATTGTTTGGAAGTAGGGGTGAGGTTTACAGAGGAGCCAATATTTGAGCTTTGCTTTGGCCAAAGAATAGAAGTTTTTGAAATGAAAGATGGACCCTTTGGGAATGAAGTATGGCATAGCCTAAGTCTGACGGTTTAGATGTGTGAAAGTTTATAAACATATGACTAATAGGAATTTTAGAAAAATAATATTAAGAGAATGAGTAAAGGAAATAACCATAGAAAAACGCTGAGAATTTCCCAGAATCTATGAAAGAAATGAATCTTCAGAAGCAAGAAATGAGTCCTAAGAAAGATAAAATATGTATCAAGTAACAACATAGAAAAACTTTTAAACACCCAAAATAAATAGAAAATCTTAAAACAACAAGAGAAGCCCTGGCCAGGTACCAGAAATTACATGTTCTTTTTCTATTTTTTTAGTGGTTTCCCCAAAACTTTTGTTCAGCATGTTGGATTCCCAGTCAGGGCACACGCCCAGGTTGTGGGCTTGATCCCAGTAGGAGTATGCAGGAGGCAGCTGATCTCAATGTTTCACCTCTCACATGGTTGTATCTTTCTCTCCCTTCCTCCTCGCCCCCCTCTCTAAAAATCAATAAAAAATCTTTAACAAATATTTTTTTAGATAGTGGAAATAAATCAAATATATTAGAAAAAAATAAATGTAAGGGAAGTTGACTCACTAGTCAAAAGACAATTGCCATGTTCAAGGGGAAAAAATAGAAAGAAAACTTGCTTATACTATTCTCAACATACGTACCTAAAACAGAAGGATTCAAAAAAGTTGAAAGAAAAGGATAAAAAGAGGTATAATAGACAAATACTGCAGCTATAATGATTATAGCAGAGTAGATGTCTTTAAGACAGAAAGATGGTCATCATATAATGATAAAAGCAATTATTCATCAAGAAAATATAACAAATCTAAATTTCTGCTTATTTATTATAGACCACAAAATGCATAAAAGCAAAACTGACTGAATTGCAAGGAGGAACTGACAAATCCTTATAGGAAATTAAAAAATATAACTTTCTGGTAATTGATAAAGTGGCATAAAAATTAGCATAAATTTGTAAGATTCGAATGACACAATGGACAAGACTGATCTAACAGACATATATAGAATCATGTGCCCAACAATTAAAGAATGTACTTTTTTTTTCAAACATATAAGAAATATTTACAAAAATTGACATGGTACTAAGCCACAAAACAAGTCTCAACAAGTGTCAAAGAATAAACATTTGTTTATTAGTCAACTTTCTCTGACCAAAATCTATTTAAGTTACAAATGAACATCAAAAGGTAACTGAAACAACATATGTTTAGAAAACATGATATAAATGAACAAATACTTGTAACAAAATTTAAAATCCTACTTAATAGCACTTGAGGGATACAGTTAAGAAGTTCTGAGAGCAGTGGTTCTCCACTGGTGACATTTGGCAATACCTGGAGACATTTGTCACAACGAGGGGTAGAGACTAGCATCTAATGGGTAGAGGCTATCCTACATTGCAAAGGACAGCCACCTATGATAAAGAAGTATCTGACCCTAAATGTCAATAGTGTTACTTTTGAGAAACCCTGACTCAGAGGGAAAGTTATGGCCCTAAATGGTATAGAAGAAAAGAAGAATGATAACTATGTTGGTAAGGTTGAGGATAGATTAGAAAACAGAGCGGATAGCCAAGGAAGGTAGTAGGCTACTGTGATAATTAAAGTAGACAATAATGGAGACTCAGCCTAAGGCAGTGACAAAAGGAATGGAAAGAGAAAAGGGTTCCGCGGTAAAATTGACAGAATTTGGAGGTAAGTAAGGGAGAGAGAGGAGTAGAAAAATAAGATGGCCCAGTAGGGACACTGTCAGATAGAACCAAACTGCAAAACTTCACACATTTATTAGTCAATCATGTTAGACTACTGGGGCTGATCTGGAATGAGTATTCACAAGCATTCGGCATCAGGGAACCAGTCAAAGAATCATGACTGGACTGCAGGGGTCGCCGAAAAGGAAATGAGGTCAAGGCCATCTCCTGGGAGGTGAGAAGACTGGAGGACCCAGGCTCACAGAGAGAGAGGAGACATGGGGAGAAGACATTTTTCCTGAATTATAAGTTATAAGATCACCTGCACTGGGAGTGAAAATGGGCTGGAAGTCACTAGTCCCCCAGTTCTTTTTTTGTTCACATGGATATGATGCAAAACTACTGAACGGTTTCCAATTCCACCAGAGTAGAAAAAGAAAGAGACACGACCACATGCACCACAGCTCAGAGTTTTCATGACCACAGTTAAGGTGTGCTTCAAACAGCCATGTGCAGTGTGAGCACGCCCCAGACTCAAGTCAGAGTAAACAGAGTTATATTTACCGGCACTAGGCCTAAAATAGAAACCCTGCAGCAAGTGCTTCTCTCATTAGCAGTGTCTCTTTGATGCCTAAGTGGGAACCCGTAGAAGGGCTGGTGTCAACTGTTAATGCCAGAGGCAGTGGCTGGTGGAAAATGCTTTCTCTTTCACATTTTATGGAGAAATTCAAACAACACCAGATTCATAGTGTGGGAATATCTTTGGTGGAAATGCTCAGATACTTTTCTCTTTGGCTGTAGCTAGTTTCCATGGGTAGATGCTCATTATGGGAAGAGCCCCAGACAGGCCACCGAGGGAACCTATAGGCTCACCGTTTAAAATAATGCTTAAAACAGCCACAAAGTTAATTGTTCTGAGCCCCTTTGAGGGTCCCACAACGGTTCTGTATTAATGAGGGTTTTGTTTTTTTCCATCTAGATAAAAAACAATCTACCCATCAAGGTAGCTGGTACGTTTTATTCATTTGCTTCCCATTAAGCTCTGTCTCTGAAGTACACACGGGTATTTATTTCGTCGGTCGGTGTGTGGGAGACAGATATAGACACAGGGTAAGAGTCACAAAGAAAGACAAAGACAAAAGTGCCTCGTCTATTTATGCCGCCTCCTCTTAGTTGTCTGCCTATTGAACCGTCTGTCTCTAAAATTGAGTAAATGGTGGCCTTTTTTTCTCTGCTCTTAACCAGCAGTTTCTTGGCTCTGGGTCTGTGTGTTCACAAGACACGTCAATGTCACCGAGGATGGACGTACCTGGTTTTCTGGGGCTACTGATTTGGGCCCGGGAGGTCTGAGGGAAGAGCAGAAGGTGTAGATGCTGGCAGCTTCAGGTTCCATCCAAGTGGAGTGGGGTTTGGGGAGAAACGGGAGGAGAGAGACCCAGGACATCTTGTCTGATGTCACTGCCTGCCGGGCACTGGCCGGTCACTCCTGTAGTAAGCGTCAGGAAGGGAGATGGGTAGAATTTGTACGGACTGGTTGAAATTTTTGCGGGCTGAGTGGATTGTCGGATTTCGAATTCAAAATGTTAGCCCATTTGACATTTCAAAGATTCTTTGCCAAACAAGATGAATTTACTTAGAATCCTTCCAGGAAAAGCAAAGACATTACAGTGAAAAGTTTTCTTTTTTATTCTGTGACAGAATTCTAATAGCAATAACCCCCTGCATATCATAGTATCTTATGTTTATTTACCTTCTTTTCCCAGGTGCACTCTCACTTGGTTCTGTAAGGAAGGAATAGATAGACTGCTATCTCCTCTTTTTGTTCCAGGACATTCCTCCTTTCTGATAGTAATTATGTGATTGATCATCTCTTATCTTTTTCTTTGGTTACCAGGAAGCTCAAACATCATTTATTCTATTTTTCTTTGGCTTTGAGTTTTGTTTGTATTTCTATTTCCCCTGTTTTTTTGTTTTTTCTTTTCTGATTATATTTTGCCTTTTTATTCTCCTTTGAGTATTGGTTAGAAGTTCATTGCATTAATTCAACAAATATTTATTATCCCTCACACTCCCCTTTCCTCTTCCCTGGTTTTATTTATCTCCCTAGCATTAACACCATCTAACATGCCAGACATTTTATGTATTTTTTGTTTACTATGTATATCCCCTGCCTTCCTAACACTGTCAATAGAAATTAAGCTCCCGGAGGACAAGAGTTTTGTCACTTTTGTTCCATACTATATTTCCAGAGTCTAGAGTGATGCCTGGCACATTGAAGGCCTTCAGAGAATGCCTGTTGAGTGAAAGAATCACTGACTCATGCCACATTCTGTGTTAGGAGGTGGGAATCAGAGCTGGCTTCATGGGAATGTGGCCTCTGTAGGCTCACAGGACCCCACACTTAAGGTGAGTGCGGCCCCACACTTGCTCTAATGCTCTGCTGTCACCATCTTGAAATTCCTAATATGTTTTGAAAAAAGAGTCCCATGTTTCCATTTTACACTGGGCTCTATGAATTCTGTGACCAGTCCTGATAGAATACACCAGTATCATTACCTGCATGAATGTTTTGATCTAATGGGATGGGGGAATAATACAAATATACATGCCATAATAGTTATTTTAACATAAAAGATATATATGTATACACACATACACATCTGCATGCATCTTTTGAGGCAGGGACAATGCTTTTTCTTAAGCCTCACCCTTAATGCATCATCTATAATTTCCTGTTTTCATTTCTTTAAAGTGGAGGGAGAGGATAAAGACACACTTGAAAAGAAATTGGACTGCAGAATTCTTCTATAGTTTCATAATCCCCTCCCCTACCTTTTATAATTGTTTCACTCCCATATAAGCAGCAAGTTTTTGTGCCTCACCTTAACCAAGTATTTTCAATTTAGTTTTCATGTGAATGAATACTTTTTGCACTCACATTTCATTGGCTTATATAATGCTTAATTTAATTGTGTAAGTTACAATAGCATGTACAACCAGCATGAATCAATTTGGGAACAATACGAATGACTCTTGTTAAACAAAAACTAAACAAGAAAGAGAAAGGAGGGAGCAAATGGAGTGAGCAGCTGAAACTAATAGCACCCACCCCGAATTGGTGAAATTGCTCAGCTGGTGAGACAGTTTGCAGCCGGGAAGGGCAGAACTCCCTTGGAAAGGTAAAAAAAACCGGGGATTTGGGCAGGAAAGTTTGCCGGACCTCTGAGCCCAGAGGGTCGGAGGGAGACCGCGTGGCAGACAGCCGCGTCCCCTGGGACAGGCACAGCCCCTGACTGGGGCCGCGTCCCGGGACAGGCACAGCCCCTGACGGGGGAAAGGCGATCCGCGGGATTCCTGGCGCCAGGGGATTTGAGAGCTGGGTTCTGTGATCACGGAGGACTGAGCCTAAAGGGGGCAGCCTGAAGAGCGGACCTGACCCCAT
>NW_006284614.1:1592182-1592742 GCF_000327345.1 Myotis davidii
CTACAAAAAAATTAAGCTACCTACGAATAACCTTAACTAAAGAGGTAAAAGACCTCTACTCAGAAAACTACAGGACGTTGAAAAAAGAGATAGAGGAAGACATAAACAGATGGAAGAACATACCGTGTTCATGGATTGGTAGAATCAACATCATTAAAATGTCCATACTACCCAAAGCAATCTATAAATTCAACGCACTTCCCATTAAAATACCAACGGCATACTTCATAGATCTGGAACGAACTCTCCAAGAATTCATCTGGAATGAAAGAAGACCCAGAATTGCTGCAGCAATCCTGAGGGGGGGCAGGGTGGGTGGGATCTCAATACCGGACGTCAAGATGTATTACAAAGCCACTGTTCTCGGGGCTGCCTGGTACTGGCACAGGAATAGGCATGTGGATCAATGGAATGGAATAGAGAGCCCAGAAATTGGCCCAAACCAATATGCTCAATTAATATTTGACAAAGGAGGCAAAAATATACAATGGAGTCACAACAGTCCCTTCAATAAATATTGTTGGGAAAATTAGACAGATAAACATGAAAAAAAAAAAAAA
>NW_006284614.1:1593804-1594673 GCF_000327345.1 Myotis davidii
AGAGAAAGGAATATGCAGCCTTATTAAAGAGTGGCCTGCCAGCTTCCAGCATTTGGGGTACCTCGGGTATTGATCAGTGTGACTCACAGAGAGGTGGAAATGTTGGTGAATCTGGGAAGTCAGGTAAGTGGACGTTGGTAAAATAATTCTATTGTCATTGATGCTATGAGAACCATAACACGGAGATTCAGCTGAGTCACGGAGATCACAGGAGGTTTTCCTGAGGTAGTTATGACTGAGCTGAACTAGAAAAATAATTAAATAAATGAAGGGTTAACGGTGGCCCAGGTGAAGGGAGAGGAGCATTCCAGGCTGTAGGAAGAGCATGTGCAAAGGCCGTGTAAGGAGTTGGGGGGAAGGACATGGCATATTCATAGACTTATGATAATTCTTACAGTTTTTAATTTTATGATGGTGCAAAAGTAATACTCATCCAGTAGAAACTGTGCTTTAAATTTTGATCTTTACTAATGAAAGGGTAATATGCTAATTAGACTGGGTCAACCAACATCTTCCAGATGTCCGACTTCCTTGTGGGCAGTTATGGGGCGATCAGGCTGGCAGGGGGGCAGTTAGGGGGGCCCAGGCTAGCGGGAGGGTAGTAGGCTATCAGGGGGGCAGTTAAGGGGTGTCCAGGCTGGCAGGAGACCAGTTAGGGGGTGACCAGACAAGCAAGCAGAGGCAGTTAGGGGTGATTAGGCAGGTTGGCAGGGGCCAGTTAGGAGGCAATCAGGCAAGCCAGCAGGGGAGCAGTTAGGGGCAACCAAGCCAGCAGGGGGGCAGTTAGGGGGTGACCAGGCTAGCAGGGGGGCAGTTAGGGGGAAATCAGGCTGGCAAGTAGAGGTAGTTAGGGGCAATCAGGAAGACAG
>NW_006284614.1:1594721-1603471 GCF_000327345.1 Myotis davidii
TGCGGGTGGGGGGGTGCAGTTTGGGGGAAATCAGGCTGGCAAGTAGAGGTAGTTAGGGGCAATCAGGCAGACAGGTAGAGTGGTTAGGGGTGATCAGGCAGGCAGGCAGGCAGGCGAGTGGTTAGGAACCAGTGGTCACGGATTGCAAGAGGGATGACTACTGGCAGTAGGACATCCCCCGAGGGGTCCCAGATTGGAGAGGGTGCAGGCTGGGATGAGGGACCTTATGGAAAAGGGGCCACATACTAAACCTGAAAAACTCAGAGACCTAAAGTAACCACACAGGATGGTCTGAAATGAAAACTTCATGCTGGCAATGTGTGGTAGGTACTCTGTAACGATGTTGGGCAGTGGCAATGAGCTGCAGCTCCCAGTCAGCCATGCAGTCCTGAGGGTAAACAACATTACTTTGCAGTATATTCATTGTGTTAGATTATTTTGCCCAACTGAAAGCTAATGTAAATGTTCTGAGCCATTTAAGGTAGGCAAGACTAAGCTATGATGTTCAGTAGGTTAGGTATATTAAATGCACTTTCCAACTGTGGACATTAAGAAATGTCCAAACCTCTAAGAATTTTTATGAGTTTTTTTGAGCCAAACTGACAATTGCCAGGAAGCAAAATCTCAATGGATTGAAAAATGTTCTGGAAAATGGCAGTTATACCACTTATCTAATCTAATAAAAGTCAAACATGCAAATTGACCATACCTTTGCTATACATTAAGCAACGCCCAGCAGCCAATCAGAGCAACTATATGCAAATTAACCCAACCAAGATGGCAGCCGGCAGCCACAGAGCTGGAGCGAGCAGGCGGCTTGGGTGCCCCAGAGATGGAGGAAGCCAAGCTTCCCACCTGATCATGGCTAGCTGTGGCCTCCACTGAAGGCAACAAAGTTTAAATTACAGAAGGTAAATAAATCCCAGATACCTGCTTCCAGCCAGACTCCACTGGGAGCTTGAGGGGCTGGGGGCCATGGCCAGCCTGTCAACAGCCATCAGCCCCTATCCAGGCTGGCCACACCCTTATGGGGTAAGAGTCCCTGCTGGGGGGCTTGGCCAGCCTGAAAACAGCCATTGCCCCTCACCCAGACTGGCCAGGCTCTCCACCAGATTCCCCCACCCTTAAGGGGGTGTGGACAGCCTGAAAATGACCCTCAGCCCCTCTCCCAGGCTGGCCAGGCACTCCACCAGGGACCCCCACCCTGAAGGGGGTTTGACCAGTCTGAAAATGGCCTTCAGCCCCTCACCCAGGCTGGCCAGGCACACCAGCAGGACCCCCCACGCTGAAGGAGGTGTGGCCAGTCTGAAAACGGCCCTCAGCCCCTCACCCAGGCTGGCCAGGCACCCCCCCGAGGGCTCCCGGGCTGCCAGAGGGATATCTGATACCAGCTTAGGCCCAATCCCCCAGGGAGCGGGCCTAAGCAAGCAGGTGGTCATCCCCCAAAGGGTCCTAAACTGTGAGAGGGCACAGGCCAAGCTGAGGGAACCCCCCAAGTGCACACATTTTTGTGCACTGGGCCTCTAATGTTATAGATAAGAATCAAAGGTGAAGATGTAAGGGTATTATATGAAATTCATTGATGATAGATTAGAGAGGTGGGAGAAAGCAAAGCAGGGAAACCTCTGGGATTGGATAAAAAGTAGAATGGATAGACACATATTTCTTTACATTGGTGCGTGTAGGATTAACAATTGATACTTACAGAACATAGAAATGGTGTGTGGGAGAATAAGGCAACAATAAGGGTTCTGTGATTTCGAGTTCTGGTAGGAGATTATCCTCTCAGGAGTCTGGCAAAAAGGGATGTTATCATAGATACAAAAAGATAATAGACAGACTCAGTTAATGTCAAGACTGACCTTTGTCAAGGAAGATACTGGCCTAGGACATGACTATCTGCCATAACTTGATTTTAGTTAGGAAGTTTTTATTTCAGACCATCCTACATGATTACTTTAGATCTCTGAGTTTGTCAAGTTTAGTATGTGGCCCCTTTTCCATTCACATGACTTAATGATAGTTTCCATTTATGGTGGCTTTAGCAGGAATTAATACCATCTTAAGTTGAGACCATCTGTATATGATGTGCTGAAAGTGGTACAGAAAACCTGTAGCCAAGCTAGTGCTATAGACCAATCCTTCTGACTCATCAGAGGTAGCTGAGAAAAGGGAAAGAAGGTTGGATTTAAGAGCTCTGGCAAATCACTATTTTCTCGGAGCCTCTCTCATCAGCTTTACGTCTTTCTTGTGAGGATGATATGTGATGACCATGTAAAGAACTCGACACAAGTAGCATTCAGAGTCAGTTTCCATGTCCTTCCTACCCTCCCTCAACCCCTAGTTTCCTTTTTTCATTTTCTCCTTAATACAAGAAGAGATGGATGACATGAGAGGAGAGAGAGCATATGGATATTTACTTTAAGAAGGGTGATGAGCTGCAATTTGGGTTACCAGCTGGAGAGATACAGATTAGATCAGTGGTTCCCAATCCTTTTTTGACCATGCCCCACCTAAGCATCTCTAAAATTCTGAGCCCCTCCCCCCCATCCTGTGACATATAATTCTTATTATTCAAAAAATGAACTCCTATTCACATGGAGGAAGCCTAAAACTTGGTCTAAATAAGCTTCTAAAGAACATGGCATCCATGAAAGAGAAAAATAAAAGAATGAAAGGACAGTTGAAGTACTGAGGAAGAAATCACTAAGAAAGTGTCAAAAAAAATAATAATATGAAGTGATATAAAAATAGCAAATAAAGTTTCAAAACATATAGTAGAGAACTGAAATGCATAAATATGTCACAGTATATATTTACATACTGTATATGAGGCCCCTAGAACCATAAGAAATGCAAAAAATTCACTGTTAATAACTCATTCTCTAATTGCTCCCCTTAAAAATCCAATAACCCCCTGCCCCGTGGGGCTTGTGCCCCACGTTGGGAACCACTGTATTAGATGAAACAAACAATTTATTGGCTGTCAGAGAACTGAGGACACAGAAGGAAGCGCTAAGTTCTATCTTTTCCTGGATGTCTTTCAACTGAGGCAGCAATTCCTTTCTGGGTACTTGAAGCCATTTGTTTAGTGCTGTTGTCTCTGGCCTTTAGAGGGAGTGATACATTAACAAGTCTGAGAACTTTGTTAGCAATTGTGAAATCAAGTCTTCATTAGCATTTCAGAGGAACAGCTAAATGCCACCACTAAAGTGCAGGCTTCCTTAGCCCTCTCCATGCACCTGTGCAAATTCCGGTGTGTACCAAGCCATTAAATTGAGTTTCCAAAGGTGACTGAGGGGAAATGGGGCTACTTTTTCCCATGAGCCTCACCTCTTCATTCTTTCCGGAGAGTCCAGGTGTCTATGACCGATTAGGCGCAAAGATGCTAAACCACTTCAGATGGCTGGGTTTTTGCAGAGGCATTATTAGTTATTTTCATGTGATTTTTCAGCCACGTTGTTATTACCCTAGTGGGAGCCAGTTTAAGAAGAGCACAGTTTCTTATGGGGCTGAACCAGTCTATGTGTAGACTTACCTAAAGGTTTTGTTTGGAATGAGGGTGGATTTGCTCAAGTTCTGCCCAACATAGGGACATACAGTTTTCAACTCTGTGGATGACGTTTGGGTCCTCCTAACTAGTGAGGTTTTGTTTTACACACAAACCAGCCCCAGAAGTTACAAATGCCATTTCACAAGCTTGAAGAAACTACTTCCAAGTACGCCATTCAGGATCACAGTGACAGTCAGTCTCCATTTCCTGCTAATTTGGGAAAGTATGGAGGAATAACACCAACTGGATATAGTCAGAGTAAACATGAGAGTGGAAAAGTTGCATGGCTGATCAGACTCAGCCTGTGGAAAAGGTTAAGTAAAGAACCTTCAGCTAAGACCTGAGTGAAAGAGGAACCTCAAAACTCCCATCATATCAGAGAGGTTTCTACAGTTCAGGGACTTAGCTTCTCCTCAAGGGTCTCCTCTTCATAGCTGTTTTCTCTCTAACCCACACAAACATTAGGTTCAAAGCATTCAATCCTTTTTTTATACCCAAGAATTGGATGCTCAACCATGGCATCTCTTTCCTGGGTGAATTTTAGGCAGTCATTCACTATTTGGTTTACAATTTAAATATCACCCTTAAAAAAATCTTTAGTGTTAACAAGCCGATGCTGTGCAGCCTCCTCTTCTCACAGCATATTAGAGTTAAAGAAGGTCTTAAAGAATCTCAGACAATTTGAGCATCGAATAAATAATAGTATTAAGAGAATATAAGCCATTAATAAGAATCCATCAGTCCCCACTGGTATAAATAAATAAATAAATAAATAAATAAATAAATCGGAAGGAAAAGCTCGTCCTTACCATGGAAAGCCAACTAATAAATGTAGAAGAGATAATGAGATTAGAAAGTCACCATTTGGCAACCATCGTAATAATAATGGATTTAGGTAAGAAATGTTAATGGATGTTAAAACTAATGATAAATTTTGAGTAGTATTAGAATTTTATACAATCTCAGTGTCTTCCCATAAGACACTAATTAGAAGGGAGGAAAATAGTAATTTTGCAGTGGAGAAACTTGGCAGACATCATCTTAAACAAGTCATGTAAGTTAACATCACTAGTAATGGGACAAATTGACATGTGTGTCTCCTGAAATGGAGCACCAAGGAGAACACATCACTTTTGTGGTTTTCCTGCCAAGTGTGTATAATCTAACTACCAGGAGCCATTAGACAAACCCAATTTGAAGGACATTCTGCAAAAGAATTGAGCTGTATTCTTCCAAAAGGTCTATGTATGGCATGAAACACTGGGACACAGAGAGAAACTGCTCCAGATGAAGGGAGACTAAATAGAGACAGGAGAGATGAGTGCAATAGGGGTCTGGATCTTCTTTTGCACTAAAGGCCATTATTAGGGCAATTGGTGCAATCTTTATAAGATCTGTAGTTCAGCTAGTATTGTTACAATGCCAAATTCTTGATTTCCTTATTTTATTAGTTGTACTATGGTAATAGCATTAAAGTGTATGACTTATTTTTAGGAAAGACATTTTGAAGTATATAGGGGAGAAGGGGCATAATGTCTGCAATTCTCTCACAGTTCATTCTCACTTGCACACACAGCCAGAAAGAGTGAGGCAGAAGGATAAATCAAAAATCAAACAGAAACAGGGTCCTGTTAACCTTTGAGGAATCTGGATGAAGAGCACATATGAATTTTCTGCATTATTTGCACAACTTTTCTATATATTTGAAGTTATATTTTAAAAACTTTTAAAGAAGGCCTTGGAGATCAGCTGTCAAGTCCACTGGTTTGATGAAAGAGGTCATTCCTAAGGACATCAAAGGCGCCAGTGATGGAGTTCGGCTGGGAGCCCCACTCTGCCTCCTGCCATACAGCCAGAGAGACAGAGGCAGACCCTTTTGCCTTTCAATTCCAATCACTTTGTGGGTTTTCTTTTGAGACTTTCTGAATCCCTCTTGTTCTGGCTTAACCTCGGATAAAGTAACCTATGACAAAAGAGGACACTTAGAACAGTTGCTGGGGATTGGCATCGAGAGTGGGTTTTCTCTAATGATTTCTCCTCAGAACCATCCTTTATCCAACCATTTCTAAGTGCACCCCAGAGCAGTGAATGAATAAATCAATTGTTGAAATGAAGGATTTTTGAGTCCTCTCCCTATCATTGTTCTAGGCACATCTGTGAACTTGGGCAGGACATGGAATCGATGGTTTTCAATTTCAGCTATGCAAAAAGAGCACTTTTCTTTTTGCCCCTCTCAATTATCCAGGAATGTCTTCATGTGATGTTGCTAAGATTTAAAAATTTTTCAGGTTCTTAGAGAAGGACACCTTCTGAAGTGAATGTGGCCTTTGTATTCAATATATTTAAAGACCTCCCCACATATGGTTTTTCTTCATCCACAAAACATCCTAGTTATGTCTATATTTTATTTTCATTTGACTTTGGGTGGAAGAGCAATTGTGAGGGGAAGTGATGGAAACCCATTTTCCAGGGGGACTATGAACTCCATAGGCATGGCCATTTCTCCTCAGCCCCTCCTGCCTTCCATTAGCAAATCCAAGTTCCTTGACAAGGGTCCACAACCTGTTGCCAGCTGTTTTCTTTTCTCAGCGGTCGTGATAAGGAACAAATGAGAATAGAAATAGCACCATCTTCCCACCTTCTGTAGCAGCCTTTCCCACGCTACCCACCGTTCCCCTTCCAATTTGCCACCTATACATTTTTGGTTAAAGTTTACTTTATCCATGGAGACTTCCCGGATTACCGTCACTTTATAATAGCAGCTTCCATTTATTGAGTTCCAACATGTAACAGGCTTTTAGTGCATCAAATGAGAAAATGTATGCAAAGCATGAAACACTGTGCCTAGCACATAACAAGCATTTAGTACATTTTAGCATTTACAGGTCCTCCATCCTTATCCAAAACCCTCAGGGCAGAATGAGTTTTAGAATTTATTTGTTTTGAAGACATTGCAAATGTAATGAAGAGGCTGTATATTAGTCAAACACCCTCAGCTGTGCCTCAACACCATGCTCTAATCCAATGCATTAACATTTCTATGGTGAAATGTATGAATATGCACATTAAGTGGAATAAATAAAGACATCATTTTACTTTGGGTCAGGCCAGGTTTTGCAACCAAATGGCTTTGCACCAAACTTACAACAGAACTTATTTTCACAGCTTCTGGGACTTGGGAATTGTGGGTAAGAGATAGCAGTATATTGGTATTTCCATTTTACAGATTGGAGACGGATGTTCAGGGCGATGAAGATATTCCTACAGCTGGGAACAGAGCTGTGATAGAAACTCAGACTTTTCTGAACCCGGAGCCTCACTCGTACTGAGGAGTTACTCGCTTTCCCTCCATCTCTCTTGGTCTTCTCTCCAACTTTGTGTGTCTCTATCCCCACTATTCTAACTCTGTAATTCTGTCCAGTGTATTACTGATCTTTCCCTTGTAGGAAGGTTATGAAGTCCTTAGACCAGTGGTTCTCAACCTTCTGGCCCTTTAAATACAGTTGCTCATGTTGTGACCCAACCATAAAATTATTTTCGTTGCTACTTCATAACTGTAATGCTACTACTTTTATGAATCGTAATGTAAATATCTGATATGCAGGATGGTCTTAGGCAACCCCTGTGAAAGGGTCGTTTGACTGCCAAAGGAGTTACGACCCACAGGTTGAGAACTGCTGCCTTAGACTATGATCCAGTTCTGCCTCTAATTCTCCCTCTCCCTGCCCTTGTCCCTCTCCCTGTCCCCCTCCATCTCCCTGTCCCTGTACCCCTCCATCTCCCTGTCCCTGTCCCTGTCTCTCTCCATCTCCCTCTCCCTGTCTCTGTCCCTCTCCCTGTCTCTGCCTCTCTCCCTGTACCTCTCCCTGTCCCTGTCCCTCTCCCTGTTCCTGTCCCTGTCCCTTTCCCTGTTCTTCTCCCTCTTCAGAATTTTCAAAATTAGCATGTACATTTATGCAGAGAACTGAAGGGCTTAAAGGGGCTCATCTTTACAAGTTCTTTTCATTTCTTAACATTTAATTGAGAATTTAAAAATTATTGGAAATTCACAACATAATTTTAACCATTTTTAAGTGAACAATTCAGTGACATTTAGTATATTTACAATGTTATGCAGGCTAGTTCCAAAATCATATATATGTATTTAAATTTTGTAAAAGTTTCTATTGATTTCAGAGAGAGGAAGGGAGAGGAAGAGAGACAGAAACATTCATGGGCTGCCTACTGGGGATCAAGCCTGCAACCTGGGCACGTGCCCTAACTAGGAATCAAGAAAGAGAATGAAAGAGAAACGAAACATGAGCCTACAACCCAGGCATGTGCCCTGACAGAAAATCAAACCTTGACCTCCTGGTTCATGGGTCGATGCTCAACCACTGAGTCACACTGTGTGGGCCCAAAAAATGTTTTCACTCCAAAAGGAAACCCTATACCCATTACATAGTTACCCTCCCTTCATTCCTTGGCAACTACTAATTTACTCTTTGACTTTTTGGATTTACCTATCTGGATATTTCACATCAATGGAATCATTCATTTTGTGATGTATTTTGCCTGGCTTTTTTACTTTGCATGATATTTTCAAGATTCATCCATGTTGTAGCATGTGTCAGTTCTTTACACCTTTTTATTGGCCGAATAATATTCCATTGAGTAGGTATACCATTCTTTATCCATTCATCTATTGATGGACATTTAGGTTGTCTTTTGGCTATTGGGAATAGTGCTGTGATAAGCACGCTTGTAAGTTTGCACAATTTCTTCTTAAAATAAACTCTTTGCTTCAGCCATGTATCAGCTTTCCCTTTTACGACCTCACTCAAGGCCCCTTTGCTGGGGTGTGGTACAGAGTGGAGCTGGTCCCAATGGCTACAATGAGGCAGTGTGTGAAAGGACTAAAAGGAGATGAGGAGTCAAAGGAGGCAGGAGACAAAAAAAATGCTAGTTTGTGTTGGCTTTAAATTGTATTTTTCATGCACAGATAAAACACGTTCATTGAGGAAATATGCAGAACACAAAGAAAGGATATTTGAAAATTCTCTTTAAGTCTATCACCCAGGAAGAGCTTTCTGGTTTTTGCAATTGTATTGTTTATGTTGTGTGTGTGTGTGTGTGTGTGTGTGTGTTTTAAATAAACTTTACTTTTTTGATTTGGATGCATGATTTTATTTTTTTTTTGATTTTTAATTTATTTTTT
>NW_006284615.1:0-6467 GCF_000327345.1 Myotis davidii
TCCTTGCAAACCAATATTTGGCATAGCTTCAACTATCACCTCTTTACATATCTCCTGACTTTACTACTTTTCTTCTCAGTTTCACTGAAACTCTAAATCTATTTTGCCAATCAAAAAACCATTTTGCATTATGTAAATATTTAAGTGCCCACTGTTTGCAAGGCCTAACCTAGGTAGTAGGTTAAGATGAAAGAAAAAAAAAGAAGTCACACACCACAAGCGTTTTAAGACTCTTAGACTTATGGGCACCTTAATGTTTAATTTTATATATCTCATTTAAGATGTGGAACCTTGCCCTCTGAAAGTCTGGAGAACTAAGACATAAAAACTCATAAAATAAGACTAAATATTATCATCAGTGTTTTCTCAATGTGACTATTTGCCTTATTCTGTCAGGGCTTACCTCACTACTAGAAATTTCTGATCTTCTTAAGCAACAATTTAAAAGGAACACTAACAGTGCGGTGATTATTAAGCCAGCGATACATGGATGAATGTTATTTTTGTATTGCTAAATTATATTAGCTCTTAATCAGCTTTCTGAGGCTATATCTCTGCCAAAGGAATGACAAGTGTACTTTACCACTGTCATCGAAGCCGTGGGTAATTTCATGTCCTATGACCATGCCGATGCCCCCGTAGTTCAACGATTTAGACTGCTGGGCACTGAAGAAGGGGGGCTGCAGGATGCCAGCCGGGAAGACTAGAAGGAAAGAAGACGGTTAAGGATTACTTGTGGCTTTATTTTGGGATGACAGGCCTGGAGTTGGCTTCTTGCCTGCTTAACTGTTTTCTAGTATGTCCCATTTCATTTAATTACATACAAAAATCTTTTGTGATAGAAACACATGCAAGTCTTTTATTATTGATGATAACAAAGAGTTCATCCCAGAATAACACCATTAATCTGTGATTTAGAACCATAATCTACTTGACAGTCTTAGTAAGATTGTTTTCTGCCAAAAGGAGGTTAGAGCAAGGGGTAATTATCATCTTCAATCAGAAGGTCTTTTCCCCACTGTAAATATTTGGGGGAAATAGTTACTTAATATCACAAGTTTTATTTTTAATGTTAGCTCTAACATTTTATCCAACTTTAATGGCTTACTAAATAAATAGAGCCTCTCAATGGAAGGTGTCTCCAATCGCATACCTGTATTTTATTTTCATCAAGAAATCTATGACTGTATATTTCCTTTATGATTGTTGTTCTTGCTCTTTACTGGCCCACCTCCTACCTGCCAACACCTCAACTATTAGGCCTTGGAGAGCAGAGATTTGTGTTTGTTTTTGAGTTGAGTTTTTTTCAGTTCACAATCTCCAGTACTTAAAACAAGGATAGTGCTTGGAACATTCTAGGTGCTTAGAAAAGGTGTTAAACAAATTAATAACCTTCTATATATATAAAAGCCTAAGCGACCATTACGACCGGTCAACTGGTTGCTATGATGTGCAATGACTACCAGGGGGAAGACACTTAATGCAGGAGCTACCCCCTGGTGGTCAGTGCGCTCCCACAGCCAACCTCCAGCGGCCGGACAACCTCCCTTAGTCCCTCCCCTTGGCTGACCAGCCCTGATGGCCCCAATGGGGACTGGGTGGGACTGTGGGAGATGACCCTGATGGCCCCAATCACACCAGCCAGGCCAAGGGACCCCGTCCATGCACAAATTTGTGCAGCAGTCCTCTAGTAATAAATAAGTGAATAAATAAATTTACTACGGTGTCCCAAAGACTTTAGTAAATAACAATTTTATAGGTCTACTCTAACATCTACATTAACTTGTTAACTTTCTACACTTAGATGTCTTATTGTTTAAATTTCATGTGTCAAACATCAAACTCCTCATTTTCCCCTGTAAACCATAACTCTTTTGACTTTATTATTTCTATTCATGGCATTTGAGGGGTCTCAATTCACCTAAAGTGAACATTTTCTGCTTATCTCAGATGCCTCCTTTCTTTAACAAAGTCGTACACAGTCTGCTTAGTAAAAGAATGGATCATAAAAAAGAAAAAAGAAAAAAGAAAAAAGAATGGATATTGCAGCCCAGCTGGGTGTGGCTCAGCAGATGATCATCAACCCAGGAACCAAGAGGTCACTGATTCGATTCCCAGTTAGGGCATATGTCCAGGTTGCAAGCTCGATCCCTAGTAGGGGGCGTGCTGGAGGCAGCCAATCGATGATTCTCTCTCATCGTTTATGTTTCTATCTCTCTCTTCCTCTCCCTTCCTCTCTGAAATCAATAAAAGAGAAAAGAAAAGAATGGAATATCCACCTCCCTTCTAGGAGTTTTTCTCCTCCTATCAGCCTTACCCACACCATCCTCGTGCATACTCTCATTCCTTGCCTTAGAATTTCCTTGCCTTAGAATTAATTTCCTAATTGCTCTTACCACTTCCTATCTCACCCACCTATAATGTATCCTAAATCTAATCTATCCTGCAGCAGATTGAAATGCAACTTGACTCATTACCACTTCCCTGCTAAAAAGCCTTGCACGGCTTACAGCTCTCTAAGGAAACGCCAACGCTTTTGCCTGGTCTGGCTCCACAGCCCTCTCCTACTTGCCCGCCTCCCTCATGCAACTCCCTTTAGTTCGCAGTGCTCATAATTTAGTAACTTTATTTTTCATGTTTGAAAACTCTAGTATCCACTGAATAACTGAAACAATATGTTCTGGAACAAAAAATATCATTAGTATAATATCTATCTGCTTGCAAAGCCACGGGCCATCACTATGTGGGATACCAGGAGCACATAAGAAGTGCCCTGACCTTAAAAAAATTAATATCTAGTCAACACCGAGTAGTAAATATTGGGGTGAATATAACATAGGTTTGCATGTGTTTCAGGGGTAAAAATTAGATATTTACAGAGACTTTTAAAATACACTGGGCAATCTAAGTGCTCCCCAGACATCTAAAAAAAATCTGTAAAGTTGCTATAGCATTCAAAATGACCAAATAACAACAACAAAAATACTTTTGTCCTTGGTGAATTTTGATGAAAGTTATACCTCATATGTGGCTGCCTAAGCTGTCAACAGTGCCAAGAAATAACTTTTAGCTTAAAGTATAAAAATCACGTGTGGTACTTTATTAACTGAAAGTGAACATTATCTCCCACACTATGTACTCTGATTAAAATCCACCCGTTCTATAAATGCTCTTATGAAACGTGCTAGCAAGACTAAACGGTATCTGTAAAGACCCTGCTGCTTTAATTATACCCTAATATGCCATTCTTCAGGCGAGTGATAAGATTTTTATGGCTCCTATTAAATACTAGTCTTCAACTTCAGCTTTGCAAAGGATGATTTCTCCTTTTTCTCTGTCAGCTAAACCTCTATGATGAGGCTTTTTGCCATTAGCCTTATCACTCTTACTAGGAGACTTCACAACTCTTCATAATAACCAACTGCTTAGTTGCGCATATTTTATGGGTGTCAACAAGCTAGTTAATTAAATAAGTCATTAGTCCATGAAACAAAAGACTAGGCTTCTCCCTGTTCCTCCCCCTCACTTCCCTGGTTCATGTTTTTAAGGCTGCAAACAATTCAAATTTATAATCTTTGATATAAAGTTCATGATTATAATTAGGTAACATCAATTTTTTGGTATAAAAATTAAATTCTTTTTATATTTGATATTTGGAAATATTTACTCTTAATTTTCAAGTCTGAAAAGAATACTCCTAAGAATGAATGAGACAACTTTAAAAAACTTTCTTATCTCAAGATAGTCATGGACCATCCCAGCTGGATAAACTAAATATAAATAATCAGCAGATTTCCTAAAGTTTAAAAAAAATTTTGGTTGTTAATGAAAAAGGAGAATGCAGCAGAAGTAAGTATTCCCTTCTGACATGATCATTTCCTTGGATGAGATTTTAAGGTTTAATAAGATGATTGAATATTGCCTGGAACTTACAGGGAAATATTTGACAGCAGGAAAGGTTTCCAGAGCTCCATGGAGCAAATATGCAAGGGATAGAAACCAGTGAGTGAATTAAATTCTTTCAGTGTACTTTGCTGCCATGGAAGATGTGAATTGGTGGGGTGCATAAAAATTGGAATGTAGCCTACATGTATGAATTATGACAAAAGGTAGCAACTGAATTAAAAAGGAGAAATTATTACTATGAATAACTCCCTGTATGATAATAAAACATTCTATTTTTTTTTACCATGACATAACAAAAACAATCCCATGCGATATTGTATGCAATTTAATTGGGGTATTTGTGTGAAGGTGGAAGGGTCATCTATGACACACATGTTATTTTATACCAATTCTAATTCTATAATGCACATGATACCAAATCCATGAAGATAATGTTGCAAACATTATATATTTGTGTATGTATACACACACACACACACACACTTTTATCAAGAAGTAAGAGGGAGATCAGGACATTCAATTATTTTTAGTTAAGACAATGCTCACTTTGAAGATTTCAATGAATTGTCAAAAGAGAAAACGTTTCATGTCAAAGATTTCTCCTCTCAAATGACACTTTCCCTTTCTCTGAACTGCTATTATTAGCAGACAAGCGTATGAAAAGAAGTTAACAATTTTTTTAAATTTGGTATTTCCTTCAGATGATTTTATCTTCAGAATCTTAAAAAATGTCTTTCTTATATATTAAGAATGGGTATTGCAGCCAATTCTTGATTATTCAGAGGTTAATGGTCTACTTTGTGAAATGTTTTCTTTTAGCTGTGTGCTTGTTTGGTTTGAGGGCATTAAATACAAAATGGGAACATTCCCAAGTCTTCTCTGATAAGAGAATCTTTGACGTGGACCAATTTTGAGCCAGCTCCAGAAATATGGGGTAACTCAGAGCCAAACAAGGTTCTGTCTGGGTGTGACCTATGTGGACCTGCTCTGGAGGAGAGCTGAAGACCAGCGAGGTCTTATGGAGGGTCTGATTGGCTCTTCTCATTGGCCTGGCTCAGCACTAGGTCTGAGAGGATCCGGGGCCCTTCCTGAGTTGGATTAAAATGAAGCTATATCCCTTAGTCTGCCCTAACACAGAACCAAAATCCAGGCTGCCTTACTTTGCCTTGGGATTCTATTAAAGGTTATTTATCCCATTTAAGTCCAAGTCTAGCATGAACTAGATGTTACACTGACAGAATTACTGAGCATCAAAAAGAGGTCTTCATGCCCGGCTGGCATGGCTCAGTGGTTGAGCATTGGCCTATGAACCAGGAGGTCACGGTTCATTCCCGTTCAGGGCACATGCCTGGGCTGTGGGGCTCCATCCCCAGAGTGGGGTGTACAGGAGGCAGCCGATCAATGATTCTCTCTCATCATTGATGTTTCTTTCTCTATCTCTCTCTCTCTCTCTCTCTCTCTCTCTCTCTCTCTCTCTCTCTCTCTCTCTCTCTCTCTCTCTCTCTCTCTCTCTCTCTCTCTCTCTCTCTCTCTCTCTCTCTCTCTCTCTCTCTCTCTCTCTCTCTCTCTCTCTCTCCCCCTCTCTGAAATCAATAAAAAAAATATATATTTTTAAAAAGAGGACTTCAAAGTAAAGACTCTTTAGCAATAAAAGCACTTCTAAGAAATGGTTTCTAGGACCACATTATAAAGGATAAACAGGTTCTGAGTTGATCATTAAACAGGCTCTGGTCTGAGTTTAGGTAATCATTCCACTAGCTGGGATGTGTATGAGCCCAGAAAAGACTTTGAGTTAATTGATTTTAACCTGGTGCACATGCCTTACTTATTATCTACATGTTATATAAAAAGAAAAACTTTTCTGATTATCCATCATTTGCATGTCACATACCAAAATAAATTCCAGCTGGGTTAAAGATTAACTCAAAAAATAAAAACCATAAAAAATACAAAAGAAAATGCTGATAACTTCTTAATTAGAAATAAACCATTTAACTAAAAATGAGAGTATTGCTTTAAAAAACTACTTAATATGTTTTGTACTGACTTAAAATTTGCAACTATCATAAAAAGAGATACATAAATAAATTTACTTTCAGAGTATATTCAATAAATCAGTAACTTGGCTCAGCTATACTTTTATGGGTAGTATTACAAACTAGTCATGCAATTCACTACAGGTTATAAACAATAAAGGGATAATAAAACATTATTTAGGAATAGATCTTACCTATTTGATTTCTGCCTGAAGAATAAAATGCATTGACTACAGCTGGTCCGCTTATCCACCTATGGAAAACATGACGAGACGTTATAAATGACACTGCATTGTCTGATTCAATCTACTCAACACAATAAAAGGATTGTTACTATTCCCAGATGAATGTTCACTTTCTGCTTGAAATATGATCAACAAATTAAAATTAGCTCGCTGGGTGAGAAAGCTCATTTGAAAGTATTTCTACTTGAAAAATCAGAATATATTCAGGTCTGCAATCTGTTATTTCATTTGCATGAAATGTATCTCTTCAGAAATTGCAATGGATTAAAGTTATATTGAA
>NW_006284615.1:6728-14852 GCF_000327345.1 Myotis davidii
AGGTGATGAAGGGGGTGGGTGACTGGATAAAGAAGGTGAAGGAAATAGCTAATGAATATATATGCATCACCCATGGACACGGACAATAATTTGGTAAAGGCCTAGGAAAGGGGAGTTGGGGGAGAGTAGAGGTGGGCAAAGGGAGGGAGGAAGGAGGGACTCCTGTACTAATGTCAACATTAAAAATTAAAAAAAAAGACTGAATTAGAAAATGGAAAAAATAGCTCTCAGACAGTAATTCAAGGATAATGTTAAGCTAAAGGATAGATACCAATGTTCCCTTGTCTTTCTATACATATGTTACAAAGACTGCATATCAGTAATCATAACCAAGTAGTTTTGTGCACCTGGAGTATTATTCCCATCTTAATAGACTAATTAGTTAAATATATATGCCTAATAATAGACTCGTATACATCCTTATGCACTAATTGAAAAATGGACACTGATTAACTTCAGATTAATCTCTTAAATATCAGCACACATGCAAACACTTAAAACAACTTCATTGCAGTTATTCCACTTTCTGGGCAACAATTAGTGTAGCAATTATTATCCTGCTCATGCAAGGAGCTTACACTAATTAGTACAATGAGGTTAAATCAGAACTGTTTCCAGACCCTGCTTTGTGAGGTGAGCAGTACAAACTCAGCTGCCCAAGTCAGCATTTTAGCTACAATTTCTGTAACTATGGCGGGAGGTCAGATGTGAATCCCATTTTGCTCTTAAAAATAACTGTGGGAGGGCCAGATATAACAAGTGTCTGA
The DNA here is from genome assembly GCF_000327345.1 of Myotis davidii. Lineage (NCBI taxonomy): Eukaryota > Metazoa > Chordata > Mammalia > Chiroptera > Vespertilionidae > Myotis > Myotis davidii. Next base: position 7,496 of record NW_006284615.1, read on the forward strand.
TAAATTCTAATTAAGTATGGGTTTTATCTCCAATAACATGACTAAGATATTTATATGAAGGATTTGGGATTTTTAAAAATCCAGATAATGTTTCTGTGAATTTTTCCTTAGGAAGAAAATAAGTTTGAAGATGGAGCGTGTGGGAGGAGGGATGGTTGATCAATGTGTTCCTTCTTTAGTTTGATGGTGTTGTTTTAAACAGAGAAAAAAAATTTCAAACAGGATGCTGTCTGTGACTGACATATCAGTCCTCCCTAATTTAATTGCAGCTGAGTCATCAATACTTTAATTTCTTGAAGGTTGATGATTACAGTCATATAATCTTATTTATTTTAATTAAACTCTTCTTGCTTCCCACATGATCTGTGGTGACTCACCACAAAAACATGTATTTGTAAACACAGGGAGGCCAGACTAAAACCAAGAGATCAGAAACTATATAACACAAGTAGATTTTGTTTGTGTGACCAAAAAATTTTATGAAAGAAAATATTTATATGAATAAAAATCATGATCAGGAAAAGTGATGGATTGGGTCTATCATATATATACATCACACAGTTATCATGACTTAGGTTCAAATATGATTCTCAGTTGTGTGAAAAATGGGCTTTCTTGTGTTGACTTTAGAACAGTATCTCTGACATGTCCTCAACACTTTGATAGCAACTATGTCAGTAGGTTTTATGCAAAAACAGCTTATACTTATTTTGTTATAAAAGTTAACATGTTTCCAGGTCTCAGCTGTTTTAAGGTTCAGTTACTCAATTATACACTTCTGACGTAATGATAGTGTACTCTGCATGGGCTTTTATGGGTAATCATAAATTATACGCAAGGTAATCAAGTAATACGCAAATTATTTGGTTCTGGATTCAGGCACAATGCTAATCTTGAAATACAAAAGGTGCCAACCCAAACTTTTTAAAAAAATAATTACATTACAGAGGAAAGGAAGTAGACATATGAAACTAATATTTTAGACAGCGACAGATCTCAAAAGTAGGACATAGATGAACGAAGTTTATATTACCCATGTCATGTTTATTGTTTTTGTAAAAATAAATGTCATACCTTTTGTTTGGTGCTTTCCTGCTCTTCTGTTACATTACTGTGAAAGGCTTAAGATTGCATTTTGATTAATGTTTGTAACTTTCCAGCAGGGAGGTTTTTGCATATTAAAATGTCCACTGTGAATTATACCTTCAAGAAAATAGGTTGCTTTTTATGAGCACAGAATGCTCAAATAAAATTAGAATTATGGTGGTTAGGTTCAGAGAGCACCAGTGTTTGGCATTTGCCTTTCCTTCCTTGAGCTCTTTCTCAGTGTGCCCTCCAATCACCTCTGGGCTAATTTACCCAGATTCATTTGCCCAGGATGTACTGTCCCTGGGTATGACCAGAACTGGAAGTACTCTGATTCGATCACTACATCTTAAGTGAATGAAGATAACAGCTACAGACTCAATGTCTAAGATTTGTGGTCAAGAAGCTAAATTAACAGTGAAAGGATTAAGAAGCACAAGTTGGTAGTTACAAAATAGTCATGGGGATGTCAAGTACAGCATAGGGAATATAGTCGATAGTGTTGTAATAACTACGTATGGTGCCATGTGGGTACTGGAAATATTGGGGGAATCTATAAAGTGTATGATTGCCTAACCACGATGCTATACATAATAATACTGAATGCAAATTGTAATTAAAAAATAAAATTTAGCCTGGCTGGTGTGGCTTGGTGGTTCGATTCCCTGTCAGGGCACATGCCTGCATTGCACTCGATCCCTGGTGGTGGGCATGCAGGAGGCAGCCAATCCATGATGATTCTCTCTCATTGATGTTTCTATCTTTCTATCCTTCTCCCTTCCTCTCTCTCTAAAAATCAATAAAAACATTTAAAATAAAATTTTTCTAAAAGTAGAAAAACACAGTGCTAAAACAATTTTTTTTTTCAAATTAAGTGGTGATATACCAAAACTAGACGTTCTTTTGATTTGGATGTAGCTTCCAAGTTTTGGGAGACACTTCCATTCATGAAAGACAGACAAATTGGCCCCTGAAGAACAGTCCAGAAAAGAGAAAATGTGCAGCAGAAGAGAAAACCAGATGGTGGTGTTTCTTGCCCTAAAATAATGGATAGAGTAGGCTACCTGACGGTACCGTCAAGGTTACAGGTCAGACACCAGCAGCCTCTTGGACAGGTATCAAGCCTGAGACAGGAGTCAAATATAACCCTGTTCTTTGGTTTCTCTTCCTGCTTCCTGGGTCTGGGTGTGTAGGAGCAAAGATGTGTGTGGTGTGGTAAAAGTACAGTGTGAGAAAACAAGAAGTAAGAAAATTTTACTTTTAACTTCTGAGCCATAGTTTTGTCCGGTAAACTTGTTCTTTGGGGCTTTCAATGATGGAACAAAGAAGAGCCACTATATGCAGTGCGGCCCTCCAAGCTGAGCTAACGATGGGGATGGGACATATAACTGAAAGACTCAAGAGGGGGACCAGGTGTTTCTCTTCCAGCTCTCATTACCCTGAAGAATCTAAGTGGTGATAAAATGTAAGTACACAAACATCATTTTTACTGCAGGGAAGAAAAGCAGAAGTCGACAGCCTGATCCTATAGCTTTTCAGATATAATAAACCCACTGAATTGTGAAAGCACCTGGAATAAAACTTCTCCTTCACCCACTCATGTGTGACTTTAAAACTTAAAGCAACCAAACGGTTAATGAATGTCCCTTTCCCTGAAGTGTTCGATTTCTCAGCATCTCGTGAGTAACTCCTGTGAACTCGTCAATAAAATGCAGTGGTTTTCTCTGTCTTACTCATGTACTCCTGGAAAGGAGAATTCTCATTTGTAATTGCAATGACCACTATAATTCTTTACATTTATCAATATTATCTCATCAAGTCTTCAGAAGTTTCCATGTACCTTCATTTATCTTCAAACCACCCATATAAGATAAATGACATGTCCAATTTTCACATGTAGAAACTAATGCACAGTTCGGTTATCAGATTCTTTGTCCTAATACTTACAAACTAAAAGAAACGTAAACTAAGGAGAAAAAGGACCCTGTCATCTTCCAATCTAATCCCCCTCTCTAAGTTTTTGATCTAAATAATACACAGAGCCTAGCAAAGGCAATTGAGTGAAGGGAAAATGGGTTGTAGCCTTTGGTTTTTCAATTGGTCCCCAAAGAACAGGTCTGAAAGCCACATTCTACCTAGCAACTGTTAAGTGGAACAAATTTTCTCAGAGACATTTAGCCAAGCATTCCTGAGAATTGTGGAAGAAAGTAAGATGTAAAATAGGATGAGATGGGAAGAAGTATATAAACATCCAAGGACTTCAAAGTACCCAACTAAACAGAATTCTTCAAAGAGGAAGGAGTTAGACCTCTTACTTGCTCTATCTCTATCTTAAACTTCCAGGGCAGTGGTACCTCAATAAAGACTGATTGTGAAAAAAAATAAAAAATATAAATAAATAAATAAATAAATAATACACAAAATTTCATTAAAATGATGAATGCCAATTTCTTGCCAACCTCTAAAATGAAAGCACTTATTTTTAAATTGCTTCTGTAGGGGAGGAACAATTTTTCCTCTACTTTTCTAGGCACTTTTGGCTAATCTAATAATATAAGGCAGATTAATATAAAAAAACAAATTTAATTATGTATGTAGAAGAGCCTCACATAGACATAAGAAGCCCAAAGAGTCAAGACAACCCCAGATGAGCAGAAGGGCTTAGGGGCTAGGGCTTCAAAGGGAAGGAAGTCAGTTCACAGGAAGATGGGAAGAGCAAATGTTTGGTAAACAAATGTTTGCCATGCCACCCAGAGACAGTCTCTGCTGAGCTCCCCACACCTAACTCACAGGCTTTGTAGTTGTCTCTAGTTTTATTAGGCAGTTAAGGGGGAGATGAAAAGCTTTATTTGACAGACTTTGGGGCCTTGTCTTCAGCTCAAAATAATCAACACATTTATTAGGCAGTTAAGGGGGTGGATGAGGGGGAGCTGGTTCTGACCCCCTTCACTTCACAGGGCTCTCTCTTATCTTAATAAGTTTTAGGATGCTGGCTTCTACATCACCCTGAAGCCCCACCTTGACCAGACAATGACAGCTACTATTTAATGAGCATCAATGTTATGTGGAGGGCACATCACACAACACAGAACACAATAACCCTACAAGGCAAGAGTAGATATTATCCTAATTTTTAAAGGAATCATTGAGGCTTAGTGGTATTATGTAGGTTGTCTAAATTCGTACAGCTAGTAAGTATCAAAGCAGAAATCTTAACTCAGGCCTGCCTACTCCCTCCAGCCCTCAGCCCCCACTATTCTATAAGGTGCAATTTTTTACCCAAAGGCAAAAGCACCAAAGAGCCTCATTAAACTGTTTATTGTTGTTGCATAAGAGTTGTTAACATAACTGAAGTATTCTGCATGAATCATCTTCCTGTCTGAGTGGTGAGAGCCAGAGCTCCTATTCAGATATTAAAGTGGGAGAATCCACTTCTCTTTCAACAAAAGGCAATAAAAATCACTACTCTTGATTTTCTTCCTAGAAGTCATCAGTTGGTTATGTGTGGTTCTAAGTTTCACAACAAGCACAATCGTCTTAATCTTTAATATGTTTATATGTATGTACATGCACATACGTGTGCACCCCCATGTGTGTGATATGCCAAATATAGAGAAATTCCAGATTTGGGAGTTATGGGTCAATGCATCATTTCTGTCAGAATTTTCTTTTGGTGACTTTTTCTCCTGATCTAGAATAATCTTGGGATCTTTTATAAAAGAATTGAAACCTATTACATCTCATATAAGTCTTAGTAATGATACAGCAGCATTTTAAGTTTATTGTCTATCAAGCTCGTTAGCTGGTAACCCCATGAAGGCAGGGAGGTTTCAGGCTTTGTTCTTTTTTAAAATTGTGTTAAGAACACCAACACGAGATCTGTCCTCTTAGCATATTTAATTGTACAACACATTATGGTTGACTGTAGGTACAATGTGTACAAAAGATTTCTAGAACTTATTCATCTTGCTTAACTGAAACTTTATGCCTGATGATTAATAACATCCCAAGCCCAGCCCCTTGGTACCATTCTTTGATTTTATGAACTTGACTATCTTAGATACTTCATATAAGTGGAATCATACAGTATGTTTTTTCTATCTGGCTTATTTCACTTAGCATGATGTCTTCAGGCTCATCCATGTCATTGCATATGATACAATTTTCTTCTTTGTAAAGGCTGATTAGTATGCATATATCACATTTTATCTATCCATTAAACGTCGATGGAAACAGGTTACTTCCACATCTTAGCTATTGTGAATGGTGCTGCAATGAAAGTTGGAAGGTAGTATCTCTTTGAGAACCTGATTTCAAGTCTTTTGGATATGTGCCCAGAAGTGAGATTTCTGAGTTATACAGTAGTTCTGTCTCTAATTTTTTTTTTTTTTTTAGGAATTTTCATACTGTTTTCCATGGTGGCTGTTCTGTTTTACATTCCCATAAATGATATAAGGGTTCTAATTTCTCCACATCCTGGCCAACTCTCTCTCTCTTTTTCTCTTTCTCTTTCTCTCTCTCTCTCTCAATTTCTGTCTCTTGACAATACCATCTCGCCAGAGTGGTGCAATATTTCATTATGGTTCTGATTGCATTTCCCTGACGACTAGTGATGCTGAGCATCTTTTCATGTACCTGGTGGCCATTTGTGTGTCTTCTTTGGAGAAATGCCTGTTCAAGTCCTTAGTCCATTTTTGAATTGGGTCATTAGGAATTTTTTTGTTTGTTTGTTTTGTTTTTTTGTTACAGAGTTGTAGAAACTTCTTATATATTTGGGAGATTAACCACTTATTGTTGGGGAGCACACAAGATTTGGCTGGAAAGTTTGTAAGGAGGACATTCTGATAAAAGGGAAGTGTGTGGAAGGCTGCCTGCCCTGTTTATCAGAATTCCAACTTAGGGGAGACTTAGGGGAGTGTCAAAGGCAGTGCCCCTAATTATTCCTTGACCTTTCCAAACAAGTCTGTGCATGTGCAGACCCCCAGTGTTTACTGGAATCCTTATGCTTAATCCCTGGATGTCCTTACCTTGAGGACAATGTAAGCACATGTGTCCTCCCAAGATTACTCACCCTATTGATTGTATCTAAAGATAAAAATTCCAATAAAAGCTTAACGAGGCAGGCAATCGAGGCTGCTCTGGCCACTAGAGCCAGAAGCCCCTTAACCCTCTCTTTCACAATCAAATTGTGTCCGGGTAATCTATTCATCCGTCATTCAGGGGCTGCTGGTCAGCCCCGACAACTTATCACATATATGATTTGCAAATATTTTCTCCCATTCCATCAGTTGCCTTTTTATCCTGGTGACCATTTTCTTTGCTGTGCAGCAGCTTTTTAGTTTGATGTAGTCCTCTTGGTTTATTTCATGTTTTGTTCTTAATTGTATTTCTAGGGGTTAGAACAGGTTGGAAGCGTGATAGGTGCTCAATACAGATTTGGGCCTAAGCATTTTGATGGAACCTCCAGGCCCCAAGAGAAATGACCCTTCTCATCCTGGGACCATGGGAGGGGAAGGCACAGGCTGTGGTGAGGCGGTGCTGCTCTGTGAGCTGCAGGGAATGATGGCAGCTGGAAGGAAGCCTTGTGCCATCTGGATACCACCCTCTCAAGAGGGCATACTGGCATGGAAGTTCCAGAATTCTTTTGCAAAGTTCTCCCAGTTTAACACTTCAACCTTTCAACTATTTATCTTCCCTCCCTACTTCTCCTTCCCCATCCAAAAACAAGATAAAACAAAATAAAACCCTCTTTTGGTGCTAATTAAAAAGACAGAGATATTTTTAGTGATAAACTGTGTTTTGTTTATAATCCCTAAACACACTGGAAAAGTGCAAAGTCGGTTGGTTTAATGGAAGTATAAAAGATAATAACTTAAATTTTGTATCGATTATAATGTGTGCAGAACATGAGCATACCATGGCAGATACTACCATGGGGAGTTAGAGTGATTTGTCCAAGTTTAGTCTAACTACCTGTTATCCCATCTTTCTCACTGAGTAGTACTTTTTTTTTTAATCCACACTCAAATAATTTCCATTGATTTTTTTTAGAGAGAGTGTAAGAGAGGGGAAGACAGAAAGAAACATCGATGTGAGAAAAACACATTGATTGGTTGCCTCCTGCACAAGCCCTGGCAAGGGCCCGGGCTGGGGAGGAGCCTGTGACTGAGGTATGTGCCCTTGACCATAATCGAACCTGGGACCCTTTGGTCCACAGACCGACGCTCTATCCACTGAACCAAACCGGCTAGGGCAGTGGTCGGCAAACTGC
>NW_006284615.1:14875-32205 GCF_000327345.1 Myotis davidii
TGAGCCCGCATGTGGTATTTTGTGGAAGAGCCACACTGAAGGGGCCAAAGAGCCGCATGTGGCTGGCGAGCCGCAGTTTGCCGACCATGGGGCTAGGGCATCACTGAGTAGTACTTGATGAGCCAAATTCTTTTCACAAATCTTTCCCATAAATCTATACTCATGGTGATTCATTTGTGCCCCAAGTCTCCAATCTGCATATCCACCTGGATAGGTCCTATTAATGCCCCACCTCTGTGCCATCACATTGACCCATGTAAGCCCTGCACAACTGCTTTTCTTTTAATAATCAAGTTCACTGGCACTGGACTTACTTAGAAAGAAAGTGATTCTAGAAACATCAGTGAAGGGGAAATCAGAAGGGATATTTTAGAAAGAGGTGAGGTACTTCCCTAGCTTTCCAGAATATGTTTGCCAGGCCGGTCACGGCTCGATTCCTGGTCAGGGCACATGCCTGGGGTTGTAGATGTGCAGGAGGCAGCCGATCAATGATTCTCTCCCATCATTTATGTTTCTATCTCTCACTCTCCCTTCCTCTCTGAAATCAATAAAAAAATATATATATTTTTAAAAAAGAATATGCTCTTCTCTTCTTGGCTCACTTGATACGGAGACACCAAGAAAGAAAACAACCTCTCCTCTCAAAGCTTTGCAGTCAGGGCCATGGAACTGTGGTGCTTGAGGGAGCCTTAGGGATCTCCTGCAGTCTGAACCAACCTGTTCCTCTTATAAATAAGGAAACTGCATGGCTTCTGAAAGGCCACAGGTAATAACAGGCAGAACTGGGACACCAGAGTTTACTCACTCAAGCAGTGGCTAAACTAGAGTGTCACTGCACAGGGAGCCAACCTCCCTGCCATTTTTGCCGGTGCTGGCCTTTCAGAAAGAGCCCATGGAGCCCCTGATGCGGGGCTGTCTGCCACAGGAGCACCACTTATGTCAGGGGCCTCCCGCCATCCAGTCAGAAGAAACAGCAGGCGTGAAGCAACGAAGGGGAAGGCAGAACGGAACTGAGCACTTCTGTTTCATTTTGCTTGTACTGGGTCCTCTATTCACCGCAATATTGAGTTAAATGCTGACATGTTTCCAGGGAATGTTTTACTAATAAGTAAAGATTTCATTGTGGTTTTAAACAAGTGCTGCCCTAGCGCTTTGTTTCCTTGAAATCCCGCCTTTCCTCAGATTTAGTTGTTTAGCCTCTAGAGCAGTGGTTCTCAACCTGTGGGTCGCGACCCCTTTGGCGGTTGAACAACCCTTTCACAGGGGTCGCCTAAGACCATCCTGCATATCAGATATTTACATTACGATTCATAACAATAGCAACATTACAGTTATGAAGTAACAACGAAAATAATTTTATGGTTGGGTCACAACATGAGGAACTAGTATTTAAAGGGCCAGAAGGTTGAGAACCACTGCTCTAGAGCGAAGAATGCAGTGCTTCAAACACATTGTAGCTGCTCAATAAAACGTTTATGCTATAGATGTCAGTGTTTTTATTTTCATGTACCACAGCAGGAAAGGTTCAGCAATGAAATAAGTCTTTGCAGTTTGTAAAAAGTAACTCCACAGCTCAATCGTCATGACTTACAAATAACTGGCACTACCTGTCCCAATCATATCATAGAATGTTTTGGCCCGAGAAACTAATAAAATAGCATCAGACCTAAAAATGAGAGTAGAAATTCCTTTTTTTTTTGTTCTCCTATATCTTTTTCTCATTAAAAGTTTGTGTTTGCTCTATGGACTGCAAGAAAATAATCATGTTACTGGCGCTACATCATGTTAGACATAGTCATGCTCTGCATAACATTTTGGTCAATGCCACCATATATACGATGGTGGTCCCATAAGATTCTTGTAGAGCTGAACAATTCCTATTGCCTAGAGACATCGTAGCCTGGTAACGTCATACCACAGCACATGACTCATATGTTTGTGGTGATGCTGGTACAAACAAACTCACTGTGCTGCCAGTTGTATAAAAATATAGCACATACAACCATGTCTAGTACATAATACTTGAAAATGGTAATGGATTAATATGAAATGGTTTACATATTTACTGTCCTACACTTTTATTGTTATTTTAGAGTGCAGTCTTTCTACTCAGGAAAAATAAAAGTTTGAGTAACAGTATGCTGTGTCACACAGGCAGTAGCCCTCATACCTTTCATGTTTATTATGCCTCTTGATTACATCATTCCCTCTTGTGCTTGATTTACTCTCATGTTGTTTTGTACAGTAACATGCTGTACTTAAAAAGAACCAGTATAGTCAGTACTCACTTAATCTCACCCATAGCTTCTTGGAATTGACGTGAAATGACGCATAATGAAACCAATTTTACTGTAGGCTAATTGATACAAAGAAGAGTTAAAAGTTCCTATTTAAGCCCTAGCCGGCTTGGCTCAGTGGATAGAGTGTTAGCCTGCAGACTGAAGAGTCCCAGGTTTGATTCCAGCCAAGGGCACATGCCTGGGTTGTGGGCTCGATCCCCAGTGGGGTCGTGCAGGAGGCAGCCCATCAGTGATTCTCATCATTGACGTTTCTATCTCTCTCTCCCTCTCCCTTGCTCTCTGAAATCAATAAAAATATATTTTTTGGGGAAGAAAAGAAATTAGAATTTGTGTCCCCAGCTGTGTCACTGGTACAGAGGGAGGTGGGTGGGTAGAAAAGGCAGTGGGTTTGGAGGGGTGCCAGGGTTGGGACGTGTGGTTCCCTGTACAGCAAGCGCACCGCGGGTCTAAGCGCTCAGGAAACATCTTGCTCAGTGAGCGTCTGCTGAACAGTAACTCTGTGGTGGGGCTGCCGGTGGTAAGGTTCAGAGATGATAAGACACCATTGCTGCTCAATAAAGAAATTATATATATATATATGAAATTTATATATATATATATTACATATAATATATATATAGTTCCTATTTAAGCATTTCATCAACATTATAATGAAATAACATTGAATAAACAACATTATTCAAGAACCTACTGTACCTGGGTCCCCACCCACAGGCAAGTATATCAAAATCTAGGAAGGCAGCGTTGGGTAATCAGTTCTATTTCTAGTGCTCCCCAGATGACTCTCATGTGCAGTTAAGAATTTTGAACCCTTGTAGTCAGTATGCAGGCATTAGATAGGGAAGGAAGACTAGCTAGCCAGGCCTAGCAGAGAAGACCTAAGAAGTCATATGCACTTGTGGTTGACTATTAGAAACTCATGGAGAACATCCACAAAGTACTACTGAGTGATGCATGCTACTCACCAAATATTCATTAAAATATTATATATAAGTTTGACTTTTGACTACCCATCATAAAGAGAATAGAACTTAAAGAAAATCAATCTATATGATGAAAGGGAATGAAAAGAGCAAACTATATTACAAAGTGATTCTGGAACTGGGTCTCCATCAACTTCAAAAGAAAACATCAGTGATATTTCAACAACTATTTTTTAAAATGATAAATAAATCTTCTTGTGTCACATGGTGCAAGTTATAGTAGCTATTTTCAGAAAGAGTATTTGACAATAATTTACACAGTGCTAACCTTTATTGAATGTAAGTCTATACATTTTAAAGAAATGAAAATATTCAGACTTGTCAGAAACCTCTCAGATTTTAACCACAGAGTATTCTTTTTGATGACTTGGTGTGGGTTTCCAGAGAAACAACTTGATAATCTATTACAACACCAACTGTACGGAATGTAACCATTTTCCTTCCTCTTTGCCAGCTGAGATGCCAAACATTCTCTGACATTTGCAGCCCCGATTTTAGCCCCAGATAAGACAACATTTTGCTCCAGTACAAACCCAGGGATCAGCAAAAGAAACCAGTCTCTCTTTCAGAATACCTGAAGAGTTCAAAATGTTGTATAAGAATTAAAATGTATTAGCATTTCCATTTAGGACTGTTGTCTAGCCCTCCTGGTGGTAGTTTATTTATTACATCATGTCTTTCCTATTGTCGGGGTCAGGGAAGGCCACCCCAAAATATCGCACAATAGCATATTGATAATTTTGAATTAAAGTTACTTGACAAGTAGTCAATGCAAGAAGGACACGTGGAATCTCCCTTCTCTCCTTGAATGCAGGAAATAAATCTCCCCTATGAAAAGTCTTCTTGCTACAGTAGACTGAGACACCCTTATCCTTAGAGCTAAGGAATTCAGGGCTACATGGCTTGTTATTTCTTTATTAATTCATTAATTCTGTATAAACAAAACTTGTTATTTCTTTACTAATTTACTATTGAAGCCCAAACTTTGGTTAGATTCTTCACTAAGGAATACACAAACCTAAGTTTCTTTGTCCTGTCAAATGTATTGTTTCTTTGTCTAAAAGGCATAAAGAGCTGGCTGGTTCATAATTTCTCAGAGTATCATTTATAACCTCCCACATGCACATATTAAATTACTTTTCCTCTGTTAATCTGGTCTTATGTCATTTTTATTATTAGTTCAGTCTTAAGAACTCAAGAGGGGCAAAGAGGGAATTTCTCCCCCTCCTCAACACTACTTTCTACTGTTATGATGCAATGTAATATAAACAAAGTTTACCTTTGATTCTCCCAGTACCCAATGACACCTAGATTTAGCCAGTGTTCTAAAATATTAGTTTAATAATATGAATACATGAAAGAATAAATGCATACATTAACCAAGAACCTCACTGGTATGTTATTATGTTCGTTAGCACACAAATCAAGTTAGTATGTTTATTTTTCACTTGTTCGTCATTCATTAATTAATTCAGCTTTAACTGAAAATCTATGTATTCTGCACTGTGCTGAATGGTCAAAAGGAATGGCCCCTATTCTCTAGCAGCGAAGATAGTGAGATATCAACAGAAGCAATTCTAGAAATTTAAGTGCACAACCATATAGGTTGATAAATATGTTGAACACATCCATTTAATTGATAAGTAAATGCTAAATCAATAGTTAATATGAAGGACCAATCCCACTAATAAACAGAAATTAAGAGCATTTGAAGGCTATGCGTGAGAGGGCTTTCTGGTATCTCATATTTGGCTACCTCTAGGATGAGAGAAGTGTTACATGGAGCAATCCAGGAAGGGGATGGACTTGGGGAATGACTCACTGACAGGAAACAGGTGGGGCTATGGGTAGAAGAAAACTCTGAGTACACTAAGTAAGGCCTCAGAGAAGGCTTGAAGGAGCCATGGGCTGCTTAGATTAAGGTGTTCTTGAGAGCCTTGTCCACAAGCAAAGCAGAGGGACAGGCAATGAAATGAAGAGAAACCAAAGAAATTAGGTTATCTGAGGATGTACCTTAATAAAAAAAAGTTTTAATTTGGTTAAATCCTGACCCGTCTTTAGTATAATCTTAGATGTTCTTAAAAGTACTTCATAGGAGACGATTGTACTTTTTTAACACTAACCCAAGTCAGACTCTTTCTCTTCATACAACAAAAAGGAGGGGAAAAGACCCTCTTCTGAATAAATATGTTAAAAACTGGAATATACATACTCATCCTTGTCCACCTTCTCTCGAAGCTTCTTTAGTTGTTTATGTTGGCCGTACTTCACATTTTGCATTATGTTCTCAAAGTATTCATCTTCCTTGTACTTGTACTATATTATATAAAAGATTTTGGTGAAAATATTAAAACCAGTATCTTCAAAACTTTTGCTAAAAATATAGAGGACATTTTCTTAAATTCTACCTGTTAATAAAGTTAACAGAGAGCATTAAAACTTACCAAAGAAGGATTTAGTTCCAACTAGTCTAGCTCTATATTATAGGCCACTGTTGCTGTGGCTGAATCACCACTTCAGTGTAATTAATCACATGAAACCAAGTGTCAGGCAAGCCTTACCATATTGATATGAATCCTTATATACCGGATGTGATAACAGCATATTCTTGTTAGTACCTACGATGGGCCAGGCAGCATTCTAATAATATTTTAATAATCTTATAAAGATGGGCTATTATCACCACTTAAAAGTTGAGAGCCCAGTCTGGCTGGAGTAGCTCAGTGGTTGAGCATCAACCCATGAACCAGGAGGACATGGTTCGATTCCCAGTCAGGGCACATGCTTGGGTTGCAGGCTGGATCCCCAGTAGGGGGTGTGTAGGAGGCAGCCAATCAATGATTCTCTCTCATCATTGATGTGTCTATCTCTCCCTCTCCCTCTCTGAAATCAATTATATATATATATATATATATATATTTTAAAGTTAAGGAAACTGAGATACAGACAAGTTCACTTGTGGATCTGGGATTTGAACCTACACAGTCAGCTTTGAGTCTACAGTCTTAGCCACTAGGCTCTTGCTACAAGGGTCCCCAGGACTCCCATGCTATAGCCAGCTAATTTAAAAGAAACAGTCAAGCTTTTCTGCAAATGGAAAAGGACGAGAGAACACCGTGGCTTGCAAATCCCACATCAGACTAGTAATCAATGGATTAGGAATCACTGTCATGTCCGATTTACACAAGGATTCTCTTATCATCACCAGGGTTTCAAGTAGTTGTGGTGACCACAGATTAGTAACAAGAACCTCAGCTAAGTCTGAAATAAGTATTGCCGTGACTTTAATCAATTCTCTTCTCTTACCACTGTTACATTACCAAAGGAGAATACAACAATCTCTGGTTCTCAGGTATTTTTTTGTTTGCTTTTTAAATAGAGAATGCATGATCTAGTTTATACAGTGGAAGGAAAATTAAAAAGTGGGTGGGAACCTGAAGATTTGACTTTTCAGGCCTGTAAGATGAGATAAGGAGCCTGAGTGCTGCCCGCTGTTCCAGCACTTTGATGTCTACCTTTGATACTCTTTAAGTTTGAGACTTTTTTTTTTTCAATCCTCACTGGAGGATATTTTTCCATTGATTTTCTGAGAGAATGGAAGAGAGAGGGAAAGACAGAGAGAAACATCAATGTAAGAGAAACACATCAATTGGTTGCCTCCTGCAAGAGGCCTGACCAGGACCCAGGCCTGGGAGGAACCTGCAACCAAGATACGTGTCCTTGACTGGAATTGAACGTGGGACCCTTCAGTCCGCAGGCCAATGCTCTATCCACTGAGCCAAAGCAGCTAGGGCTACCCTTGATACTCTAAAGGACGCCGGATTTTTCTTACTTCTTAAAATGGAATACATGGAAGCCAAAATAACAGATGCGGGACAGGCCAATGAAACAAAAGGCTAAAACTGAAACAAACACAGATCTGTCTTCAGTGCTAAAGACTTTTATAATAAAACCTATGGGCCCAGCCGGTGTGGCTCAGTGGTTGAGCATCAACCTATGAACCCAGAGATCACTTTTCGATTCCCAGGTCAGGGCACACGCCTGGGTTTCTGGCTTGATCCCCAGCAGGAGGCAGTCAATCAATGAATCTCTCTCTTTGATGTTTCTAGCTCTCTCTCTCCCTCTCCCTTTCCCTCTGAAATCAATAAAAGTATTTTTAAAAAATAATAAAACCTATGGTTTTAGGCTACTTCACATAATTTTTGGCACCCGATAGCTAAAAATAACATTGCCACCAGCCCCAGGTGTCATTAGCCCAGAGTCTTAATAGAGACTTACCTCCTCATATTCTTTATTCAGTTTGTTGTCATCTGAGAGAATGTCATCGGGATAGCCAATTCTTTCTTTAATTGCCAAGGCCTATGAGAATTGTAATATTGAATGTGAGGATGATTACATAACTTTCAAATGCAAACATTGTCCTTTGCCCATGAATATCAACTGAATAACTTGATCCATACTGTTTATAAAAAGAGTATCAGACAACACTTAAAAAAAAAGTTGAAGTGGCTTCATCCTGGGGCTCAAAAGAAACAAAAAGTTGGTCTGAAATTTAGCTTCTAATGCTCTGTCCTCACAGACTGCAGCTTTCCCAAGAAAACCAAAATGAAAGCTGACAAGTCGGCCAATTTACAGGACAAGTAATACTTAGAGCTTCCATTCTAGCAGCTTATAATTGTCTTTCCACATTACCGATTTGGCTGAGAAAACAGATATGGGCTTATATGTTCGTGCTAATATTCTTCCTGAATATTGGTCCTTGGAGTTTTTATGTTCTACCTCAGTCTCCAAAGCTGTGTGCCTATCTTCTCAAAGTTAAATGAATGACATTAATTAAACAAGGAGCAAACAAGAGTTTTCCTTGTTATACAAGCTCACGTTTACCTCTTGCTTACTGCCATTTCTAATTTTTATGTTTAGTATTTTAAAGTTATTTACTTATTTTTATTATTTCATGATTACCCCGTGTTTACTACTTGCTATTTCTATTTTTTTATATTCTCAAAGATATCTGACTTTTGATGCTATCATATCACATTTGCTCTTAAATAATTTAATTAATTTAAATTTGTCATGGGGAATTAAGCCTGTATCTCTGAGTTATTTGGTTTGCCATCAGAGGGATGTGGTTTTGTTACCAATCTGTTTCATAAGCCCAGGATTTCCCCAGTGGCTAGGACAGGATATGTGTCACTAAGTCAGTTAGGCCATGCCCACTTTCTTGTACGTTTCCAGAAATTATTAATCAGCCCCCTCTCATTAGCACTTTATTTTCTAGAACACATTTCCCAAAAGAGTGTTCTAAGGGACAGAGACTCTATTGAAATAAAATTTACTGCATAAAAGTAATTTATTGTCAAATACTTTAGATAAATACTGTGACAAAAACATTAAGCAGGCTTCTTTATTGCAGGACTTCTTACAGTAAAAATTAGGTTATTATAAGTGTCCAAGAGGAGGAATTAATTTGTCTCTTTATTCATTCAATATATGTTCAAGGGTCTACAATGAGCCCGGTACTTTGCAAGGGGCTGAGGCTTCAATGCTAGGCAAAATTTCTGCCCCCCCAGAGAGCTTACTGTAAAGATCAATGATAAGCAATGAAATGAGAATTTACTCTCAGTGTGATGTATGATGCCATAGAATCACACCCTCAGAGCATGTAACCTGACTAAGATGAGATCAGGGAAGACTTCCTACAGGCAGTGTTTCCTGACGTCTTTTGACCAGGGGACTCTCTTTTGTGGAACAACTTGGCACCTGTTTTCTGACACCACCTTGGGAAATGATGATCTAGAACAGTGATGGCGAATCTATGACATGCATGTCAGAGGTGACACGTGAACTCATTTTTTTGGCGGATTTTTCTTTGTTAAATGGCATTTAAGTATATAAAATAAATATCAAAACTATAAATCTTTGTTTTACTATGGTTGCAAATATCAAAAAATTTCTATATGTGACATGGCACCAGAGTTAAGTTAGGGTTTTTAAAAATGCTGACACGCCGAGCTCAAAAGGTTCGCCATCACTGATCTAGGACAATTCAATTGCCTACATCAAACAGGACCATGTCACAGAGAGCTAGAACATGAATGAAGCAAATCCAGCCCAAATTTCTGAGGACTTTGCCAGAATAATGAAAATATAAGGGGGCTTAAAAATCTAGACCTAACCCACTCAGGGCTCTGTGAAGCTGAAAAAGATAGTCCTTGCATGTGATTTAATCCAAAACAGAACTACACTGTAGCTTGACTCTCTTATTATATTAGCTTTTTGAACTCCCTCCGTTATCAGTTCAAAATATGGTCTGTTCTTCTTACCACCTTAACTACAGACAAATAATCAAGTTGAATGTGAATACTGCTCATAAAGCACATACAGTTGTCACAGGACATTTTGTTCCTTTTAGTTTTATATAGTTAGAAAGACAAATGACCACAGTAAATTTAAACCTAAAATTTCCTTAGAAATATCATCTTTCTTCATATGCAAAATATTAAAAGTCCCAATAAAAGAGACAGGTCATCTTATAAAACTCAAAAATTGCACCATCTTACATTTGCTTGAACAGAAATACAGTATTTTTTTCTTCCTAGGTTTTATAAAAAACTCTCTGAGGCATGTTTTAAAAAATTTAGCTAGAAATTTGCATTACAAATTGAGGGCATATTTTTGACATTGTTAGAGGCCTTTTAGATATATTTCTTAAAAGGAGAAAAATTATGAACCACTGATAACATCATTTCATTTTTACTTGCTAACATAAGATTTTCCTCTTGTTTTCTGAAGTCTTCCTTTAAAAAAATGTGGAGATCTTTCAAAGTTTTGAACTGAACACGGAGAGTAGAAGTTGATTACAAAGAAATAAAAAAATGGAAATCATAGAAAAATAAATTTATCCATAAAAAATGTTCCTGAAAACGTTACATTCTGAAGGAACTTGCTTTTATTTTACGCATTTTTTCTCTCACTGCCTTTGATCAGGCGTTTATTCAAATTCTTAAGCAATTCTTGATTATCTGTTTTCCTGAATTGTCTTAAAAATTGGTATTTCTTTATAAAGAATTTTTTTCCTTTGATAGTTAGCCCTGCCTTGCTTTTTACCTTTTCTTCAGCTCTCTTTTTTGTTTCAGCATCCATCCAAGTCAGCTCATCTAAAGTCTGAATAAAAACTTCCCGGATCTGTGTAATCAAATCCTCAACCTCAAACCAAAAGAACAGAAGACAAATTTAGGCCATTAGTTAATTTTTTATAACACAAATTGAAACAGACAATAGTGGGTGAAAGCCTGGGCAGATGAAGGGCAGGAACAGGGTGGAAAGGGTAAATGGGGGACGGGGGGAGGGCGTGGAGGAGGAAAGGGGATATCTGTAATACTTTCAGTAATAAAGATAAATTAAACTTTTTTTAAAATTTAAAAATAGAGCTATAATCTGTCTTTATGTGATTTAATAATATATTAATAAATATAAGTTTATAGGCAGACTATGACCTACACAAATGGGTATATGTGAACAATTATATTTTGAAAGCAACATTGTTTTTATCAGTACTTATGATTAAATAGGTATTATATATATACATTTATCAAAAATCATGTTAAGAATAAACCGGTTTTCATTAACATAAAAGAAGAATTAACATAAAATATTACCTATTATTACCATTTGTAATTTAGTAAAGCATGAAGCAGCATTTCAATAGATTATTTCACCATATCTTCAAGCTGCATTGCTTTCATGTCAGTAACAATGAAAAATAGAGTACATTTCTTACACTTCAACTAAACCTGGGTTTACTTTCTAGGTTTTTAAGAAAACCCTAATTCTTAGTCAATTTTGCTAACAGAGGAGTTTAGAAATGACTGTATCACTAGAACATGTGACTGTTTCCAGAACCTACTGCTTCTGGAAAAAGGACAGTTGCCTTTGGATTAAATAATACTAGGATCAGAAACATAACCAGACCCTTGAGAGAGGGAGGATGAGATTTACTGGGAAATAATGGCCAATTATGATTCAGAGGTTACCTGACAATTAATAAAATTTTAGCCCAATTATGGACCATTGTAACTGTCCATCAGTGCAAATGAGTGAGTGATAGTGCACTGTGCTGAGAACATTACCACGTGTTTACTGTCTCCAGCAAATGCTGCTTGCACATAAAGCCTTCCCACTGCACTGTCCATGTTCGCATTGACAAAGTTTGCACAACGTCTCCAAGCTGCTATTTCTGATGTTGTGCCATAAAGGGCCTATGGGAGAGAAAAAGGAAATGGTGTTTGATCAGGAGTAAGACAAGGGAGCATGGTCACAACACAAATCTCACAGGACTCGCTATTCTTTACGTCTCCTAAGTTCTTGCAATAGTCACTGGTCCTCCTTACAAGGCATGTTGTCCTTGCCGATGATAAAATGCAATCCAATTGGATTGTTTACTTTCATACGATCTGAAAATAAGGTATATTCTGAAAATAAGTTATATTTTCAGTACCTATCCCAGTAGAACTTCAGGCTACTACAAGTTAACATCCTTCTAGACAGCTTTAGGAAAAAAGCAACCCAAAACAACCCTCCCAAACAAAAAATAACGCCGTTACCGCTGCATAAACATAAATGTGAAGTAATGGTCAATAAACGTCGTAATGAGAGAAATCTGCTATACAAAAAGGCACATTCCTGTTTGTTAAATGTTTTAGCTGAACTTCCAGCACTTAGAAGAAATCTATGTGTATAAATTTAAGTACCAATAAGGGGACTAACTTAGGTAAGGGAAATTTAGCAAAATACCAATTTGACAAGCTTCAATTTTAAAATTGTGCTTGTATTTTCTTTTAAAGGGTAAAAACACAAAATTTCAATCAGAAAGTTATTTCCTTTTCATGACACTAACCAATACTGGACACCAACCATGCGCTAGAATTTCTCCTTTCTCATCTCTCCTGCCTTCGTCCCTCACAACATGACTAAAATGATGATTGTTTAAATGTAGGTACAGCCTAATAAAAGGCCTTAAGGTTGTCTCCAGGTAGATGTGTTAGTGGATTGTCCACGTCAATGTACTCCATCTGTGTGTAACTCTAGTGTGCTATGAACACCTGGAAAATCGAGTTAATCGAGATATCCCTGCGATTGTTTTTAATGCCACACAAACACCAAGCCAGTATGTTTGTTTCATGAGCTGCTCACATAACCAAATGCATATCCTTCCACGGCATTTCGATCACGATGCCACAGTAGACAAACATAGGATGGCAAAGACCATAAAAACTAGCTTTTCTATGATGGCTTTTCCAGACATCATAGCCTAAACATGGGCAAAATAACCAACGTTTGGCACTTTGTCTCTTGGCCAAGTTCACCACATTCTAGCAGTATACATGGCACCTTCATAACCATGTGTCTCTTTATGTTTTAAGTCTTAAGAAAAGAGAGATTGTATCTTCACCTTGCGGAAAGCATTTCTGGACTCCTTGTAGGTTCTGCTGAGGCTGCTTACAAGATCCATTATGAACCGCCAGGACATTAAATTTTGAAGATCTCTGTATAAAAAAACCCACCACCCAGCAACAAAAAAGATGAGGCTGCAAAGCTTCTAAAGAGTGATATTAAATGTAAACTCTGAGGACATGGGCACTCTGACATACTTACCTGGCAGAGTATTTGGTAAGAATGAGCTTAAGTTTGGTTAAATATTCTGGAGCATAAACAACCACATCTTCCTCACTTGTAATTTTAATATCCACAGTTGACATAATTTCATTTGTGAAATTGGACCAGCTGAATGGCTGGAAAAAAAGCAGGCACAAAACATTCAGTAATTATGAATTTCTCTTCTTGATTCCAACACTCAATTATGTTCAGGGGTCAGACACAGTTTGGGCGTCAGCTGCAGCACAATATAATTATCACAATCATCCAGTCAGATACTTGTATGGGATTTTCCCTTAATTGTTTCCATTGGTTTTGAATAAAAATTAGTTCGGCAGCATGATTATTTTGATAGAATTAAACCAACCACTTAAGAACAAAAGCAAAGCCTGTAAGTGTCGAGAAAATACAGTTAGAAATTAGGCTCAGTGCCATCTTCTTGGTCTAATCAATATAAAATAGAAGAAAACGTTAGCTTTAACATGTATGCAAAAATTTAAATGGGTATAAAGTGTTTATCTTTTAAAAGTGGGTTTTGATAAACAATCCACCCAGCTGCCGTGACTCAGTAGTTGAGCATCGACCAGGTCACGGTTTGATTCCTGGTCAGGAACATGCCCAGAGTTTTGGGCTGGATCCCCAGTGGGTGTCGGGGACATCGGGGGAGGGATGCAGGAGGCAGCTGATCAATGATTCTCTCTCATTACTGATGTTTCTATCTCTCTCCCTCTCCCTTCCTCTCTGAAATCAATAAAAAATATATTTTAAAAAATAAATAAATAATCCGTTTAACACAGTAATATATCTCTGTGAAGATCCTGCAGTAAATGAAAGCACATTAGTTATAGCAGAGGTTCAATGAAGTCATAGATGCACCACAGAGGGTGCAACGAAGCCAAACAGAACACTATCAATATAAGGTCTATAGGCATGCAGTTTTACTCTCCAGAAGCTATGCCAAAAGATGGAAGCTTGTCTTTTGAAAATGGGAATTTTGTTTTTTTCAACCACCAGTAGGTATAAGGAAAAACAGCAGAAGTGGAGATCATGCACATCTTGCTGAAATGCCACATCTCAGTGTGGAGAGGGGCGGGTGACTGGGGGGCAGGGCTGTGGGGAAGAGGTAGAGGGATTGAGCAAAAATGGGGAAAAAAAGAGAACAAAACTCATGGACACAGACAACAATGTGGTGGTTGTCCCAGGGAGAGGGAGTGAGGGAGGTGGAGGAGGGTATAGGGGAAATAAATGGTGAAGGACAGACTTGACTTGGGGTGGTGAACACACAATACAGTGTGTAGATAATGTGTTATAGAATTGTGCATCTGAAACCTGTATATTTTGTTAACCAGTGTCACCCCCAATAAATTCAATTTAAAAATCTCTGTGAGAAATTCCTAACTGGAAAGGTTATGCTTTTTAAAAGTCCTTTTTTATTATAATTATAGCCAAAGCAAATCCATCATCACTGAATGTAGTCATTGGCAGATTTTCCCATGGATGTTGTTTTATTTCCTGATTGTGTGCCACAACTAATATACAAATACACATGAATGGCCTCCCAAAGAAATAATTACATACTAGCTAATGAATTACAACTAAGCAAAAAGATGTCAACTGCTGCTTATAAATGGAATCTATGAGACAGAGTTTTCTTATTTCTTGTGTTATATTTCTCCATTATTGCTCTGAACACCTCATAGGTGCCTTGATGAGAACATAGCAGATTCTATGAATAAATTAATCTTTTTAGGAGTTAAAAACAAATTAAATGCTTTTATTATCTGACTGCCCAACTCTGATGGCTATATAATGGTCTTTTTGAAGGATTTTCAGTTTAATATTTTCCAAACCCTTTTCTATGATCATTCCCACCATTATTGCATAGCTGCCTTGAAAAGGACTTTTACTTTTAAAATCACCTCTAACTAAATATAAATATAAGAGTTTCAAATGGTTTTTTTTTCCTGGTCCTGTCATGAGTCAGATGGTCAGTGTCATCTAAATTCATTTAATGCTCAATTTACTTCAATAAGTAAGAAATCATTGAAGTTTAAGAAACTGTATTTCAAAGTTGTTTTAAAAATGGCACAATAAGAGAGTACATAAAACTTGCTACTTACCTTCCCATTGATCTCTAATGAAAAGTTATTTTGGACCTGGGATAATTTCATCTTGTTATAAAGAAGCATTGGATCATTTCGATCTTCAGGTTTAGCTGAAGCCTATGGATTTAAATTTTGATCATTATTTTAGAACTAAGATTTTTTTTTAAAAAAACATTATATTTAAGGAAAAAAGGAATATGGGATAGGTCCGTGGTCGGCTAACTGTGGCTCACGAGCCACATGCGGCTCTTTGGCTCCTTGAGTGTGGCTCTTCCTAAGTATTAGGAGTACCCTAATTAAGTTAATAACAATGTACCTACCTATATAGTTTAAGTTTAAAAAGTTTGGCTCTAAAAAGAAATTTCAATCATTGTACTATTGATATTTGGCTCTGTTGACTAATGAGTTTGCCAACCACTGGGATAGGTAAATATACTTGAAGTTCCACTCTATACTTATTTCGTAATTTACTTTGTCATATCAAAAAGGAAAGTGAAATTTAAGAGATTTTAAATATTTCCAGTAAAAATTATCAAGATTTGGCTGTAGTATTGACTATAAAAGTTCTCAAAAATATTTTTATATTTTTTATATATTTTTTATATATTTTAATATTTTTGAAAATGGCCAAGCCACATAAGCAATATGTGGCCTGCTTCCATCTGTGGTTAATGGCCAGCTCAGCTGTGTCTGTTTCACATTATAATACTTTTTTTGAATAGCCATCTTCAATTTATCGTGCAAATTCTGCCTCCCCCTCCACCACCACCACTATTATTCAGTGTCCAAGCTATAATTCAGACAAGAAAAAACCCCACCTCACAATGGTTTCTGCAAGAATTTAAAGCAAATAAAACAGAGAAAACTTATGTATAGGTTGCCAGGTATCTGAGGAATGCTAGCACTTGGTACTTTTGTGACTATGCTCCCATCCTGCCCAAGCAGGTCACTGCTCTATACTCAACCATATCCAGCTTTACTTTTTCCCACTGAATCACAAAAAAAGGGAAAAAGGGAGAGAAAGGAATGCAATGACAATCCCTTCACCCCCACCACCCCAAGAGACAATGGCCCCCATTTCCCCTTTAGGTCACTTATTTATGCCTTTATTTTCAAAATTATTTATTGAACATCTCCAGCATGCAATAATAAGCTGGACACAAGTGATTCAAAGGTGACTAAGGTACCACCCAGACCTCAGAGTCTAAGAGAAGAGAGAAAATATAGACACAAATAATTCTGAGATCCAACTATTAAAGAGCTGAGGCTGATCCCAGGAGAGCATGGTCTGGGAAGGTTCAAGTGGTAAAAACATAGGGCAATAAATTGTTCTCTAATAATTCTGTGTTCAACGCAGAGCCACGTGCAACCCATTTAACTTCCATTCATCCTGCTGTAGCTCCAAGCAAAGTCTGGCTCTGACTGGAGATTTTTGGTTTCATGTGGCCCTAGGAAAGCTAAAATTGCCCTCAAAGATCTCCAGTCTTCAAGATTCTGATGGCAGTGTCCAGTCAATGGGATGTAGGAGAGCAGGCTGTTGTTTGCAATATCAGCAAAAGCTCTGTGGAGCCTAGACTGAAACCAAACTTGGGTTCAATCAATTACCTTGATGTTGCTCCAACAGAATTCACTCACTTGAGACTACAGACCCAGTCAGACAAGAAAATGCAAACTCAGACTCTAAGAGTTCACCTGCCACTAGAGGAAATGCATGAATATACCCTTGGGCTCTGCTGGTAAACTCTTCCTGTGAGATCTCCCCTCCTGAGCTGAGCAGCCTGGCAGTCTGAACTCGGTGACATCACACAGTCATGCAGCCACGTTCAGGGGCTAATATTTCTTAGCCAAGGGATAGAGGCAATCTCTTTAATCACTATAATTTTTTTTTTAAGGAAAATTGTGCCTATCGAGACTAAAACAGCTTTACTCAACAGTCAGCAATCAAGTGTGTCTTGAGTCTCAAGGACATCTCAACAACAGTTTGGCTGTAGTTAGAATTTCGGTATAATCCACTTATAATAGGTAATTAAATGTACCTAGTTTAATATTTGTCAAGCTTAGTATGTCTCCTGGATGTTGGAAACCCAGTTTACTATAAAATTTTACAGTTTCAAAGGTCCTCTTAAAGTTAATGATCCTTTGCTAAGCTATGTATTTTTATCGCTTGGTTAAAGAGTTGTACCTTTCATCCTTAAAATATAATAGAGAGAAAAAAGAAAAGAAAAAGTAGTTAATGTTATTCAGTGTATCAGAGATAATGTGTTTTACATTGGCAATTTCTTTTTCCC
>NW_006284615.1:32261-51262 GCF_000327345.1 Myotis davidii
CCCTTTCCATTCAATATTAATTTCTGGTAACAGATAAAGCACAATAAAATAGATACGCTTTCCTACATTCTAAAAGAAATGACCTGCATGGATTCTTAGAAAGTCAATGTGCCATATATATAGCTATTCATGAAGACATGGCCACAAATTCATATTAATATTATCAGGATATCTTTATACCTTTATATCTGTTTCCTCTGGCCAACCAGTATTTCTTTTTTTAAATGAGACTGTGTTCTCATGAGCTCCTCCAACATAAACCTGTGGGTTTTATTTAATTCCATAGTTGGCTCCCTTTACTATGAAATTTATAAGATTCCATAGGTTTGGATATCAGCTTTCTTCAAAGAATTCAAGTTCTTTGCATTTTATCTTTCACATACATTTTAACTTTGTGAAAGTAAACTAGTTAAATTATCAAACTTTTATAGAATATATCAATGCCTTCTTCAAGTTCAGAGTGGCATTAACTCCAGGAAATTGAATGCCACTTTCATAAATCTCAACCCATTGCCATTTAGCCATTATTTATCTATCAGCAAGCAAAATAAATGATGATCCCACCTCATGAAAATTCTCTCAAAACCCAAGTTCCCAGCACTACCTGGATGACAAACAACCAAGATTGCAGAAGCCACACAATCTGGATCGATGGGCACTGCTATTCCTCTACTACCTGTTCACAGGGTAGATACAAAGGAAGGCTATCCAGTGTTTAACACTTTCACAGTTTCAAGAGAGTTTTATGTCTCTTCTCATTTATTATCAGTGATAGGGCTATGTTATATTCATCTGAATTACAGTGACTCATTAAGAGGATTAAACATAAAACTCATGGAGAGATGAAAATATATTATCAAGCAAGAACCTCAGCAAAATGTATAGTTATTATCAATTTGAAAGTCAAGAGGACACTTTTAAGTTAGGTTTAGATACTGGCATTCCATGACCCTTATTAAATGCTAAGCAAACAGTTCCCTTGGGGAGAGGGCTCTCTTTTCCACAGATACCTCATGATGCTGGGATGTCTAGCTAGCATTGTCTATGGATTTGACACTCAGTAAAACAAACTATTAGATTTTTAATACAGACTCAGCTGTGAGTCTGTGTTAAAATCTAATCACTAAGGTACAGGATAATAGAATGTTTTTATGTGAATTCTTGTGAACTCCATTCTTTTCCTACTCAAAGGTAATCAGAATTCTTGTTTCACTCTGAAATAAACAAATATGTCTGAGTTAACACCTAATGGGACCAACTATTCCAAAATCTAAGCATGCCGTGTTTTTTAATTAACTGTATTTCAAATCATATAAATTCATCTGCATTCATCAGGAAATTGCTACTGACTATGAACAAAATGGTAATTTGAATTTTTCAATATCAACCTACTGAGATTGGTTTTCACTCTATGGGATTTTTTTTTGTTAATCAAGTAAGAAAATAATAACAAGAATGCTCTCTCACTTTGCTGATTCTGCAAACTGATTTTCCTCCAGTAACTTCATTCTTATAGATGTATCTAAAGACTACGGGCCTGGACAGTGTGGCTCAGTGGTTGATTCTTGACCTATTAACCAGGCAGTCACGGTTCAATTCCTGGTCAAGGCATGTGCCCGGGTTGCAGGCTCAATCCCCAGTGTGGGGCATGCAAGAGGCAGCTGATCAATGATTCTCTCTGACCATTGATGTTTCTACCTCTCTCTCCCTCTTCCTTCCTCTCTGAAATCAATTAAAGTATATTTTTTTAAAAAGACTATGGATCTCGGCCTAAGGTAAGCATAGATGGAAGCACTGGCTTCTGTGATGCTTAAATATTTAATACAGCTACATGGAATGCACTACTTCCTTTAATGAACTTCATTACTTGGCAACTATTCCAATGTGAATGATTGCAGCATTTCTTAATATCTTGATTATCTTTTCCAGCTTCCAAATTTATATAGGAGCTGTCAGAACGTAGACTTACTGCTGCTGTTAAATCCTTTCTACAAGATA
This sequence comes from Myotis davidii, assembly GCF_000327345.1. NCBI lineage: Eukaryota > Metazoa > Chordata > Mammalia > Chiroptera > Vespertilionidae > Myotis > Myotis davidii. Next base: position 34,260 of record NW_006284615.1, read on the forward strand.
TGATTCTACCTTAAGGATTTAATTTCCTCCCTCGAGATACTTATAGATATATAAAATGCCAAGTGACTATAATTGTCATGATTTGAGAGAAAAGTAATTAACACATTGTAAAATTTAAATAATACACTGGCCAGACTATTTTTAAAACTGAAATTCAGTTTTTATGTGTGTATCAGTGAGAGGAATTAGTTATTAGGACAAGGGCTAGAGTCGGCTACCTTTTTTGAGTCCTAAGACAACCTTGTTCAAGCTTTGATACAGTGAATTCTGTGAAAAAGAAACCCACCTAAATATCTATGCAGCTCTTCTTTTAAAAATAAAACACTGGCCCGGCTGGCATGGCTCAGTGGTTGAGCATCGACCTATGAACCAGGAGGTCACGATTTGATTCCCGGTAGGGGGTACATGCCCTGGTGGCTGGCTCGATCCCCAGTGGGACTGTTTCAATCTCATTATTTATAGCCTTTAAGATAGTAGTATGGCATTAAGTCATCTTCAGATAATCAGAATACCTCATAAATCAGGTGTCTACCTCTTTAACAAGAGAGGACAGCATGAGAGGATCCTTAATGAACCCGTTTTGAGATCAGTTCTTTTGCCATGACATTTAGAAAGTTCTAGTTATTTCCGGGGAAAGAAAGCTTCACACAAGAAGAGCCACTCAGATAAACCAAACTGATAAGACATGTCAATTTTTAGTGTACATATTTGTACAGCCTTCTGCCTAATATTTGGCCTATACAACACTGAGTTAACAATTTTAGATTATAAGTCTCTGGAATAAAATAGTGTTTATCTAGTCTTGTTTGGCAACGTATGTCATGCACATGAGCTGGCTTAATTAATACTTTTAAATGAGATTTGAGCTCGGCTGTTTTCGTAGACTAGCACTGAATGGAAGGAAAGCTACATTGAGAACTGAGAAACAGGAAGATGGTAAGGCAGGCTACAGTAGCTATTTCTCCTCTATCTTCTTATAACAGAACCTCTATTCTGTTTCCTGTTGGTAGGACTGTCTCCCTTCCTGAGTCATGGAGATTAGCTGACACTATCAATTAGTTAACTCAGTTTCCTGGACACAGTGGCTGGTTGAAGAGCAGATGTCTCAGATAGGGTCAATCGGGGTCTTTTTCTCAGAATTTGATAGACATAAGGAGAGATGGGATTTCTCTTTTTCTGGATTGTGAAGCTACCAATGGTTATCTTTTGATGCCACATGGAGACAGAGTTCTAGAGCAAGAAGCCAACACAAAAGAAAATAGAACCTTGAGAATAAAGATAGAGATAAGATGACTTAATTGAACCCCTGCACCTACCATGCCTGATTTATCCCTAGAGCTTTACAGTCAAGTGAGACAAACAAAAACATTTTTTTTTTTTACAAAATTTAAGTTCATCGGAGTAGGTTTTACTGCTTACAATGAATGTTCCTCACTCTTCTAATCTATGACCTTTAAGCAAGTCATTTTACTTTTTGGGCCTCTGATCCCTCATTTGTAAAATGAGGAGTTGGACTAAATCCTCTAATGTCCCATTTGGCTCTTAGAGTCTGTGCCTGAGTAACCTTCATTATTTAAAGAAAATATACGATTCTGTCATGTAAAAATTATAAGAATATAAATCTTTGGGTTTCTATTGCCTTAGGGCATGTTTCCTCTGTAAGTGAGAGGTAAAGTACAGAAAACGAAAAGGGAACTGAGACATTTAAGTTTAGAACAATAACCAGAGGGATACAACATGCATTTCTCAAAATATACCATTTAAAACTGCCAGAATAACAGCACATAATAAGTTTGAAAGGCCTTTTAACAAGAGTAAAGTAAGCTTTGTTTTAAAGGAAGGAGGCGCAATATAGTTCTTGAAAAAAATAATGCATTACCTACTTTCATTATTTAGTAGCGTCACGGAACAAGGTATTTTACTTGTGCTGTGATATGGTTTAAATGCCGTATCACAACACAAAAATTCCATTCCTAAGGTATCAGAAGTGAACAAGTGCTCTGTGAAGTGAAATGGGCTTTCTTATCATTGTGGGTCCTATTTTCATTGTTTATATGAAGCTTTAGAACTATGGAAGATGATTCTCCAGATGAGCTGGATATCCCAGAAGGAAGGATAAAAAAGAACCTGGGGAAATGGGGTTGAGTAATGACTTGATAAAAAAAAGATCTTTGATGAGGGTGCTTTGGATTAAAGACGGGGTATGACCCTCCCTTATCTCTAGCTCCTGAGGCATATCTGCACACCCAGACCCCACACCATAGTTTGAGAATCATTGGCTAAGGCAAAGAAGCCAGGCTTCTCTAGTCAAAGACAGCACCTTTCTTAGTAAAAGAAAATGTTGGCAACCTCATGTAATTCTTCAAAACTTCTGTTGGTTCTTTTCAATAAAATAATGCAAAAGTATGAGGCTCACTGAATGTGTAAATATCTCAGGCAAATTGACTGTCGCGGAGTTTGAAAAGATGAAAGGATACATGGTTTGTAAGATGTTTGCAGATGCTCAGGAAGTGTATTCTATGAGCGATGGATGCTCTAGAGTTTACACATCCTTAAGAATCAAGGTAAGGAACTAGGAAGGACCCCTAATGAAACTGGGCTCTTCTCTTTTCTTTTTCTTTCCTCTCTTCCTTTCCATCTTCCCCCTCAATCATTCATCTACTGACCCACAATATTTATTTGATAATTACTAAAGACCAGAAACTGAGCTGGGCACTGGGACTAAAGTCAAGGATAAGTGAGATATGACACTGCTCCCTCTAAGTTTACAGTTTTCTAGAAAAAAATATATAAGTAAAAATGTCTACAGAAACCCATGTGCTATAGAAGGAATACTCTTATGAAGTTGGAATGATGCAATGGAAGGAGCAATAGATAAGGACAAAAGTTCTACTACTGTTTTGCTGAGTGTTCTGGGATAACCCTCTGAGTTTTAGATGTCTCACTCATCAACTCTATAAACATAATATATTATTGTTCCTAGATTTGATCCCTACTCTGTTATTTGGCTACAAATATACTATTAGTATTTCCCAAACTGTGATAGAGATTGCTTCTTTTTAGTAATAGAACCTTCCTCCCCCAAAACTGAATTTTAATAAGGCACATATGCATGTCTACCCAGCTTAAGACTACATTTCCCAGCCTGCTTAAAATTTGTGGCCATAGTTGTGGCCATATGACAATGGAATGAATACAACGTCTGCATCACTTACACAAAAAAGAAATCATTTGTCTACCAATCTCCTTTTCTTTTCCCTGTGGCCTGAAATGTGAACCAGGCACTGGTGAATCAACCTTGACCAGTTAGACTCATATACAACACTATCAAGGTCAAAGATCAAAGGAAGCTATGTTCCTGGCCATTCACATGGAACAGAGCTTCCTACCTCACCTAGACTTTCTGCCCACCTTTGGACTTTAACAGGAAATGGAAATAAACTTCTCTCTTGTTTGAGCTCCATTATTTTCAGGTCTCTTTGTTACTGAAACTTAGCCAGGACCCAATTAATTTACAAACTCAAACATCTAGGGACCAGGAAGTCAACATAAATCAATGAATCATATAGGTGAGAACGGCTCAAACCTAGAAAACAAGTGACCTACCTAAAGGGGTCTAACTGCTGCCACATGGCAATGAGGCCTAGGGTTTCCAATTCTACTAATTTATCAAGAAATCTGGATTCTCAAGTCAAATCTTCTAACATTTTAAAATATTAGCAACTAATCCAAATGAAAAAACAAACAAACAAAGAACTGCAGGTTAAACAAAAATGCCTCTATATCGGACTCAATCCTATGCCTGCCAATTTGTAACCTGTTCTCAATTGTGACATAGTATTGAATGTAAGATGCACAAATACGCCATCATCTTAACAACTGCATTTTGGAATAACAACAGAATGCATTTACCACATAGGACATATACACTGACGGCCAAGCATCTTCCTATCAGAAACGTTTAATATAAAAATGTATATTTTTAGGATTAAAAAATTTTGACATGTTTTTAGGATACAATTCTAAATATGAAAAACATCCCGGTTGATGATGATGGAAGTGTAGTAAAATGAGCCAAAATTCCTCAATCACCCTCAACTCTGCAATAGGAAGCAGCTGGACATCTTATAAAGCCAATAGCTGCAACCCACACAGTAACTAGATTGCAGTGAACTCAAATCCCACACCCACATGATGATGCTATTAAGTGTGGCCTTTTATATCTTTTCCTTCATTTCAATATTGTGTAGCCACTCAAAAAGATACCTTACAGTGAATTTATTCCATGTTATTTGAACTAAGTTACACAAAATAAATGTTTAGCATAAACATATATAGCTAATAATTTTGACTAGAGGCTCATTTCAGCCACATCACTACACTGTGATCATCAAAGGTAAAGTTAACTTACTTCTGAGCTACAAAATAATTATGAAGACATTATATATAGAACCAACATCTTTCCAAAATATCTAATAATATGTCACATTGCCGAGTTGTTCCTTTACATCAATAAAAAAGAGCGCATAAACAGCCTGAGGAAGTAAGGCTGGGGGATGAGAAGAAGCACCCCAGAGCATCCATCAGTTCTATGTAGTATGACGCCCCTTGGCTGGCTGACCGATGGTCTGATCCCAGTGCCCTAGCTAGTCCACTGAAAGTCAAATCAGAAGGCTCTGGAAGGGTGCCACGGATGTTCTCATACCGGACCATGCTTCAGTCCTCATTGATATTGCCCTAGGCCAGTGGTCGGCAAACTGCGGCTCGCGAGCCACATGCGGCTCTTTGGCCCCTTGAGTGTGGCTCTTCCACAAAATACTGACTTCTGCGCATGGACCCCGAAGTTTCAGTCACACTGTATGTGTGTGACCGCACGTGGTATTTTGTGGAAGAGCCACACTCAAGGGGCCAAAGAGCCGCATGTGGCTCGCGAGCCGCAGTTTGCCGACCACTGCCTAGAGACCCTCGCTGATGTGTTCATTTTGCAAATGATCCAATTTATAGGGGAATTAAAGCATTTGAAATTGACTTTTCAAAATGGGTCATAGACAAATGCTGAAAATCAAGACACAAATAAGGAATTGCAAGTTTCTTTGTTTCTTAAAACACCTTCCTTCTGCTGAGAATATTCATTCTATCAAAGGGAGCTCATGATTGTGTCTGATTTTAAGAGTCTGTCCAGAGTGAAGAACACAAAGAACATACACTTGGCCTTAGTCTTTTTCATTATTTGTAAGTTTATACCAGATGATTCTGTAGATTTATTTTGTTAATTGCTTTGTGTGTGTGTGTGTTTTTATTTGTTTGTTTGTTTGTTTACCTCTTTATATAGTCCAGTGCATTCATAATAGTCCCTGGAGGGGAGGCCAAGTCGAGGTTGGTCAATCTATAAAAAAATACACAAAAGATGAATATAAACCATTCAGTGGATATAGAACAAGACCGCAGTGTTTTCGCTGTTTAGAAGGGTAACAATCACACACTGAGTGAACACATAATTAGGAAATGGTTTTCACACTATGTCAAAGTATTAAGCTGATGGCTGATAGATAATCTGGAAGATTGTGCTGCAGATAATTGAGGAAAAAGAAACAAAGAAAAACCTGAACAGAAAATATACTGGTAAGGATTTTAACAGAACAGAAGGTGCAGGTGGACAAAAACATGTCAGAATCTAGGAGAGAGGAGCTTCTAAATCACACATTTACAGGCCATTCTACTTCCTGAGATTCTAACATGTGTGCCTGGGGAACACTCTCTTCTACCCCAGCCCTTAAATGAGATGGAATAAAAATAAAAGGTGGGAAAGATAGGAAATCTCTACAGTAAGTCTAGAACATTTTTAGCTACTGTAATCTTGCCAGAGATTTTTTTTTTCTTTTTTTGAGATCCTATGGCGGCAGTAGTCGGCAAACTCATTAGTCAACAGAGCTAAATATCAACAGTACAACAATTGAAATTTCTTTTGAGAGTCAAATTTTTTAAACTTAAAGTATATAGGTAGGTACATTGTTACTAACTTAATTAGGGTACTCCTAAGGCTCAGGAAGAGCCACACTCAAGGGGCCAAAGAGCCGCATGTGGCTCGCGAGCCGCAGTTTGCCGACCATGGGTAGGGGAACGGAGGAGACACCTCCTTGGTTCTCTCCAAAGCTGCTCTGCTCTGGACGTCAGCAGACACTGCTGAGAGCTAAGTGTGTAAAAGACAAACTCAGGTGTGCTCTGTGGTGTCCAGTCCATCTTCATACCCTGTGAGAGCACTACCTGGACACACTTGCAGCTCCGTGAGAGAGCTTCCTATGCACTGCATGGTAAGGTGGGTACAGGGGAAGCTTTTGAGTGAAATGTCTTCAATGATCAACTAAACTAAGTTTGACATTATCAATCATGGATAAATATTTCTTGGTTTATTATTAATAATAAAATATTTTGAGCCACTGATAATTAAAAAAAAAAAGAAAAAAAGACAGATACAGGGCCCATTGAGAGCATTGATGATTTAAGTGAGAATCCTCGCAGGAAGAGCCAATTCAGCACAAAAGAAACATCACCCAAAGGGCTGGATGGAAAGAGCCAAAACATATCCAGAAGAAAGGCCCTGCTCCTTATCCAACCTTCTGATCCTCCTTTAAAAAAGCCCTCATGCCCAGCTGGTGTAGCTCAGCGGTTGAGCTTGAGCGTCGAACCAGGAACCAAGAGGCCACTGGTTTGATTCCCAGATGCACTTTGGGGGGCATGCAGGAGGCAGCTTATCGATGATGTTTCTCTCTCATTGATATTTCTTCTATCTCTCTCCCTTCCTCTGTCTTTAAAAAAAATCAATAAAATATATACTTTTTAAAATGTTCTTACAATGATCATGCAGGATACTGAGAGCCCAAAGAGAGAAGAGAGTCAGATTAAATATCTTTTGTGACTTTAACAAATAACCATGAATATTTATGCAATAGTGACATAGATATGATTCTGTGACCTGCAACTTTTGAGTTAGTTTATGTTATAGGAGACAAAATAAAAGCTTTATAAATTTTTTAGTCTGTTCCAAACACACTCATTATGCATAAATCCCATTTTAAGTGACACCTTAGATAAACCTAATTGAATGGCTTACATTTAAAAAAATAAAATAAAAATCCAGCCCTAGCTGGTTTGGCTCAGTGGATAGAGCATTGGCCTGTGGACTGAAGGGTCCCAGGTTTGATTCCAGTCAAGAGCACATGCCCAGGTTGTGGGCTTGATACCCAGTTGGGGGTGTGCAGGAGGCAGCAGATCAATGATTTTCTCTCTCGTCATTGATGTTTCTATCTCTCTCCCCCTCTCCCTTATTTTCTGAAATCAATAAAAATATATTTTATAAAAATCCAGAAGGAAAGGGGAGTGGGGAGTGGGGGCAGGTAGAGGAGGGTATGGGGGGATAAATGGTGATGGGAGGAGACTTGGGCTGGTGAGCACACAACACAATGTACAGAAGAGATATAAAATTGTACACCTGAAACCTGTATAATTTTATTAACCAATGTCACCCCAATAAATTCAATTTTTAAAAATCTAACAAAGCCATCTGGAAAGAACGGCATCTTATTTATCTTAATTGAGAAAAAAGTATAGACATTCTTTAGCGAGAACCACAATTGTGTTCAAAATCCCTTCTCTATGTTCTTTTTAAAAGCAATTAGGAAATCTGGTTTCCAGACCTGCAAAGCTATTGTAAACCAGATCACACTGGTGAACATACAGAGAAACCACGTGCTTTTGCTAAGTAGGAGGAGCCTAAAGATTTTCATTTCTTATTTATTTTATGAAAGGAGAAGTATTTTTAAAATGGAAGCAAAAAGGAGAGATGAACATCTATAACACAGCATGAAGAAAACATTTTCAAAATATACTTGGGGGATCCAGATATCAGGGATGGAGCACTAATGTATTACCTCCTTGCCCATGCAATTCAAATGAGAATGGGCGTTGTTTCTAAGTATTAATAACAGCAACATGTGTGGAAGTTTTATTACAATTTAAAGATAACTTTGGCTGACAGCCATGCAAACTTACATGAATTATATATTTCGAAGAGTTTTTATCATCCGTGCCAACAAAAAAATTAATAATGACTTTTTTCCCATATTTAGCATTCAGTTGTGCCATAGCCTTCTCAGCTGTCCAAGAAGTACCTAAAGCAATGAAAGGTGAAGTACATCTTTAGAAGCTTCAGTGCAGTAACATGATACACAGCATAATAATAACATAGATTTTTATTGGAAATGTTTTCAAACGAAGAAGGAACACTGCCTTACCATATACTTGCTCCCAGTCGTCTGTGGCTACTGGCCATTCATATATATCTGGTAACACTTTGAGTAGAGGTCCGCCACCTCTGCTATCAATAATAGCTTTAGAAAGCAATGAAAATAAATGTATTAAGAAGTCTGCATATTTTGACACACTCTTGATGAAATAGAGTGAGGAGCACTTACATTCATTTATGCACGATCTGTACAATGTTTTTGCTTTCTGCACTGCTTCTATATCATCAGATTTGGGTTCCTGAAGGACATCTGAAATGGGGCAGTTAATAAAATGCATGAATATAATCGCTCATTGGCAGCTGTAATGAACATTTTCAACACAGGTTCAGTAACAAACTTGCTCCTTTGTATGTATGTTCACTCCGTTCCCCTGCCAAAAACCCTACAGGGGAAAACCAGCCCCCTTTCCTAATCATTATTCCTAGTGCAGGACTGGGAGTTAGTTTCATTGGCCGAGTTACATGAAAGCGTTTTCAACTAGATTATCGTGTGTGTGTGTGTGTGTGTGTGTGTGTGTGTGTGTGTGTGTGTGTGAACAGTGATGTGTATTGCTCTGCCACAGAAAAGTTACTTTGGTTTCACACTGAAATAAAAAGATAATAATAATAATACAGAGGAATTTGGAATTTAATATGATAGTCCTCCTGAGGGCTGGAAACAATTCCGTTAGTGTGATTTTACTGTTCAGGCTCCCAATACATTGAACGAATTGTTCTGCTTGTAGGGATGTCAGAAAATAGCAAAACTCGTTCTACAAAGTAACTTCTAGAGGAGAACAAAGGATAGAGGATTAGTGGGGGACTAGATATGATTTTTTCAAATTCTCAGGGAGAGTGTGGTAAGCTGGGTCAGACGTTTTATAGTGACGTCAACACAGGGTCGGGGTGGGAAAACTAGGGAGTTGGTGGTTAATGGAAATCACTTAATTTCTTCTTCTGTATGATGGCATAAAGATGCCATCTCTAGAAATAATAGGGTTATTGTTTGTGTAGCTACAAATGAAAGCAGGAATACTAAGAGATGCCAACATATCCATTTCAGTGTCTACCACCCTCAGCATGACTAAGTGGTGGTTCCACAAAACTTGGAGGGATTACGACTTTAATACTGCGCATGTTCCCCATAAAGGGCAAGAGTTGTATCTTTAAATATGGATAAATTAAGAGATAAATTTTGGATGCACAGACACAAACTTCACTAACCTTTCAAAACGACTTCTAGTTCATCTCTTAAAATGTCAAAGTTGCTGTAGCGGGAGCTGGTCTCAGGAATGACGTGGCGTTTCAACCAGCCTCCACAGGCGTATTTGAAAAAGTCGGAACAAGGCTCGGTAGTGGGATCCATGTTCTGGATGAGTCGAGCAGCTGAAGGACCAGACAAGTGAGACAAAACAAAGGGTGTGTTCCTTTAGTTTGGAGGAGGGGGAAAGGTATGTTGCTTCCACCTTATGAGCAAGTCAACTGGCCTGACGCTCCTTTTTCTCAGATATAACTGTCAGTTCAGAGTGGAATGATGAACATTATCTATCGATAGTCCTCCTTTACCACAGTTGATTGGTTTTCTTCTTGAAAGGTCTGAGGCCTTCCATCCTACATCTCATCCCCTCTCTCAAATAACTTAGGTTCTTGCTAATTCCCATCTCAGATGAAGAACCACATATAGGTCAGCCTCAGCTGTCCTGGGCTTGGAGTTAATACAAGGTCAGTCTTCATCCTGACAATTTGAGCTGATGACTGCCTTCAAGGAGCTATGACTTTTGAATGTCTCTCAAACTCCAAGGGATGAGGGATTGTTAATGGGTTTGATCATTGTAGTCAAGATCTGAAGCTACATTTATTACTTCTTGAACCTTGCTTACACAATTTTTGCAATTCAAATTTGACATCACATTTGCATTTGTTTATGTAGAGTCTGTCATTAAGCTCATTAGTGTTTCTTATGTCCACTCTTTTATCTTTGAGCACTGCAATGAAGATGCAAATCAACCAACACTGCGTACTTACAATGTACAAAATACTGACTGTGCTAGGTGCTGCAATGGATAGAAAGATGCATAAAACATGAATTATTTCCACTGCAGGAAAGAATCATGGACAGGAGGCCCAATGCCCACAATCTCTACACCTGGAATAGTGAGAAAAACCTTCCCACTGCTCTCTGCATGTTCTTTCTTTCTCAGACAAGGTGAACTGTTTTGCAAGGGAAACAGGAGAGCAATTGAGAATTCATCTGTATCAAGAGAGTATAAGATCTCAGATGAGCTTCTGGAAATACTTCAGTGTCTGACTAAAATCATTTCATTAAAAACTTCACACAATTGCTGTGCTGTGAGGAATATTTCAACTTGGAATGGTAAGTCTGTTTTCCAGCTGAGCCTCGAACCCCCACTTCTCACCACCTTATGGACCCACTCACTGGCTTGGCTGCCATCTCAGGCTCCAACTGTCTGGGTTGCCTCCAAACCAGTTCTCCCTGGACTTTTAGTCTTTGATATATAGGACAATTGTTTTCACAGCCTCCCAGGTTTGAACCTTGGGTAAAAGTCTATTTCTCCCAGGACCTTGGACTTATCGGGAATAACTTTGTCTATTTTCTATATTCTTTCCATGATCAATGTCAACCTAGTTTATCTTCATTCTCTTCTGACTAAAGATCACCCAATTATTCACCTTCCTAGTACTATCTCCTTATATGTATACATTCCACAGTTTCACAGATTAAACTTTCCAAAAGATACCCTTTAGCACAGGCCACTCCCTTGCTCAAATGTCAGTGGCTTCACAGTAGGTTGGTTAAATTACAACTCCTTAATTTGGTCTCTAAATCTTTACTAGACCAATCAAATCTCCACTTTCCCCCATTTCCCTCTCTGCACTTTTATACAAACTCCTGCTCCAATCAGATGGGCTTGCTCCGTGTATCACAAATACCTGTGTTTCCCTACCCTGTGCCTTTGCTTCTCCCCTGACCCCACCCACTTTATCCTTTTAACTCCTCCCATTCTCTTCACATTCTATCCACTATCCAAGGTTCAGCTATGTCCTATCTCTTTCCTGAAGCTTCCATTATTCCAAACTTCAGGGAAGTTTTCTTTCTCTGAACTGAGAGCTCATGGCCTCAATCAGTCTTTTATGCTTAGATGAAGCTACATTGGGTTTCTCATGGTAGTTACCTATCTGTCCTCATAACCATTCTGATGATGAACCTAACCTCTTTGTATTCCCATCATCCAGTACCTCAGTAAAACATGTGCAAGTATGTTTGTGTGGCAATATTCCCGAATCATCTATGAGTCCTATAATTCCTTCCTCCTCCACATCCCCTCCCCGACTCTGCATGTCAGACCAGTTCTCATTTCACAAGCTCCAGAGTCCATCCCATCATTCCAATTCCCACCATTTCCATTCTCTTTCAGACCTCCCCCCCCCCGCTGCACTTTCACCCAAACTATGGCCCCAGGCTTCTCTCCATGCCACCCATTCTGTGTGCCAGTCAGATTAACTGTCATAACAATTCAGCATACCATTTTCCACTCCCACGGTCTCAATATAACCCTTTTGCATTCCTAATAAATTCCAGATCCCACAGCATATTCTGACCCTATTATATCCAATGAAGCTTCTCTCTCATTCTTTCCTCACATGAGCCAACTGCCTCAAATAAATGAATGTACTGAGTTTCTGCTGTGAAAGACCTTATAGTTTTCCTGTTTCCACACCTTTGACCATGTTGCCTCAAATCTACTAAAATATCCTTTCTCTATTTTCCCACATTTAGAAATTTCAGGCATTTTCAAGGCCCAGTTCAAATCCTCCTTCTTCATGAAAGATAAACTTACAAAGCTGGCATCATGTTAGTTATTTGTTGTTGGAAAATCCCTATCTCCTCCCCTGGACTGTGGGTTCTGGTAAAGGAGGAAATGCATATCCCAGTTCTCATGGAGCCTACCATGGTGCTCAATCCAGACTTGTCAGTTAAAACGTTAACTTGGAACCCCAGGTAAAGATTAAAAAATTAACCTAAAAGAAGTGGAGAGAAAAGTAATCCCCTTGAACTTGAAAGGAAATGAAGAAACGATGGCAGGGGAAACAAAAATATAGATCCTAAAAACATGGAAGATTATCATGTAAAGAGAAAAACAAAACAAAAAACTGAAGCCCAAAAGAAGTGCTAACTACGATGTTCTAAGCATACATTTTTAGCAATTTTATGTAACTCTTGTCTTTCAAAACACTTTTAAAAAATTAACCTGAATGTTGTAAAGGCTACTGCCATATGGGGAGCCCTTCTATTTTCTTTCCTTCTCTGGGGCAATGGATGGTTTATGTTCTAACACCAGAAAGAGCAGTAAACTCCCAGTAGGGAGAGCCGTGAACAAGCAATGAATGAGTAGAATGAGCATGTCTTATTGCCTCTTTGGAAATACCACATGCCCTTTTAAACACCGGGAACAAAAAGGAGGAGTGGTGGTTGCAGAGCTATTATGCTCATGAGTGCAAACCCACTGCCATGTGCATGCTTCCGTTACTTCCCTAATCTCCCACAAGGAACAATGACAACCCTTCTCTTAGGCTAAATTCCTCCCTCCATAACCCAGTACAGTTCAACTACTTACATCTGGACAACAAACCAAAGAAGCAGCATTCAGACAATTTGTGAGGGATATGCAGACAAGAGAGAGGAAGAGACAACTCTGCAAACTCCTTCCTGTGTCCCTTTTTAAATATCCCTTTGACCAGAGAACTCATCTGGGTATGGGCGCTTCCAATCACTTCAAAGAGAGCTCTCTTGAGTATTTTGGGGCCATGGGCCAAGGCAAGTCAAGGGCTAGCAATTTTATGCTGGGTCTTTGATCAACCTTCCTTTAATCTCTTATCGTGGGTCTGATTCTGGTTTTGCACCTTATCCTCCGGACCTCCTCTGTGCTGACTTTTCTTTGAAGTCAGCGGTAGACGTGTGGGTAGAAGGGCTGTAGGAAACAGACACACGACTGTCAAACTGGTTGTAATTGTTTTTATATTTTGCACTTTGTTTTGAATTACTCAACCTCTCTACAGAGCCACACCTGGGCTCTTCAGATGTTTCCTTATCTGTGGGTCTGTGACTTCTGAGTAAACAAATGTGGTTTAAAAACAAAATTATTCACCTTAATAAGTAGATATAAAAATGGATGTAGTAAAAGCAAATGTACTGATGTGGAGTGCTGTTGACCAGATGTTTGTAAGGCGAAGGAGAGAGTACTAGTATACTAGGATTTTTAAAAACCTGTATAAAAGCACAGAAAGTCTAGAGGGCATTTACAGCAGTTATATTCAGGTGGAGGGAATATGAGTGTGTTTAGTTTTGTGTTATTTGCTTATCTTTATTTTCTAATTTGTATTAGATGAACGTGTATTGCTTTCACAATAAGAAAAAAGCCTATTTTTAATTGAAGAAAATAGTCACATAAAGACAAGAAAAAGTAATCTTCTATTAATAATGAGCTTATTTCTTGTGAATGACAATTCTGAATTTTCTAGCCTGATAATAAATGACACACCATTATTTTCCAAACTAATCTTCTTGTAACATTCTCTCAACTTATTTGACTATAGGAATTTAAAAACAAGCTCAACTACCATCTGGGAAGTTATTAATTGCTGTATTCATTACCAAGGGTCTGTCGTGTGGGTATGGATTAGGGAAGTGTTTGGGGTGCTTACATCAGGCAGGCCTGCTTTGAATACCTGAGCATCACCACTCTTTAGTTCTACAGGAGTTCTCCCTTACCTGTGGTTGGCTTTCCATGGCGTCAGTTACATACAATTAACCACGGTCCAAAAGTATTAAGTAGAAAAGTCCAGAAATAAACAATTCATAAGTTTTAAGTTGCACGCTATTCTGAATAGCATGATGAAATCTCGCACTGCCATGGTCCATCTTGCCCAGATGTGAATCATCACTTGTCCGGCATATCTATGCTCTATATGCTCCCCACTTGTTAGTCTCTTAGTAGCTATCTCGGTTATCAGATTGACTGTCCAGGTATCTCAGAGCTTATGTTCAAGTAGCCCTATTTTACTGAATAATGGCCCCCAAGCACAAGAATAGTGATGCTAGGAATTCAGGTATGCTAAAGAGGAGCTGTAAAGTGCTTTCTGTAAGTAAAAAGGTATGATGTGTGTATGTATAGGAAAAACATTAGTATCTATAGGGTCTGATACTTATCTGCAATTTCAGGTAGCCATGGGAGTCTTGGAACATATCCCTCATGGATAAGGGTGGGTGACTGTACAAGATTAAGTAATTTTCCTCAAATCAAGCAACTAATAAATGATGGAGTCCCAGGACTTGCACTTAAGTATCTGTGGCTCTCAGCTCATCCTTTTCCCACTATACTTTGGATACAGCAGATGGGAATATATGAGAAGCAGTAACTTGTACTTTCTTCTTTTCCATTCCTTCTCAATTACCCCTGGCCCTGCCCTCTTCTTTACTTCCTCTTCTCCCTACTACGCTCATAACCACAGTCCCCCTCCTTCCCCAATATCAACTTTATCACCAGCAACCAGTGCTGGGTCAAAGGCAGGACTTGGAGGGGCTGTAGTGGCTCGGAAGGAGGAAAGGGGGAAATTAGGTGCATTCTTCCCATTGGGCAAGCAGACGGGAAAGTGGTATAAAAGCCACTCACTCTCAAAGGCACCTCCAGGAGTGCATCTTCTTGACGTGGACATGTTTTAAAGAAATGTCTGCATATTTAGCGGGATTCCTGCCTCACCTCTCCTTGGAAAGAGTAGAATACACTGGGGTAGAGAGAGCGAGCAATCTCAGTCATGTTCTCAGAGCAGTACTTTGCAACTCTGGTTAACCATGGGAATCATCTTGGAAGCTTTTAAATATACAGATGCCCAGGATCTACCCCTGATCGACTGAATCAGAATCTCTGCGTGGTCCAGGTTTTTGGTTTTTTAATCCTCATATGAGGGTATTTTTTCCATTGCTTTTTTCAGAGAGTGAAAGGGAGTGGCGAGAGAGAGAGAAACACAGATGCAAAAGGACACATACACTGGTTTCCTCCTGCACACGCCCCAACAGGAGTGGGGAGTAGGGAGTGGGGGGGGGGTGAAGGGAAGTGAACCCGCAACCCAGGTATGTGCCCTTGACCGGGAATCGAACCCAAACCCTACAGTGCCACTGAGCCACACCAGCCAGGGTGGCCCAGGCATTTTTTAAAGCCTCCTGAGTGGTTCTAATGAGCCATCAAGGGAGAACCATCAGATCAGACAACAGAGAAGCATGGAGAATAAGGACAAGAGAACCCAATATCAGAAAGGAAAGATGGGCCCATTTACTAGTAGATGAATGAGGCCTATTATTTCTTCATGTCTTTCCAGCCTGTGGGTGTGAGTGGGCTCACATCCTGACAACCCATATTTCTAAGTGCACTTCAGTCTCTGCATCCCCAGCACAGTATCACAGGGAGCCACACACATGTCTCCTGTACAAGCCCACTTCCCCTCTACTGTGCTGACTTGGCCTCCACAACCTCCCACCTCAGATCCCATCCATGACCCAGTTCCCTCTGGTGCTGGAGCTGTTTGCTGCATGAAAATGCCTCTCTTCCATCTTCCATTGTCTTAGAGGAGTCCTGAGGTGGGCTCCTGCCTCGAGGTGAAGGACTCTTCTTGATTTTACCTCCACACTTCCCTCTCCCAAGAACCACAAGGACCAGCAGGTGAGATTTGGGAGTAGATCACAGTAGCAAAACTGCACTATATTCAGGATCACTTCTCGTCTCTGATGGTCAAGGCTTTGTCCAAGAAACATTTTTGTTGAGCTTGACTCTCTGTGCATTTAAGATGAGCTCTCTATCTCAAGAAGCATCTACGCCTTGCAGGCAACAGATGTGAGGCATCACCATTCCACCAGTTGCTAGAACACGATTAGACATGCTGGAATTCCAGCTACTCTGGAACCCTGCTGCATGTCTACCTCCAGAGGAAAAAAGCCTTGTTCTGCTAATCAATGCCTCTCATGCTGCAAGTTTGTCCCCTTTCCTATCTGCCTTCCAATCACATCAATCGGATGCTAACTGAATATGGGATCTGAAGCACTATACTGTGGAGGAGAGATCCCAAAGCTAGACCCGGGCCAGAAGGGAAGTTGCTCCCCATGAATCGCCTCAGAGACTGTCTGATTGACCCTTCCCCTATGTCCCCATAGCATGCTGGTTCCTGGATCAGGCCATTGTCCTGCACCGGGCAAGCATGTAAGGCAGTTTCCCCTTATCTGGGGCAGGTCACACACCAGTACCCCATCCGTCCTGCCCTGTTCTATATAAATCTTTAGCACCTGTCACACAGTCTTGCCACTGCCCAAGACACACTTCGTATGTAAGTTCCCTTACTACACTCTTGATCCTGGAGCTGTCAGCCTCTTTCGTCCGTTTTTTCCTGCCTTCTGCTTACACAGATAGATTTTCAGTCTCAGGGTTTTTCCCTCAGTCTGTGTGTACAAACATGTATACAACAAATATGTCAATGTTTATAGACTGTATATATATATATCCTCTCCCACTCCAAGACACACTTCGTATGTAAGTTCCCTTACTACACTCTTGATCCTGGAGCTGTCAGCCTCTTTCGTCCGTTTTTTCCTGCCTTCTGCTTACACAGATAGATTTTCAGTCTCAGGGTTTTTCCCTCAGTCTGTGTGTACAAA
>NW_006284615.1:52561-69647 GCF_000327345.1 Myotis davidii
AACGCACAGACTACTGCTAATAAAAACCAAATGGTTTGCATTACAAACATTCTGGATTCTTCCACAATCCACTCCTCAGTGTTAAATAAAATCCCTCTCCCTGACTAGTTCTGTGATAACTGAATTGAAAAGATTGAGGATGGGGCAATACCTGATGCTGAATGTAATCTGGTCTGGGAGTTTATCATTTAATTCAAACACTCTCATCAACCTCTGGTTAAGTTCCAGCTAAGGCAAGGTCAAGTCTTAGACCCGTCTAATTGGTCAGCTCCAAGAAAAGCCATCACTCTACAACTAACTGTTCAGAAACTGTATGTGGGTTTACACAAGTAAGTCGGAGGGAAGTTTTCAAGCACAGAGAATTTACTCTGTAGAGCTCTGACTCTCAAGAAAGGAGACCTATTTTTGTGTGTATGTTCTAGCTAGAGGAATACTTAATTTATATAGATGTCCCAAAATTCACGCAAGATTTGAAATTTGCGTGAGCATGAACAACAACAACAACAACAAAATAAAAGCCTAATTTTACTTGGTTTATTGAATCGGATTCTAATATCTGTTTCCCTTTTATTTCAATCCCTTCAATTTGATAAGCATTACCAAGTACCATTTTGGCCCAGGAGCAGGGACAATAAAGACCAATGAAGACCACAGCTTTGCGTATGTGCCAACAAAGCCATGGAGGCCATTTACCCAATGTCCTATTCCATACCTAACCCTATATTGTATACTTTATGAATCAATAAAACATTTACAATTTTTAATTATAAACCTGTGTTTTCTATCAAAATTACTTCTTGCATGAATTTTGGGACACCCTATAATTATATTTCTTCTATACATGTGACCAATTTACCTTAAATGCATAGGCATACATACACACACAGGCACAAACCTATACTAGTAAATAGTTAATTAAGAATTCATTCACTATCAGATTTATAGATGAACTAACAGCTTTATATATAGAATGTTAACTAGACGATTTTTCATTTGGGTTTAGCCAAAGATACATGTAATAACAATGAAGTCAGTGTTTGACGTATGTCAATCATGCAAGGCACTTTTCTAAGTTATTTAACTCTATATGGTAACAATATTTGTGTAGCCATTTTAAAGATGTAGAAAATGAGGATAAGGAATCTGTACCCACAGTCACACCATTATTAAGTCGCAAAGCTTGACCGTAAGCATCCTGGTGATTAGTCTGAGCTCTTAACTATGATTCTGGTTTTAATTATTTTTCCTCCTTATGACTGCTCTGTAAAGTAGGGCGTGCTATCTCTATTTAAGAGAAATGTAGGTACAGAGTGGTTACATGCCCAGGGTCACCAGTATGAATTTAGATTGTGCCCAGGTCTAATTTTAAGTTGATTTTTTTTCTACAATATCATTCTGCCACACTCCAAATAACAAGAGAGAGAAAATCCAAATTAAATTATACAGAAACCACTGTATTTTTGTTTCTTTAAATGCCCAATTAAAAATTTAATTGCTCCACATCATGAGTATAGCTACATGAATTTTTTTCAACTCATTTGGCCCTGGATTTTAAAATTTCTTGAGATAATCACAGAAATCCCAAGTCTAATGGATCCACAATAATAACCCTTAGTTGGCCAAATGAATGAAATTCTTCAGCTTTATCGTTTTAAATAACCTATTTAAATGAATGGCTCACAGCCAAAAGAGGACACTCAACAATTTTCCAATAGGGATTCCTCTAAAATCTCACAACCCAAAACATATTCTGCTAATAAATGAAAGCCCTAAAACTGTGTTACAGTGAAATTGAAGTGCCATACGTCTAAAAATAATTTTTCTTTTTCAGGTCCAATTTGCATTTTGAATCCTAAACGATTCTTTGCTAGCAAAAAGCTATTAGAGGTTAAACTTCCATTTAAATGCAATATGTCACTTAAAATTAGTTATCAGTGTTGTGTGTTAATTCTAATGTTAGTAAATAATAATCAAGTTCTTTTTTAAAGGAAATATACAGAAGGTTATGAAAAGGCTACGTTGTTTCCTTAGTAACTCTCTCAGGTAGATCCCAAGTTCCCAGGACACGGGTGGATATCTCCGAAGAGAAAGCAATGAGATTACATGCCCATGTTTCTCCCATGAAAACATTTTGCTATTTTAGGTCATGTTACTGAACAAGAATAATCAGGCCAACTTCAATAACATGTAATTACTGAGAGTAACTCAAAACCTTCCTCTGCCTTTGCATCAGTTTTGGTAGGGTATGGTACAAAAAGATCACGGCAGGAGGATAAGCTGGGTCAACAGTGCTTGTAGGATGCTGCCTAAGTGAAATCAAAATTATAAAAAGCTCTTCTCTAGTGAGTGCTAGTAAATTTAGCACTTATTAGTAAATGAAGTGCTTAGTTGACACAAGGCAGTGTCTGGCTCCACATGTTTATGTTTTTTAATGAATAAATAGTTCTTTCTATTATAGAAGTCCCAAAGGATCATGCAAAATCATTTGCCTCCTCCAAAAAGATTTTTTTCCTTGTGGAGCATGAAAAGACTGAAACTTCTCATTACACTGCGACAAACATTTTTGAATACCCCTCTGTGTCCGACACTATTCCTAACTGAATGTACCATGGTGAACAAGCAGACATAATCCCTGCCCTCACAGAGTTTGCAGGTTTTCCTCTGAAACGAGGCTGTTTCATTCAAAATGCACCTGGCCTCCTCTAATGTAATGGCATCTAGAAGTGAAGGGTTGTTATACTCAGTTCACATTTTCAATTCCCGGTTGTCCCCAGTGTTCAGCTGGCTTGTAAAGATCCTATTTTATATGTAACCTAGAGGTAAGGAGTACCGCAGTGGGCTTCTATAAGTGAGCTTATGCTTGCATGTGTGAGTTGACCGGGAATTAGAATGCGCGTGCTACGAATGAAGCAACCAGGGATGGAGGCACCTTAGATGATGGTGGTTGAAAAGTGGCAACACTTAGCTAAAGAGTGGCATCCAAGAGAAGGAGGGCATGGGATTCCTTAAAGGACAGCAGAAATGATTCACTGAGAAGGGAGAAGCTCCGAGTGAACTGGAGATGGAAGGGGAAGGCCAGACTAGTGGAGAATTTAGTCCTAGAGAGCTGGAAATGTTTACCCGAGTAGGAGATCGGTTGACAATAATCCTTGCAACAGGAAAATAGTGGGAAAGAAAAAGACATCTAGAAACCGTTTCCTTGCTGACCTAGTTCTAGCTTAAGAGGGTAGAATTCTCAAGGTAAATTAAACTAAGGGAACAATTGACTTTTATGCTAGTGAAGGAGATGGATCAGACAGAAAAGGGCTAACCTTAGGAGCTTTGACAGAGAAATACAGAACACAGAATCTGACTTACAAAAATGGGACAAAGACAGACTGAAAACCTGGTATTTGTGTACCAGGTGCCCTGACAAGTCACTTTGCTTTGATAACAAAGGTTTTGTGAACTCAGAATTAGGAACCTGAGAATAAGTCCAAAAGTAAATAAAATATTCATTCATTCAAGCAATCTTTATTGACAGCTTGCTATGTGCCATGCACCCTGCTGGAACAGAATGATGAATAAGAGAGACAGTCAACACGTACATTATAGTGGGCAACCTAGACATTGGCCAACTAACCGCAAGTGAGATGTGAGTTCTGTGTGCAGTGGGTAGGGTGTGCTGGGAGTGAAGGAGGAATTAGCTAGGCAAAGGTGGAAAAGACAGACAGCATTTCATTCATTCATTCATTCATTCAACAAATATTTGAGTTAGGTACCCCCCGAGCTGTGTTCCAGGCAGAGAAGGTGGGTAATGGCCTTGACAAAGGTGGCAACCAAAAGAGGACAAGAGTGTAGAGTGGTTCTCTGTGAGTGTGAAGGAGGCTGTCCTTGGAAGTAAGGATGCAGGATGGATAAAGGATGAAGGTCTACATTCTCAAGGCTTCAGCACTTCAGGAGAAACCCTGCTTGTCTTTGGGAAAAGCAGACATGTGGGAGCCAATAGGCAGGGGTCTGGCCTTTGTCACCCCAACTGGTGAAGTAGAGGGATCTGACCATCGGGAAGAGGACTTACTTTGATGAGGATGAAGGAAAGAGCAAGCATTGCCCTCACTGGTTTGGATCAGTGGATAGAGCATTGGCCTGCGGACCGAAGGGACCCAGGTTCAATTCCAGTCAAGGGCACATGCCTGGGTTGCGGACTCGGTCCAATGTGCAGGAGGCAGCCAATGATTCCCTCTCATCATTGATGTTACTATCTCTCTCTTCCTCTCCCTTCCTCTCTGAAATCAATAAAAATATTTTTTTTTTTAAAAAAAGGAAAGAGCCAGCATATCCTAGAAGTCCTCATCATGGCCATCTCATGGGAACAGCTCTCCATTTATTCTCAGCCTATCCTTAGGGCTGATCATGAAGTTCTAAATCACCACTTTAACATGTAGCCTGTCAAGTCAACTTATGCTTTCATAAGACCTAGCTTAGACTAGTTCTCCCCACAAATCTAGAGTTCTTGTGGATTGCACATGTTAAGCTGCTGCCAACCACTCATATATCATGTCGTCAATTGCATGACTATATGGTTAGGTGAGAGAAGGAGCCTTAGACCATCAACAATGCAATGAATTATTAGTATGAAATAAATCAAAGTATATTTCCAGTTTACTCATAGACTATAAAAGCAATAACTATAATCCTCCACCCAAAGCAAGGATTCTAATTCCAACACTTTGCACACTAACAGGTCCATAACGGACATTCCCAAAGATTCCTTCATTCTCAGTTAATCAAAATCTTCTTATAGTAAATTATCATCATCTTTAACTTAAAAACTTTAAAAACCACACATGCCCTATATCAGCATCTTAAAACATTTTAAAATATATTTTTATTGATTTCAGAGAGGGAGAGAGAGGAATACAGAGATAGAAACATCAATGATGAGAGAGAACCACTGACTGGCTGCCTCCTACACACCCCCACCACTGGGATTGAGCCCGCAACCCGGGCATGTGCCCTGACCGGAAATGAAACCGTGACCTTCTGGTTCAAGGGTCGACTCAACCACTGAGCACACCGGCCAGGCAGAATCTTAAAATATTTTATACTGGTTTCTTTTTCCTGTTACTATACTTGAATTTTAAAATAACTTGTATTGTTCCCTTAAAGTCAGATAGGAAATATCTGAAAAATTTTGAACTTTCTCACATAATTAGATTTTCTGGTATTAAATAAAACAAGACCATTGATTCCTTTTTCCTAAGTTTTAAAAGTTAGTAAGTGTGGTGGCTGATGGTTGAGGGAAAAGCAGGATGCTTGGCTTTCACAAAATTAGTAAACTGTTCCTGTCTCCATATATAAAGAAACATTTTCTTCCATATGGAATGTTTGTCATTTACATAAACTGGGCTCAGGTAGGAGTAGTCTGCGGCAGTGCAATGTGACTGAATCTTACTTAGATAGATTGCAAGGGATCAGAACAGAGGAAGCTGCCCGCTAAGAACAAGGAAAGAAGCTACACAGGATGAGGCCCAGCAGGCAATGTGTGGTGATCCAAGATCCAGGGTCTGGCCAAATGTGATGAGGTTAAGTGCTAAGTTGCATTTCAGTCCCAGAAGATGGAAGGAAAGCACAAGCTCGGTTTCCAGCACTGGGGAATGAGCCAGAAGTGCGATCCCAAGACACAAGGCAGGAACCCACTTACTAGAGCTGAGGTCAAAAGCAGCTCAGAAGGCATGAAACTGACTGGGTGTGGAGCCAGAGCCACTGACCTTGGCTTTTGTGAGTGTCAGGGCCTGCGATTGGCTAATCCCGCAACAGGGGGCCTGCATTGAACTCAACCAGGTCATCAACTTCTCGAAACTTCCCACTCTTTATCTTAATTGTATGACTGTAGTTGAAATATATCTTGTAAAATTTCAGAGCACTTATTGCTACTATCTTATATTCTCCTTTAAAAGATTCGTATTTGCATGGATATGAGTTTAAGGGGACTGTCAAGGTTTCGCTTGTGCCATTTCTTCTCAACACAGTATCATCCTTGCTACAGAATAGTATATACCAGTGATGGCGAACCTATGACATGCGTGTCAGAGGTGACACGTGAACTCATTTTTTTGGTTGATTTTTCTTTGCTAAATGGCATTTAAATATATAAAATAAATATAAAAAATTTAAGTCTTTGTTTTACTATGGTTGCAAATATCAAAAAATTTCTATATGTGACATGGCACCAGAGTTAAGTTAGGGTTTTTAAAAATGCTGACACGCCGAGCTCAAAAGGTTCGCCATCACTAGTATATACAGTGCTTTGAGAAATTTTGTTCTGCTAGCGACCATTTTACATTGTTTCCTTTATTTGATTCACTCAAATATAATTAACTTATTTCTCTGAACAAGCACAATTATTAATATTTTGCTTCTTGCCTTCTAAGTTAGTGATATCATTAATTGCTGTATACATGTACTTTGGGACAATGAATTCATTTTGGTTTGAGCCTGGCAGAAGTATCAAAAACATCCTAATTTTATTCAGCTAATTTAATTATACCAGAGAATTAAGCCAGTGGATTTAACAAAAGCTTTCTTTACTGGAAGTGTTTATAAGGAACTACTGGGTTCTGAAGCACATCTTAAAGCATAAGTTTTTAATGATCTGGGAGTTCTTTAAATAATAATTTCTTTGAAGCTCAGGAAAGCTTTCATTAACAAAAGAAACTACATAGAAGATATGGCCTGGGCCACAGCCACCATTTTATAGTTGGCTTGCTTGTTTTTGCCTTAAGCAATCAAGACCCACTGCTTGCCATTAGCTACCTCCTAAATTGACTTCAATTTGACGCCCCAATCATCTAGTTTGTGCTGTGAAACACCCCCTCCACCCCACCACCACCACCCTTTTTAGCTTCACTACTACTAACAGATTCCTCTGGATTGAAGAGTTTAAAAAAATACATTTTGATATCTGAAATGTAACAATTCTGTTTGAGATTTGTTTGTTTGTTTTAAATTTCTAAGGAAGATCTGGCCTCTAGGAAATGTTTAACAAACATTTTGTCTCAAAAAAAAAGTCATTGATTCATTTTTGAGTTTTTATCTAGGCTAATAAAAAGATAAAACTGAATTCATTAGTAATTCTCATTCTATCAAATAAGGGCCACAATAACATGCCAGATAGGTGGGCCTCTGACATCACCTCTTTGTTAAAAAAATTAAAAAAAATTTTTTTTAATATATTTTATTGATTTTTTTACAGAGAAGAAAGGAGATAGAGAGATAGAAACGTCAATGAGAGAGAAACATCGATCAGCTGCCTCCCGCACATCTCCTACTGGGGATATGCCCACAACCCAGGTACATGCCCTTGACCGGAATCGAACCTGGGACCTTTCAGTCTGCAAGCTGACACTCTATCCACTGAGCCAAACCGGTTTTGGCAGAATTTTTATTACAATTGACAGTTAATTGTAATGTATTAGTTTCAGGTATACAGCATAGTGGTTAGATATTTATATTACTTACTAGAGGCCCGATGCATGAAGATTCATGCAAGAATGGGCCTTCCATCCCCTGGATGCCAGCACCGCCTTCACTCCAGCTGGAGTCACCTTTCCGCCTTCCCTCTGGCCCAAAGCCTTCCCACACTGCCCAGAGGCCCAGAGCAGCTGGGGTGGTGCAGAACTTTGTTGGGTTGATTTGCATACTCACTCCTGATCGGCTGGTGGGCATCATGAAGGTATGGTCAATTTGCATCTCTCTCTTTTATTAGTATAGATAAAGCCAACATCTCCTCTTGCTGGTTGCTTTTACCCACTTGAGTGATACAATTTCATATGACAACACATGAGTCCAAAACCCTAACCTATCTGAATTCTATATTCTAGAACAGGGGTGGGCAAACTTTTTGACTCAAGGGCCACAATGGGTTCTTAAACTGGACTCAGAAGAAGGAGCTGCGGCTGTATTTCCCGACGTTGCCATGTTAACACTGCTGCTGGTGAAGGAGCGGAGGGGAGAGCAAGAGAACCCTCTGCTCTTCTGGCTCCACGGGCCGGATAGAACAGCCGAACAGGCTGGATCCGGCCCATGAGCCATAGTTTGCCCATGGCTGTTCTAGAATCTTACTCTTGTCAGCAAACATTTACAACCATTCAGAAGAGTGTCTCCTGCAAACTTATCTCTCTAGAAAAGGAAAGCAAAGGGTTTGGGATGTGAAAGGAAAGAGAATTAGAAGAGCATTTCTGGTATTCCCTTGGGTAAGAAGACGTGACTGTAATTAATCCTAAACCTACTCACAGAATGCTCCCCCCAGCTCTCTGATTTAACTGCAACCTCTTCCCTGGAAGCTCTCTCTCCTAGCACTTCACAACATTGAAAGGCAAAACTAGCCTTCTATTATCAATCTCTGCAGTATCCAAATCACTACTCTCCACTCTGTTGATATAGGCTTCCACCAATTGACCATCTCAGCTTCAACTATTTTATCTGTCATCTCCTAACTTCCTAGACATTCATCTCTGTTTATTAAAGACTGATTTCTCGCTACCCATCTTCCCTTCCATGAAAGTTCTATCATCTTCCCAGCTAACATCTGGGACTATGTGGACAAAAACAAAAAAATCTCTGCTACTCTCTAGATTAAGCATTTCTTACCTTTCTAAACTCTCAGGGCCTTCACCTCCCCTTCACATCCTTACATGCCTTTCCATGGTAATTCCTGATGTTATCGCTCAGAGCAGTCCTACCCTTAAAATCTTCAACTTGAGTAACCCATGCTCAACCATCCATAATCCCTAGAAGTTTTTTCATTTCTTTGTCCCTCTACACCTGCTCTTCAACTTCACTGAGAATTCTCAACCTGTGCCCACTCTACTTACCCTTTGCCTTTTTTGTACTTTCTAGCCTACATCCTGTGATGCCATCATTTCAATCATCATTTCACCTAGGAATTTCATTCCCTTGCCTGTCTCAATGCTGTCAAGCTGCCTTCCTTTTCCCTTCCAACTCTAGGCTAAGATATTTAATAATGTATTTTATATATTTAGTGATTAATTTGTTTATTGTCTGTCTCATTTTTCATTGAAAGCTCCTTGTAAGTAGAGACATTGTGTTGTTCATTTCTGCATCTGCAGCAAATAGAACAGTGCTCAATAAATATCTGAAGATATTCGTGATGGCAGGAAAATCCCCTAACTGCATGGTTTAATGCCATTTCAGGCTGTGGCCTTCAACAGGTCATCAATTCTGTGTACAGCCTTTCTACATGGCCATGGTTAGCCTTCCCTTCCACTCCTCACATTGACCCTTTTTAGTGTTCAATACTCTCCTACCTTCTCTCTCCCAGGGGCAGATTGTGCCTCTTACTTCACAGATGAGTAAGTGGATTATGAGTCATGTGGCTTCCTATCTTTCCCAGCCTTCAAACAGAGTTTTGCCTCCAAACCATCACTGCCTCTCTCCCCAGATAATAAAGGAAGAGGATGCCCTCCTCTGTCTAAGAACAATCCTGTCATCTTTTCTCTGGATATATCTTCTCTTACATCCCCAGGAACAAGATCTACACATTGTCCCATCTTCCACCTGCATCTTTCACTTCTCCCTCTCTGCTTTCAATTCTTATCTTACTCAACCTCTCAGCTGCATTTTATAGCACTTGACTGATTTTCCTTCTACTTCCCTGACTCCTCCTTTGAGTCTCTTTTGGAAATCTCCATTTCCTTCCAGGGAAATCTCAACTACACCATCTATAGGCTGATGACCCCTGAATCCTTATCTCCAACCCTGACTTCCCTAAACTTCGACTTGTGTAAGACTTATCAGTATCTCAGATCTACATTGTCTCAAAAGAACTTTTCATGCACTGGCCCCAGCCTATCACCCAAACAGCTCTTCCTCTGTGTTTCCTGGCTCAGTGAATGGCAACACATCACCCAACTTCCCATTCCAGAAACTTGAGTTACACTTTACTCACTTTTTTCTCACTAATTCATATATTTATGCAAACACCATATCTTAAGAATTATACCTTTTAAATATTCTCAAATCCACCCATTCTCTTCACTCTGTTACCATTTAAATACAGGTAACCATGAGCTGTCATCCAGATAAGTGGGCAGCAGCCTAATACCCTGCCTGCAGCCCTTTTTTAGTTATAATTCTGATCAAGTCATGCTTCCTTTATAACCCTTCCTTCTGTAAGTCAAAGGTTGAAACAATTTAACATGGACTACAAGACCCAACTCCTGCTTCTCTCTTGGGCCAATGCGCAACACCTCCCCTTCTCACTCCTTCTCACATCCTCATATTCACCTTCTCTGACTTAGCCCTGTAGCTACTCTTTCAGTTCCTCAATCTTGCTGAGCCCACCTTCGCACCTAGGACACATAAATGTTATTCTTGGTATGGCTAAATCTTTGCCTCCGCTTCACCAGGTCTGAGATGGACAGCCGGTAAGCTTGAGGATAATACACCTCTGCTTAAAATCCCTTAGATCAGTGGTTCTCAACCTTCCTAATGCCACGACCCTTTAATACAGTTCCTCATGTTGTGGTGACCCCCAACCATAAAATTATTTTCATTGCTATTTCATAACTGTAATTTTGCTACTGTTATGAACTGTAATGTAAATATCAGATATGCAGGATGTATTTTCATTGTGACAAATTGAACATAATTAAAGCATAGTGATTAATCACAAAAACAATATGTAATTATATATGTGTTTTCCAATGGTCTTAGGTGACCCCCGTGAAACCAAAGGGGTCATGACCCACAGGTTGAGAACCACTGCCTTAGATGATCCCTGCAACATACTTATTCATTTTCTATAAACTTTAGGAGTTACAGCCCATGTAGCATATGACCTAGCCCCCCTTTACTTTTCCAGCATCATCTCTTACTAGCCTGGGGCATCCCACATTACAGTCCAGCCATCATGAACCACTAGCAGGTCCTAAACTCACTGAGCCTTTGCTTGCATCCTGCAGCCAGACAATGCACATGCTGTCCTCTGGTCTGGCAATCTCTGACTATCCTTCAGAACCCAGTGGGCGACGTTTCTTGTTGAGAATGCTTCCCTGGTGCCATTACAATCACTAGCTTCCCACTCCCATGACTGATCTAGATCAGGTGTTCCTTCCTCAGAGTGCTGGTAACACACGCTGTGTATCCCTGTCATAGCACTTTGCGAAACCATAAGGTCATTTTGTTTATTGGTCTGCTATGCTGACCAGACTGTCACTTTCCTGAGGGGAAAGAGCGTCATCTAATTCCCAGTTTCTAGAAAAGTCCTCAACATTTAGAAGGTGCTTAATGTTTCTGGTTAAAAAAAAATTAATGAATATATGAATAAATAAAGTAATGAATGGGTGAGGAGAGACATTCTTCTGAAGCCCCTGTGAACACACTCATGCCCACATTGCACTGGGGACAATCTCAGGAGGACATTCCAGGTCCGGCTGCTTCATTATTAGCAGAACAACAGGCCCAGGAAGTACCTCACTCCGAGTTAGTTTTCCCCAAGTAGCACAGCCTGAAACCGCACCTATTGAAGCAATTAGTTACCATATACCCTCTTAAGAAAATGCAAACGTCCAGCTAATTCCTACATACCTTATTGACAATTCATTTACTTCAATTGCTTTTTCTCCTAACACCTAACAAAGAACACTCTGCTGAATGATAGGAACTTCGTATGTCAGAGAGGAGAGAGGGTCGGTCTGGCATGGGTATATTTGAACAGCTTCCCAAATTATCCTAACAAGCAGCCATCGTTGAGAATCACTGCGCTTCAGCACTTCTCGAACTTTCTTGTGCACACTAGCCTCCTGGGGGCTTTACTGAAAATTGCAGCTGCAGGGTAAGTACAGCTTACGTGAGGCCTGAGAATTTGTATCTGCTGATACAGATGCTGCTGGTCCAGGGACCACACCTTGAACGTCAAAGATCTAGTTATTCTCCTCTTGCTGCAGGACTCTGGCTTCCTTCTTTTTAAGGGTTAATCCATGGCTAGGAAAGGGCTAACAGTGAGGGTCTTCCAGGATGCACAGAGTAGCCATGTGTTCAAATCCAGGTGTGCCTTTTGACAGGTTTTGCTTGATCGGAAACATGGATCCATGTGCCTATTTCTCATTGTGCTCATTTTAACTGATTCACGGGCTACACTGTCACCCCCTGTGCTAAGATCGAGCACAATGGTCAAGGAAAATGTTAATAAGAGAGATGATACAGTTTTACCTAAGAGTATAAAATGTACCATTCTCTCTTCTCTCCCCCTTTTTGGCCACACCTTTCTCTTCAAAAATATTCTGGGGTTTTTTTATTCTCACTAAATAGTTTTAAATAGTGCATTTGTAATGTTCATGAAAGAGCACTTTAAATGGAATATACCTGTGCATTATATCTGTGGTGCAGGTCCCTGAAGGATGCATAACATGCCGTGGGGCTGTCATTAGTCTTTGTTGTTTCTCTGTAAAATGAGACACTTTTAATTCCAATTTTGTAGATAAGGGGAATGAAATGCAGAAAGCTAAACTGACTTAATTAAGATCACCTACTAATAAACGCAGGATGTGGCCAAAACTGACATCTTAGCTTTCCCATGCTAAGTTGGCTTAGTGGAAAAAGAAGCAGTAATCTTTTAAAAGATTGTGCCTTAATTATTCATAACATTTGCATCTCTTTGAAATAAAGCTTACTATTTAACAGCCTTTCTCCTGCACATATCTATTGCTGGAATTTATCTATATTCTACTCATCTAATTATTAACTTAACATTGCTCTTAAAAGCATTCAAAGTGGCCTTACAGGAATACATAAAGTAACTAATATACATTAGACGAGGAAGAAAAAGGACGGGAGTAATGCTAGTGAATCAAACATGTACAAAGAGGTCCTATAATTACGGGTTAAAAACAAATTTGACTCTTGACTTAACCAGCAGTCAAGGCGAAAAGGGAAACATTTCACAGAGCCCATATGAAAAACTAGACATTTTTTCCAGAAGCAAGATTATCCCTGGTAACTGTTCTCCGGCAGACCCCATAATCTGACTTTGACTCAGAGATGGCTGGCCCACCAGGCCCCACTACCCCACATACAACTCTGACTTCTGAAAGCAAAACCCCAAGGCATGCCAACAATGCTTCCAATCGCTAATTCTGAAATATTTTTAACATGCTAGTTGATTTACTACTTTTTGTAGATTTTGCACCAATAGATCACTAATATACTCACTCAATTTGAGACGCTTAGGTTATTTAGCAAAGATTTGGAAGACACTTAAAAATACACATACTCACTTTGAATTAAAAAATGGGAATCACTGGACAACATTTAATAGCAAGCATAAGATCAAAATAAGATAATTACTTATAAATGGACATTAGAGATGGAAAAGTGGATGAAAGTTATTTTTAACTGTCTTATTGAATTATAATTTTCATACCATAAATTAACCCAATTATTTTTAATATAACCATACAGTTGTGTAACCATCACTATAATCCAATTTTAGAATACTTCCATCACCCCAGAAAGTTCCCTGGTGTCCATTTGCAGCAATAGATGCTTTACCCCCAGCCCTGAACAACAGCTATTTTGCTTTTGGCCTCTACAACTTTGCCTTTTCTGGAAATTTTCATATAAATAGAATTACATAATATGCATTCTTCTGTGTCTGGCTTATTTCACTGAACATGTTTTTAAGGTTCATCCACATTATTGCATGCGCCATAGTTTATTCCCTTTTATTGTTGTGTAGTATTCCTCTTTGTAGTTGTACCACATTTTGTTACTCACCTGTTGACAGACATCAGAGTTTTTCTATGTTTTGACCATTATAAATAATACCGTAATGGACAATGACATAACATCATTGTAAGGACATGTGTTTTCATTTCTTTTAGGTAAATACTTAGGAGTGGAATTGCTGGGTTGTATGGAAAGCATCTGTTTAATTTTCATTAAAAAAAATTGTCAAACCCTTTTCCAAAATGGTTTTTACACTTTGAGCTGGGATGCAGTAAAATATTTTACATTCCACCAGCAATATATGATGGCTCCAGTTCCCCCACATCCTCACTGACACTTGGTATTCTCTATCTTCTTTGTGATGGTCCTTCCAATGGGTACAAGGTTAGAGGGTTTTGAACAGAAATAATTTATTCAGTTTTCAGTCAGTCAGAAATAGGATCAAAGTTTACCCACTCTCCCTACCTCACCCCCGCTCCCTGTATCTCCTTTTCTGAATAGTCTCAGAAATAAAATTTTGTAGAATTTTAAGGCTGTGTAACTTTCTTCCCCTTCTGATCCTTTTAATTCCCTGTTTTTCAATTTCTCTTAAAAAATCTAAAACATGCTATCAGCATGAGCTTCATATTATATTAAGTAAGGGCTTACTGCAAAGCACCTTGGATTTGGTGGTGAGCAGGACAAAACAAGACCCTTCAACTACAGGGGACCTTCCCATAGCTTTCCCTCTAAAATGTTGACTAAAGCCGCAGTCCTGCCAGTAAACTTCAGTTTATATCCACTCCCCTTGAAAGACAGGTAATCTTTGCAGCTGTAAAACAAACCTTTGGATTCAAAATACCCTTACAAGGTATTGCTAATTTTCTTTCCCTTTAACCACTTAATTCAACTTATCTCTTTTCCATTCCTTGACCATGAATTTAAAAAATGATGGTCTACTACAGCTTTAAAAGTACCCAGAAGGTAAGAAAAATATGTTATATGTGTGTGTGTATTTATCATATAATTGGGTCTCTTGGAAAGAATTTGATTGACAGATGCTAATTTCAACTGGAGAATATTTAAAGTAAATATTGCTACATAACTGTCAGAAGATGGTGTCAGGGATGCCGCCCAAAGCAAACTGCCACATTCCACAAATAAATTAACAAAGGTGCGCTTCAGCAGCCTTTCCACTAAGATACCTGCTGCCTTCTTATAGCCTGAAGAACTTTTTTCAAACTTAATTGTGTAATAAAGTAACCCCATCTCCGACTGTGAAAGGTTGTAACTCCTCTGGCAACCCGCGGGAGTGCCCCTGCATTACTTATCTAGTTGTGCCAGTTTTCTTTACAGAGGTTTTTGTGGTGTTAATAGGCAAGCAAGGGGAGACCGTGGCCCACAGAAAGGCAGAGATCCCCTGTTGCTGTCTAGAAAAGGCCAGTTGGTGCCAAGATACTCCGCCTAGGGGATGACCAGGATCTGGCCCTCGCAGAAATGACCAGATATTTGGAAGTTTCTTTACTTTAAAGATCATAACTCAAGCCACACAAAAGTGATAATAAGTCACATTTGAATATATTCATCATGCTGCATGCATCTTTCAGGTGAACATAATGCCTCCTTGCCTTGTATTAATAATTAAGTACTGCACAGGGAGTGTGGCTCAGGGGTTGAGTGTCAACCTATGAACCAGGAGGTCACAGTTCAATTCCCAGTCAGGGCACAAGCCAGGGTTGTGAGCTCGATTCCCGGTAGGAGGCACGCAGGAGGCAGTTTAATAATTCCCTCTCATCATTTTTCTATCTCTCTCTCCCTTTCTCACTGAAATCAATAAAAATATATTTCTTTTAAAAAAAATAATAATTAAAGTACTCATCAAAAGTTTGCTTGCTAGTAGAGGATTAAAGGAAATGGATAGTTCTGAGAGTTTCCAGTCTTGATGCTCCATGAGCCTGTCTCTCGGCG
Source organism: Myotis davidii (assembly GCF_000327345.1). Classification (NCBI taxonomy): domain Eukaryota; kingdom Metazoa; phylum Chordata; class Mammalia; order Chiroptera; family Vespertilionidae; genus Myotis; species Myotis davidii. The sequence continues at coordinate 68,237 of NW_006284615.1, forward strand.
TACAACCTGCACAACTCTACAGGTGGCCTGGTTCTCTCTTGCGAACTGCATTGCTCAGGTATCTTGGCTCCTTTATCCCAGAGATTCTAGGACCACACTGGTAATAGCTGCTTCTTTAGACCCCTCCATTCCTTGTTCTATCTGATGTACAAAAATCACCGATGAAGCTGCGCATTGTCTTCAGTAAAGGAGTTGGTTTCCGGGTCTAAGAGATATTCTGCTTCTAGGACTGGATTTAAATATTTCCACTCTCTGAGAGTCATCTTACATCTCTTAGCAGGAGCATTAGCAACCTGCTTTCATCAACTGTATGCACAGGCATAAGGTATTTATTAAAGGTTTGGCAGGTTCTAGTCTCCTTTGAGGCATCATGGAGAAGGGGTCATGAATACAGGCTCTAGAGCCAGGCTGCCTCCTGGGCTGGGATCCTAACCCAAGTTTTTTCATCTGCAAACAGAATGGATAATGGCACCTGCCTCACAGGGTCATTATGAGGATCAAATGTGTTAATACATGTTAACTGCCTACGATAGAGCAGACACATAAACATGCAGTGTTAGCTATGACTCTTCTATTTCATTATCTTCTATTTTTATTTTATTATGCTCTATTATTCTGTTATTATTGTCCTGCATTCTATTATTATAGTCCTCTATGGATCTATTTAACATTTCTTCCTTATATCTGTTTATTATACAACTCACGTTAGTAATAGAACAACAGTTTGGTAAAAAACAAACAACAACACTGTGCATGGGAAGGTCTGTGTTTTAATTCTTCAAAGATAGTCTTTACACATATAAATTGATTTCACAGAGGAAGGGAGAAGCAGACATAGAAACATCAATGATGGGAGAGAATCATTAATCAGCCACCTCCTGCATGTCCCCCACTGGGGATCGAGCTATAACCCAGGCATGTGCCCTGACCGGGAATCAAATCATTTCCTTCTGGTTCATGGGTCAACGCTCAACCACTGGGCAACACATGCCAGACAAGACAATCTTAAAATAAAGAAACTATGGAAGGAATATTGTTAGTTTTCTATGGCCACTATAACAAATTACCATAAAATCAGTGGCTTAAAACAGCACAAGTGTGTTATCTTATAGTTCTGAAGATCAGAAGTCGGCGAGGCCACATTCTTTCCGGATCTCTAGGGAGAACCATTCCTTTCCCTGTTAGCTTCTAGAGCAGCAGTTCCCAACCTGTGGGTCGCGACCCCTTTGAGCATCAAATGACCCTTTCACAGGGTCGCCTAAGACCATAGTTTTCTAGCCACTATAACAAATTACCATAAAATCAGTGGCTTAAAACAGCACAAGTGTGTTATCTTATAGTTCTGAAGATCAGAAGTCGGCGAGGCCACATTCTTTCCGGATCTCTAGGGAGAACCATTCCTTTCCCCCTG
>NW_006284615.1:71207-80197 GCF_000327345.1 Myotis davidii
CCCGCCTGGCACTTAGTTAAGAGGTTTTATTCCCTCCCTAACTTCAGGAGAAAATCCCTACCTGGGGAAACAACCTTTCTCAGAGAGCTGACCTTGGTTAAAACACAGCGCCAAGAAGGTGAGCAAACATATTAAGAACAGTATGCCATATATGCCAGGTCCCTTGAAACAGCAAGGATAGACAGGCTCCCGGCAGCTGAACTCTTGATTTCACTTAAGCCAGCAGTGTCCAACCCGAGGTGATTATGCTGCTCAGGAGATACCAGTATTTGGCAGTGTCTGGAGACATTTTTGGTAGTCATAACTGGGGCAGGGGGGTTGTTACTGGGCATCCAGTGGGTAGAATCCAGGGAAACTGTTAAACATCATACAGTGTTTAGCAGGACAGCGGCCTCCTCCCAATGAAGACTTATCCAGCCTAAAAGGTCAACAGTGATGAAGCTGAGAACCCGTGACTGAAAGCATGTGATTCCTGGAATCTCCTGCGTTTGGTAAGATTGCCACACAATGGGAGCATTGCAGGACTTAGATTTATACAGAGACGTTTGAGGAATCACATACAAGCTCTATAACTCCATGCTTTTGACAATCTTATATGGTAAATAAGAGATGAATAACATGACTCATACTTTAATAGTAGGGTTTTAAGCACTGCCCTAACTTGTTATTTGTTGAGTAGTTTGTTTTATTTTAGGTCTGGCGTAATCTTTCACACTGCTGCATTTCATATACAGACAAGTTCATTTCAAGTGTTTATTATAAACATCATTTTTATGGATATTATGAATATTTAAACTCTTAGATGCTCAGATTGAAGTACCTAACACCAAACAGATTTCAAGGTGACTCACAGCTTTCTGCAACATTTTATTTTTGCCTTACTATGGCCCCTCGACCTCACAGGAACAAAGAGAGAAGGACACGTACATGGTATCCCTTCCACTGGGAGGAAGATTTTAACTTAGAATCAACATTCACCTATATGTAAGCATCTTGGATTACGTTTTCAATACTTAATTTTTCAATTCTCAAGAATTTCTGTGCTTTGGTTTGAATTTTCCCTGCCCTTTAAAATAACTGATAGGATTGCTAGTAGAGGACTTTATATGTTTTCTACATTTTTTCCATCTTCCTTTTCTTTTCCATCCTTCTCCACTCTTCTCATTCTCTCCCTTTCTTGATTACTTTCATTCTGTTCAAGAGTTCCCCAACTGTTCTTAATTTGCAGCAACTTCAAAATGCAACGGTTGTATAGTCAATGGCAGAAAAGACTTCTTAACCAGCAAAGGACTGTGTGTGTGTGCATGAGTGTGAAAATGTTACCCATAAGGGTGAATTTGAACTTCATTTTTTTCACCCAGGAAGAATAATAACTATGAATATGAAAGTATTCTAACAGATTGTGAACCAAAAGAGCAGAATGAAAAAACATACAAAACAACGTTGTTTACCACTGAAGCTATTTCTTTTGTGTACATTTCTCTGCCAAGATGCAGTTCGACAAAGCGTTTTCCATTTAGTATGATTTCTAAGCTACAATGACATGATACAGGTTAAACACATTTTAATGAGTTGAAACTTGCCAAACAGTATTTAACAAGCCAAAGCCATACCCCTAAACATTAAGTCACACCTAAGATTCCAGATTTTCAATATCACATTGTTCATTGGGGTAGGTATACCGGGAGGAAGCTGCTGGGATCTCTGTCTACCTACTAGTCAAAGGATGCAGTTTCTTCAAAAACCAAATGCAAGAAAAAAAGAGAGAGAGAGAGAGAAGAGTGTGAGGGAGAAGAGAATGTGTGAAAGAGACTTAAGAGACATGCCAGGTGTATTAAAGACTGAGAAACTTGGAGCTAATTAGAGGTCAATGCCTAAGTGCAAGTTTCTCAAAACCGGATGGTGTGAGCATATAACAGGGCAGCTGGTAGAGGGAAAGCAGGGGGAGGATTTGGGGAGAGAACAAATGGTAACTTTGACAACTTGGGCACATACCAGCTCTGGCACAGGGACCCTGGATATCTCCCAGCCAAAGCACCTGTACCACCATTTCCCTGGGGAAAAAGGAACTTGTTTTATTTCTAGGAAAGCCCATGGACAGCAAATGACTGCTCTCCCAGTCAGGTCTCCCTCAAGCTGCCCACATCACGTCTCAGGTGTGTGCACAGCTAGTGCACTAACACCCAGAGCTAAATAAATAAATAATCAAAAAGCAATACAGAAATGCAAAGGAGCACATACTCTGGATATTAGGCTGTCACCTTTAATCCCAAGATATTTTTCCATTATTATTTTGCAAAGGTCAGTGAATAACAGAAACCCAGGTAAGAATATCCACCAACCAATGGTTAAAAATCACTTGGAACACATTATTCCTGGGAAAGAAGTTTAGAATCTCTTGTCAAAGGACAATAATATGTTATTTATATCCAGGGTGCTATGTCCAGCTACCCCTTTCTTCTCCTGGTCAAGATGCTCCTCTTTTTTTTACCACACCATAATGCACGGGACTTCTGCAGCTCCTCAAACTTCTCCGACTTTTCTTTTCCTTCTACTTTAGTTTTTTTTTTTTTTAATTCTCACCAGAGGAGAGAGGATATTTTTCCCACTGATTTTTAAAAAAATATGTCATTGTTGATTTTTTTAAAGAGAGGAAGGGAGAGGAATAGATAGAAACATTGATGAGAGAGAAACATCAATCAGCTGCGTCCTGCACGGTGGGGGGCTGAGCCCACAACCAGGGCATGTGCCCTAACTGAGAATCGACCTCTTGGTTCATGGGTCGATGCTCACCCACTGAGCCACCCTAGTTGGACCTTATTTCCACTGATTTTTAGGGAAAGTGAAAGGGAGAGAGAAAAGAGGGGTGGGGGGGGAGGAGAGAGAGAGAGAGAGATCAGAGAGAGAAACACCGATATAAGAGAGACACATCCATTGGTTGCTTCCCACATGCACCAAACTCAAGACCCGCTGGTGCCTAGGCTGACACTCTAACCACTGAGCAACACCATCCAGGACCTTCTACTCTAATTTGATGTTCAATGTCCTCTTAAGTTCAGCCATTACACCTCTTCTCTTCTCCTTTTGGGAACTCAAATACTCCTAAGGCTTGGTTATTGCCCCTGGGCTGACACATCCTAATCCATCCCATGAAAGACTCTCTAAACTTCCATCTCTACCTTCCTGCTGTCTCTCCATCTTGGATGTTACCCCAGCTTAGACTCAACTTGTCCAAATCCGTATTCATCACATCTCTCCCTAAAACAAACTTACCTCCTAACTTCTCTACTTCTGTGTGAACTGACACCATTTTCCTGAGTCCCTTAGGTTTTAAAACTTGGCATCATTTCCAAATTATTCATATCCTTCATTTAGCAAGTCAGCTCTATCAAGCCAGCCAATTCTCTCTTCACGCTGTCCCATAACTGTCTCATCCACCACAGGCCGACCTCCCCAATCACACCTGAATTACAGCAGCAGCCCCTGCAGCCCACCCTTCCTGGATTATTACTTCTCACTTAATCCGCCAGCCTAGCATTCCCAGAATCACCTTTCACCATTTGCCTTACCGAGTGACCTGTTCAGAAAAATAACCATTTCTCTGTTATCACAACATCAAGGCTAAACATAGATTTTCCAAGCTCTCAGGAACGTGCCCCTATCTCTCGTGTCTACATTTTCCCTGCTTCTCAACAATATGATTTACTCCTGCTGTTCTTTCTCCTTATTGGGAACTCCCTCTTCTGTATCTCCACTTCCAAATCCTCACCCTGCTTCAAGGCCCCTCCTAAATGTTAACTTCTCCACGTAGCTTAAATGACTCATGTCACCCCCTTCTTCGCTCTTGCCCCTCACATGACTTGCATGCTGCCCATTTTATACATGCTGATTTTCTTCCTGCAACTACATGGCAAGCTCCATAAAGCTAGCACTATAGTTAGTTTTCTACCACTCTACCATACACTCCAGGGCTGAAAAGAGTGAGGTCTTTTTAGAATAAACAAGTTAATTAATCTACTATTTAAACACATTTTTTACTATAAATAATTGATCAATAAATAAATGAATAAAATCATAAAGCAAATGTAGAGATATAGCTATTAGCATTTGATTTTTAAATGTGATACATTAATTATAAAACTATTAAATTTAAAAGCCATCTTCTTACCTGATTTTATGCAGTCTGATGTCTTGCAAATACCATCTAGAAAAAGTATGGTATATACATAAATATTTATAATTACATTTTCTAATTTCTCCCTATCTTTTGTTCTTCTAAAAACTGCCAATTAAATGGTCAATTCTGTAAAGCAAGAACTAAACCTGAGTATTACATGTCATTATTAGTAGTTAGAAAGACATAGAGGAATAAAGTGGGAAAATCCTAAATTTGAAATTTTCATTATGAATAAAAATGTATGTATTACATCATCTCTACCCACTAAGCTCTGGGTGTTTTAAATTGAAATAATCAGTTGTTTTAGTCCGGTAATCATGGTGGGGTTTTTGTTTTGTTTTTGCCATTAAGAAACCAATCTTTTCTAATCCTTATTGTAAAACACTTCTAAGACTCAAATGAGACCTCTTAAATTCCTGTGAAGCCCTTTAGAATTTCAATGACACAATACTGACTAATTGAAGCTGACCACAAAATTGTGTATATTTTAATCAAATAAAATTATACATTAGAACCCTCATAAAGTAAGCATGAGTGCATTAAATATACTTGGCAATTAATAATTTAGCTCAAACATAAAAGACACTGTACTTTAGTCAGTTAATTGTTTTGACATATTGATACTGCATTTTGTAACGGAATCTTTATAGCATTATCTTTCGTTTAATTGTCTCTCCTTAACACCCTGGTAGATGGGAAACGTGTGAGATGAAGAGTCCACTCTCCTCTGCATTTGTGTGTACAGGTGTGGGCGCAGCTCACCGTCATAGGTTGCATAGAGGGCTATCATGGTCACAGCGATGATGGTGAGGAGCAGGACGAGGACGGAGAGATAGATCTCCAAGGAGGTCCATCGCTGTTTCTTCTTTGGCTTTGGGGTGTTGATATCAGTTATATCCATCTGACTTTCTGATCTGCCCATCACCTAAAATCTGCAAAAAGTTATGAAATAATTTTTAAATATGAATAACCAATGAATAAAAAGATAAAAAGAAGAGGAACTATATATATAAAACATTCCAAATGCTAAGTGTGGCTGAATAAAAGTAAAGGTTAATTTATTTTAAATGAGAAATACAACTTTTAGGTTGAAAGTCAAAATTTTTATTCTGACAGTGAAGAATATAGAGGCAGAGGAATTGGATAGGTCCCCGTCACCACCTTTTGGTTCTTTTTTAAATAGAAATATTCACAGAAGATCCAAGCAAAAGTAGACAAGAGACTCAGTTAAATACTTACATAGGATTCCTTCAGCAGTTCGTAAGCAAATAATTACTGTACCGTCATTAAGGAGCGTTTTAAACCAACCACCCTTCTGAACTTTGGACAATGTCAAAGGTGAATTTTATATCTTGTTCCAGTGGCTTCCTTTATACGCTTGGAAATCAATGACTAACGTTTTGAGGTTTTGACTAAGCAATTATTTAAAATAGGAGTACAGATTAAAAAAACAAACAAAAAGAAATAAACACCTGCAATAGTTTATACTTTTAGTCTTAAAAACAACTTTTGACTTTCCAGTTCAAAATTATGAGTACTGCTGATACGGTATCTATTAACTGGTTAGACTGCATTCTGAAAAGGTCACTCATTGGACCAAAAGTCAGTGGTTTACCTCCACGAATGAAAGATATTAACCATAATCTCTTTGTGTAGCTGAAGAACAAAAACATGATTTAAAAAAGTCTACCTTGTATGTCAGGGTAACAAGGGTTAAGATGCTTATTTAACTTGTATTTTAATTAATATTTCTATTATTAATAGCTGACATTTATTGAGAACTTTCCATGTGTCAGTCGTAGCTCTTCATGCTTTACGTGTATTAATTCATTTAATCTTTTAAGGTGGATATTAATATTCTAATCCTATATCTTAGGAAACCGAAGCACAGAAAGATCAGGTAATTAGCCTAAGGCTACATAACTATAGTAAATGTTCTTTATTAAAAAAAAAACACACATGCATTTGGTCACTGTTTGACATAAAATTTTATCATCTTGCAATAAAAACTACATTAAATCATACTGCATAAGCTTGGGGGGGGGGCGGATTTAAGGAATATAAGCCTAAAAATCAAATGTCATTATGGTTCTTTTAGAAGCCAATTGATTGCCTATGGGCCATCTACCAAAGCCCGAACAACTTCAATTTTCCTGCAGGGCTGTAGAAAAGAGCCCTGTAAACTAACAGATTAGCTTTTTATAGCTTGATACAAATTAAGCATATAATTTAGTTCCTAGATGAAGCCTCTGCTCAGAATTGCTGTTATAGTTAAAGATCTCTGTTAAACACACACAATTCCCTGGGGGTTTGTTTTGTGAAAACTGAGGCCCAGGATAACGTAGAAACAGAGTCTACGTTGGAAGCATGGCCTGGGAGATGCAGCAAATTACTAGAAATTTAATCTCTCTGGTGAATTATTAATAAGTGAACCACAACTGGACTTTAAAGTTCTGGATACAAAGTCTTAAGCAAGCTTACATGAGGCTATAACCCAGGACAGACTTTCAAATAAAAATATTTTATTAGACCATGAAAACCATGTCTGCTCAATAAAAGTGGGATGTAATGTACCTGAATGCTAAAATGTCTCCCTTAATGGTTATGCAACTCATCTGGCTTAGTCTCACGCAGCCCCTGGGGTTATGATATGGAATTGCATTGATCGTGGTCCTCATAGTTTTAATAGGGATGGTTGGGGGGTGGGGTGGGCGTGGGGGGATATGGGAACACTTTTAACACTTGGACACCATACACAGAGATAAACAATAAAAAAATAATTTTGCCAGTCCTCCCAGAAGGAGTCGAGACTGACCTAGAGAACATCTGAATATTAATCACTTCGCACAAATATTTCCCTTTCTTGAGTATTTCTCCCCCTGCTCTAATACCTCAGAGGATAATCTAGAGAAACATTGTCCTGGTGTCACAGGACCCACTTCTGTCTCTAGTTCTTTCTTTGAAACGACCATCAGTTTCTCCAGTAAAACTCAGTGCCAGGAACCACGGCAGCCACGGGGTTAAATTAAGGATGCTCTCTAGCACCACCAGGCTTCCAAGGAAAACTGGGATCTTCATGGTTCTGCACTAAGGTGGCAGGAATGGCTGTAGGGGGCAGTGACCAAAGAAGGCTCGTCCTTTTGCCTACGTCAAAAGAATATCAGCTTTGTACCACTTGCAAACTCTCCATCTTCTGGTAAGCCCTCTGCAAATTTCAGTTTTTGTTCCTCAGTAGCACTTTTTACCATCACTGAGCAAAAGCAGAAGTGATGCAAGTTGAACTTCCTAATTAATTAACTTTCGCATTCATTTCCAGATAGTTCTGGTGGAGTCAATATCTTCTTTTAAGGTGATAGGGGTCAGAATCTTGAACCTCAGGATGAAAGATACCATCAACTCCCAGTACCCAGCTCAACCACACCCAACATCATTTGAGAGTTTGGAAAGGAGAGCAATTACACAAAAGAATAAAGTTGATACTTGTAGTCCCAAAATAAAGCGAACTATGCCCAAACATATTTCACCTTAACTGCAGATGTTAGCAAGTTTAAACAGGAAGGAGAGACTAGATAATTTAAGAATTCTAACCCAAAAGAACCCTGTAAAACAGCTTGACAACATCACCCAAAGAATAAATGATTATTTTGCTTAAGTAGAAGCTGAATTGCAAAGCAATATATACCAGTGGAGAATACACACCACTTAATCACATAGTCAACTCCAAGAACTTAGCGCATACTTGGTTTGTTAAGAGGAAGTCTAGTATAGCCCTAAGCAGTTTTCATCTTCACAACACATTACAGCATTTACAGTTCAGCAAGGGCCCGAGGGTACACTCTGCCATTAGGGTGTATGATGGAAACTGAGGCCCAGGCAGCCGGAGAAACAGGTTCCAGGTTTAGATGGTAGCTTCAGAAGCCGAAGAGGCAGGTACTTCCACAGAAATCATCTCCTTATTTTCCTGGGACATTCATTTGTAGGTGTCCGCCCGGCCCAGAATATGGAGCTCTGGATATGAAGTCCCAACCACATTACTCCCACAGCTGTACAACGAAAGTCACTGCGTGGGGCCCAAGACACTGTCCGAGCAGTTGTTTTGTGGTGCGGGGGCCCAGCCAATCATGCAACCGAGTGAAGAAGGCGCAGGCCTTCACAGCTGACTTGCGTATAGGAGTTCCCAAATACTGACACTGTAGGTCGGGTACTACTTTTCGGTTTAACAAAATTACCATTTGCATCAGATGTGGGAAGGAACAGACCGAGTGGCTCAAGAGGACTGTTCGATTGCAATCTCCCTGATTTTCCAGTAATACAAATAGATTGCGATCGGTTGAGTCAGGAAACTTTCATTTACAAAAAAACTGCCCCCTCCAACCCCCACGCCCCTGCCAACTAACCCCAGTCTGATTAAGTACCCCCATCGCATAAATTACATAAGAGGAAACTCTGATTCTAAAGCAAGGTGAAGAGGTGAGAAAATGAACAGCTCTTCAGGTCAGGGAAAGTCAAAATAGAAAAGTGAGTTGGAAATGAGGAGACTAGCCGACAGAAATCAAAATGAAAACAAACCTTGCTTTAAAAAAAAATCAAAAAACAAAAAAAATCTGTGCACAGCGGAATGGCAAATTCCCAGCCCCCAGATCTCGGTAACCGCTCCTAACTCCCCCTGGCAGCGGCTGCAGGCATCTCTGAAATGAACCTCCCGAGTCGACCTAACTGCACTTCAGAGCCCTCCTCCAGGTCACCTCCCGGCCCCTCTCCCTCCCCCTGCAGGTCCCGGTGCGGCGCCTCCCGGGCACGCCTCCCTCGTCCC
>NW_006284615.1:80500-85700 GCF_000327345.1 Myotis davidii
GCGCTCTCACCCCCCCGCGCCTCGCCGCTGCAGGACCAGCGAGAGGAGCAGTTCCCTGGGTGACCTGAAGGTTTCCGCTAGGTCTCCCCAAATCTGTCACATCATGCGTGGAGGCCGTGTGTGTGTGTGTGTGTGTGTGTGTGTGTGTGTGTGTACCCGCGCGCCCCACCCCCGGCCGGTGCCCCACCTCACCCTTCCCAAAAGAGCTTTGTCAAACATTCTTGGAATTGCTTAGCTTGGGGCAATCAAGAAAACAATACATCGCCTCTGATATTCTGTTAAGTGCTGATGAAGGTTCTATGTCTAAAGGATCTTCTTTTTCTCACATTCTTGTTTTGCTCTTTCTTGCTCCTTTTCCTCCCTTCAATCCAAGTTTACTTGCTTCCTCATTTTCCTTTATTTTCTCTCCCTCCTTCCTTCGTGTTCTTATTTTCTTTGCCCCTCTTTCCTCTTTCCTTCTCTTCTGCCTCTCCCCCTTCCTCCCCCACCCCCCATTTTGCTTTTCCGGTCTTCTTTCTTTCTTCCCTTTCTTTTTCTTTCAGATCAATATTATGTCAAGAGCTACATTCCCTACTGAAACTCACCACTCCCACCTCCTGACTCTAGGGAATCTAGAAATGAGCGTACCTGAGGGCTTGGGGATGGAGAGTGAGAGCATCAGGGAAAAAATAAGCTAATGTGTGTCTGCTCTAACTGCTAACATTAGCTGTAAAGTGTCTGGACCCTTGTCAGTTTTTGTTTTTGTTAACCCTCACCTGAAGACATCTTTCCACTGATTTTTAAAGCGAGTGGAGAGTGGAAGGAGGGAGGAGAAACAGAGAAACATCTCCACTCAGCCAAAGCGGCTAGGGCTGGGCCCTTGTCATTTTAATGCAGCCAAATAGCACACAGTTTAAGACCAGTGGTTCCTTCTCAAAGGGGCACAGGGCCTTTCCTTTATAAAAAAAAAAACCTGCCTTGTTTTTAGTTCAATTATTCAGTGCCAAATGTGTAAGTAGCTTTAACATTGATCCTTTTCCCCCTTTGAATCACATATAATTGCAAACACATATGTGGTAGGCAGTCAGACGCATGTGAGCAGAGAGAGCAAGGACAATGGGCCAGGTAGAGAACATAACCAGGACAGAAAGCCAGATGCATACCGAACAGCAAAACTGAGGAAACAAGGACCCATTGGGTTAGACATCCTCGGGGGTGGGGGTGGAGAGGGGATTGAACGAACAAGGAGGCCTGAGAATAGCCCTTAAGCATTAAGCCCCAGGCCAGGAAGGTCTGACCTGCATCAAATCCCTCTGGGTCTCAGTGGTGTTTCAGGTCCAGAAAAGCAGCAGAACCACACAAGCTGACCTGAGGACCAGCTGCATTGACTAATGAGCCCCTGCCCTAGTGCCAAGCAATCAGTGGAGACCATAACCTTAAAGGGCACACCTGGGAAGCTGGTGAATATTCTATTGAGATTCTCACCTGGGACCTCCCTTAAAATCCCCACCCTTAATAATCCTAAGGACAGAGGACCAGGAACTGAGTGCTCTCCCTCTCTCTCCACTCCCCCCTAGGTGAGTTACCCTTACCCTTGGCTCTCCTAAGCTCAAGGGCCCTTCTTTTCCCTCTGTGACACGTTTCTTGAGACCATTTCCTCTACCACTCACTTCTACCTCTGTGACTTTCTAAAAAAACTTTCTCTTATAGCTTGAGTCTTGGCTCTGAATTCTTTCCTAGTCAGAACTCAGGTTGCTGAACCAAGGTCTGGTCTGACTCCACCAACTTAACCCCTGGTGCTATTCTCACCACAGCCAACACATAGACACACACACCACCATCCAGAGAGAGCGGGGGTCGACCAGATGGCCCGGCCCTGACTCTTTTTTTTTTTTTCCTCTGGCAGTGGATCAGAGTGATTGGGTTGACCAGCTGTCTGTGAAGATGAGAGATTGAAGGTGGAGGCAGGGGCAGGGCTGAAGAGCAAATAAATGTTACATACACACATACACCCCTTGGGAAATTCATACTGATATATAGGTGGGTTTTTCTAAACTTGGCAATATCTCTTTTTAACATCAAAATGACTCATTGCTTGAGAGACCCTTTGCACTGATAAATTTTACACCCTTTTCATGGTAGAGAAAGCTGAAAAGAAAACAAAAGTCATACTTAGTAATGATAAAATAAATGGAATATAATAAGTGGAGCGGCACTGAAAGAAGTCATAACAATCATTAAATTAGATTAATATAGAGAAATCTAATGTATAGATTTCAAAAGTACTCTCTGTGTTTTACTCTTTATTGATGTGTTTTGCAGACACTACTTAATCCTCACAGCAATCCTAAACTATGGGTGTAATTACCCCACAAATGATTATAAGGAGCGTGGCTAAGTTAAAACCACTGGGAAGTGTCTCAACTGGAATGTGAACCCCGTTCATTTTGACTCAAATGTTATCCTTATTTTACAGAATGTTTGAAGCATAGAAAGGTGATTTGCTAAAATACATTTTATGAAAAAGCTACATCTTCTAACACTCTAGTGCTTAATTTTTATTACCCTTCAGCTAAATTACCAAAATGTCATTTGAACCTTACATAATCAACAAAGAATTATAATGAGTTACAAAAGTCTCTTCTTTCTCTCCCCCCCCCCCAATCCATGTAGTCTTCAGTTCCTTCATAAGGAGTACTGTGCATACATTACTTCTAATTAACATACTAACGAATGTTGGGGGGGAGGGAAATGCCTTGGGAATAATCCCTAAAAATGCATATCAACAGAGAAATTTCATAAACTCATATGCCTGGTCTTAACATTTCAATTTAAACTTTTAAAGCTAGTTTCTGTCTTCTAATTTGCACAAAAATTTAAAACAAGGAAAGTTTATTTGGAAGGTACTCATATATCCTTGCAGTTCAGGAATACCTTAGTACCAGTAGAAAGTAAAATGGTTTAATCTGTTTATAGCACCTCTAAGCTGAAAGTTGAAAACAAAGAGAATTCATTTAATTTTTTTAATTAAAAGATTTGTTAATTAAAACTTTTTAGACTATTCAGTTATGAGTTCTGTGGACCCCAAAGAAGGAAAATTTCTTTGACATAAACCCTGAGAAGGAATTTGTTTACTGAGGTGGACTCCCCATGGTCGGCTTATTATTGGTGGGGAATGCTCCTCATCCCCAACAGTTGCTGGTGGGAGTGGGTTTCTTGCGATAACCTGAGAAAAGGAACTTTCTGAGATTTGACAGGAGGATGAGATGTAGAAAGCTTTATTTCTGTGGAATTACACCCCTGAGTTTCCAAGGTCCTATTTCCCTCCGTCCTGTCTACAGGATTATGTATTACCAAATTTTTATGAACTTGCATTGGCCCTGCCCTCTCTGGCCAATGATCTCTGTTCCCAGGTTTGACTGACAGGCATCTTCCCTATGTCATCCCCACTTTACTGTGCATACATCAATCTCCCTTTTGTTGGACCCCTCCCCGCAGTGATCTGTGGGGAATGGGCTGGTGGCTCAATAGGGAGTGTGAAATTGAGCTTCCTTGTGAAGCTGCCCAAATGGCCATGTTTATAATGGCTGGCCTCCCTTTTGCTCCTTTCCTATCTCTCTCTATATAAAAGCCTAAACAACTGATACAACCGAATGACCAGTTGACTGGTTGCTATGATGCATACTGACCACTAGGGGGCAGAAGATCAACGCAGGAGCTGCCCCCTGGTGGTCAGTGTTTTATGAATAATAAGAGTCTACAGGCTATTTGCTGACAGGGGTGCCTCAGGACTCTGTATACCAGGAAGAACCTCAGACTGAATTTCCCGCACTGCTTGTTTACACCATCTGAGTCAGCCACTGCAGGGAAGTCCTGGCTTATCTTTCAACCAATGGACTTATACTTGTTCTGTCCAATCAGAACTACACAAATAGTATCCTCATTTGTATCCGTAGACGACCAATCAAAACTGCATGATTTAGATCCATCAGAATGGTACAATTGGGAACCTCATTTACATGAAAGGAGTTACAATGGGAACTATAGGCAGGAAAATTCTCTCTACAAGGTGACTTTGCCTTTGTCTTAGTGGCGCACAATTTAGGTTGCTACCTGCATCTGTGAGTACCAGGCTGCAGTTCTTTTCGCTGAAATAAATACTTTTATTTCTTATTACAACCTAAAATTAATTTTCATTTAGTTTTAACTTGTTGCAAGAGAGCAAAAGCAAACAAACAAACAAAAAAACCCCACAGGAAGTCAATTCAAAGATTCACTCTTGGTAGAGGTACTTTATAGAAGAAAAAGATGGATATAGAGTATATAGCAAAAGAAAAAAAATGCATAAAGTTATTTTTAGACTCTGACTTTCAGTTGAAGTCTTAATGTCACTAACGTTTACCTAAGTTTCAGGATTTTAGAAAAAAAGGCTAACTCTCTTTCCAGAAGGAGGATATAGAAGTTTGAAACGATTTTCTTTTAAGGGATCCAGTAAAGAATTCCCAGTAAGGAAACTCAGAAAACAGAGGTTTACAGAGTTGTCCCAGGTCATGCCGTTTTTTGAGTTACAGGAATGGAGGAAAAAATAGTCCTGTTGGCTGTCATGTATAAGTTATTAAGCATGGAATGCATTGGTCTGGCAAGATGTGGAGTAGATTCTTAAAAGCTGTCTTTGTGTGCAGTACTTATAAATGCTTGATAAAGTATTTTTTAAAGCTTCTTTAAATGCACCATTGAGCCAGCAAGAAAGTGAAGGAAAACTTTAGAAGCCAAAAATATGGGGAGCCAGGGATCCAAAAAAGGTATTGAGTGCTAAAAATGGTACTGCCCTTGGTCATCTACCTATCTTGGGAGGCCTCACCAAATCTAGAACTTCAACTTTCACAGGACTTGTAAATGCCAGGAACTTCATCCAAAGCCTAGTACAGAGCAAGGTGATATGTCAAATCAGAGATTTCTACACAAAGCTGATACTACAGAAAAGAAACATCTGCAGTGAAAAGGTGAACTAGGAAAAAGAAGGAATAAAACTGAAACCCAATTCCCACACTCTCTCTACTCCCTCTTTCCCCTCCCGGCATCACCAAACAAACATATTTGATTGTTTTTTTCTGCCTTTATTCAGGAGGGTAAATTTACACCAAAAAGCTGTAAATTAATGATCAATCCAGACTTCTGATGATTTGTTGTAGGAAGTAAGGCTTGGATTTATACTAATTGT
>NW_006284615.1:85956-88573 GCF_000327345.1 Myotis davidii
TTTTCTTAGAATGTCATGGATACCTGTGGGGGAGAAACGATTCTATGAGCTGAGTGCTGCCAGACCCTTGAGCTAAATTGGAGCCAGACTTCTGATTGTTTTCCATAAATCCCCTTAGAGACTATCTGATCAACCCTTCTCCTACATCCTAAGATATTCCACTTCCTGGATCAGGCAGTTGCCCTGTCCCAGGCAAGCAGGGAAGGTATTTTCCCTTATCTGGGACAGGTCACCCTTCAGCACCCCTAGCTATCCTGCCCTTTATTCAGGAGGGTAAATTTATACCACATAATCCTTCAGTGCCTGCAGCTCATATTTTATGTTCGCTCATATTTTATGTCCCCTCATTTTCCCTTTCTGTCTCTGAACTTCTCTTGTATGTATGGTTTCTGACTCTGTCATGTATGTATGTGGGGTTCCCATACATATGTATATAATTAAGTTTGGTTACTTTTTTCTTATTTAATCTGCCTCATGTTGATATGATTATTAAACCACTTGGAAGAACCTAGAAGGGTACAGAAAAGTTTCTTTATTCCCCACATTGAAAAGGAGGACATTGATAAATTTAAATCTTTATTAATTATACATGCAAAAATTACTAGTGTACTCATTGAAATAAAAGAAATAGAGTGCATAAGGTAAAATATTACAGCGAGGAAAGAACTAGAATTAAAGGCAATCTAATGGAAGATAAGGAAATAGAAAAATGAAATATTGGAAAAGGATATACAGGAAGTACAAAATAAGTGGGTAGAAAAAAACCCAGATATATTTGATCACAAACATAATTGAACCTAATTCTTCAGTTAGGGGACAAAGATTTGTAATTCAATAAATAAACAATATTCAGCTATCTCCTGTTTAAGAGACATACCTAAAACATAAGACTATAAAATAATTGAAAGTATAATGATAGAAAAAGATATATCAGAGAGAGCTGGTGCAGCAATACTGTAATCAGACAAAATAGACTTAAATTTTACCAATGAACAGAGTAATCAGTTTAGCAGGATGATTTAAATTTAAAATGAATTGTTTGTTTCCGAAATTTTCCATGTAATATTGTCAGACCACAGTTGACTATGGGTTACTGAAACCATGACAAGTGAAACCTCCGATAAGATCTTCAAAATTTACTAAGTTGGTCCTGACTGGTTTGGCTCGGTGGATAGAGCGTTGGCCTGCAGACTAAAGGGTCCCAGGTTTGATTCTGGTCAAGGGCAAGGTTCTTGTGCCAGGGAGGTAACCAATCAATGTGTTCTCTCACATTGATGTTTCTGTCTCTCTAGATCTCCCCCTCCCTTCCACTCTCTCTAAAAATCAATGGGAAAATAGCCTCAGGTGAGG
The DNA here is from genome assembly GCF_000327345.1 of Myotis davidii. NCBI lineage: Eukaryota > Metazoa > Chordata > Mammalia > Chiroptera > Vespertilionidae > Myotis > Myotis davidii. Next base: position 87,307 of record NW_006284615.1, read on the forward strand.
ATTAACAACAAAAAACAATTGGAAAATAAAATAAAATTTACTAATTGACTTTTGTTTTTTAACAAATAACATGAATCAAATATGAAATAATATGAAAGTTAAAAAAAAGTAACTGAGTGACAATAAAGTATATCAATTGTATATCAATTGAAGCATCTGGGACATGTATTGCCTTAAATACATTGCTTTAGAAGACAATGCTGAAATTTAATGGGGTGAACATTTAACCTAAGAAGTTAAAAAAAAAACCACAGAGGAATAAATCCTAAAAAACTAAAAGGAAAGAAATAATTACCTTAAAATAATAACCTCCTGAAAAGTACATAATAAGGAAGGTCAACAAATCCAAAGTTGGATCTTTGAATAGACAAATAAAATTGGCAAGACTAATTAAGATGGGTGAGTAGGAGGTTGCAGTCACATGTGATGAGGCATTTATAAAAGAAGAAACCACAGATAAAGAAGAAATCAGGAGATGATGAAAATTTTATGGGTTGTTAGATCCAATATATTTTTAAAATGAGATTAAATGGATTGATTCCTGTGAAAATATAAATCACAAAAATTGGTCCAAGAAGAAATAGAGACCCTAACTGATCCTATAATAATCAAATAAATCTAGCTAACAATACAACTCTTCTCATAAAGGGAGAAAAAAGAAACAGGCATAGATGGTTGCTTTTTTTTCTTAAGGCAAATTCTACCTTAAATCAAAGAAATGGACAATTCCATTCTCACATAAACTTTTCTAAAGAATAGAATAAAGAGGAATATTTCCTAATTCATTATATGAGGTTAATATAACCTTAACACTATAACAGAGGGGTATCTGAAGGGAAATTAACATCAAACTCACTCTTGAGTTTCAAAATAAAAAAATGCTAAAACAAAATGTTAGCAAATTGAATGCAATTAATGTATTTTAAAAATGCTCAAAAAACTGGGAATACAAGTTTTGTTCAACATTAGATATTGTAGTTAGAGGGCCTAGATGATGCAGTTAGAAAAGATGAAAGAGCTGAGGCCGGTTTGGCTCAGTGGATAGAGCGTCGGCTTGAGGACTGAGGGGTCCCAGGTTCGATTGCGGTCAGGGGCGTGTGCATGAGTTGCGGGCACATCCCCAGTGGGGAGTGTGCGGGAGGCAGCTGATCGATGTTTCTCTCTCATCGATGTTTCTGGCTCTCTATCTCTCTACCTTCCTCTCTGTAAAAAATCAATAAAATATATATTTAAAAAAAAAAAAAGAGTGTAAAAATAAGAGAAAAAG
>NW_006284615.1:88818-114735 GCF_000327345.1 Myotis davidii
GGGGAGAGAAAAGAGAAGGAGAAAGGAAAGAAGGGAAGAGGGGGAAAAAAAGAAAGAAAGAACTAAGCAAGTAATAGAAAACTATCATTGTTTAAAAATAGTGTGATCACCAATACTGGAAAACCCAAATGATACATTTTATATATGTAAAAATGATATAGAATGGAAAGGTATTTCTTAGAAATCTCATAAATCTTCACTGAACGTTACTGAAGAAGACCAGGAAAATTGATATCTGGAGTTGAATATTCAATATCATAAAAATATCCCTTTTCAATAGATTTTTTTTTATCAGAAATGCAATAAGCTGATTACAAAATGCTTATGGAAAAGCAAAGGGAAAAGTAATTTTAATAGTAATTTACTAATTAGTAATTTATTCATTCAAAGATAATAGATAATGGAATATATAAGAATACCAAAAGTAGACTCATGCATAAAAGAAAACTTGATATATGCAGAGTTGACATTACAGGTAAATGGGGAAAGAATTGAAAACATTTTAAAATAGTGATAAGAACTTCAGATGGAAAAAATATTGCATTTCTACACCATACAAAAAAAATGTAGTTCTAAATGAATTAAGGATTTAAATGTAATAAACAAAACCTTTTAAAGTGTTAAAAATGTTAGAAGTACATAGGAATGAATAACTTTATGACCTTGCAATAAAAAATAATTTCAGCCCAGATGGTGTGGCTCAGTGGTTGAGCATCAACCTATGAACCAGTTCGATTCCTGGTCAGTGCACATGCCTGGGTTGTGGGCTCCATCCCCACTGGAGACCTGCAGGAGGCAGCCAATCAATGACTCTCTCATCATTGATGTTTCTATATCTCTCTGCCTCTCCCTTCCTCTCTGAAATCAATAAAAATATATAAAAATAAAAAAATAATTTCAAAGCCCCAAAAGATTAAAGCATAGAGATTGATAAATTTAATTACAAATTCAATTGTATTTCTGTTTGCCAAAAAAAAAAAAAGAGAGAGAGAGAGAAAAGAAAATGCAAAGACAATCAATGTACTAGAGAAAGATATCTCCAACACATAAAAGTGGAAAATTATTTGTATATATAAAGAACTGCAAATGAAAGCCAAATAATTCTCCCAAATGGAAAAGACATAAACAGGCATTACAACAAAGACTAAGTAGTAATGACCATAGCATATGAGAAGATACGCAATCTCATTAATTGGTAAGTGCCAATTAAAACTCCAAGATACCATCAAATTTTACGCAACTCTCAAACACCGTTGGTAAGAGTATTAATTTGTGCAACCTGCCAGGAGGAAATACATGTCCTTGTAAAGGGCAAAGACATTATTTGCTATCTTTTCAATTAAATTTTGGGTGTTGGCTAGTACAAAGCTAGAAAAGTTGCTCTGCAAAGCGTCAGGTAGTCAATGTTTTAGGCTTTGTCCACACGTTTTTGTTGTTTTGTTTTTACCACTATGTAAAAAATATTTTTTTAGAAAAATCTTAGCTTAGGGGCTCTACAAAGACAGGCTACTAACCACTACTGGATTTGGCCAGCTGGCTGTGGTTTGCTAGGTTGTTGTACCCCTTGGGTTGACTTTCTATTGACCATGCTGTTTTAAACTTTGAAAAGGTAGAAATTTTTCTTGAAAGTAATGCTATTGAAAAGATAACTCCAGACATTACATTTTATTGGTCTATAGGCCAATACAAATTTTGATAGGCCAAATACACTTGAGCCAATGGTTATGGAAAACAGTTGCATTAACTAGGAAAGTTGAAGAAGCACATAAAATTCAATCCACCAATTCTACCTTCAGATATGTACCCTAGAAATAAGCCTACACACGTGCACCTGGAGGCTTTAATAATAATTAAAAAGCTGTAAAGAAAATAAAAGTTCATTGATAAAATATGAATAAAATATTGTAATACATTCATAAAATGAAATACTAGAATTCTATACAGATTGTAAAATAACTAACTGCAGTTAAACTACAGCCAAATCATTATGGTACACTCAGAAATAATGATTTTGTAATGATGAATGAAAAAAAACAAATCCTGTGCAGAATAGATACAAAGGACAAAAGGATAGAATGATTATGGATTCAGGGAAGGCTTAGTTCAGTGGGTAACAGAAATGCAAACAACCATTTACAATAGGACATATAATTTACATAATTGAGCTGTATACAAGGTTCATTTAAAATATGTGACAGGGCAAATATTTTTTTCAATTGCAGTTGACATTTAATATTATTCCACATTAGTTTCCGGTATCCAGCATAGTGCTTAGACATTTATATAATTTACAAAGTGATTCCTTCCAGTAAGTCTAGTAATCACCTGGTATCATAGTTATTACAATACTAGAGGCCTGGTGCATGAATTCGTGTACCACTGGGGTCCCTCCACCTGGCCTGCGGGGATTGGGCCAAAACTGGCTCTCCAACATCCTTGAGGGGTCCCGATTGTGAGAGGGCAGTTCTCAGGTGACACACCCCGGAATCAGGCTCCCTCCTCTCTGGTTCCGGGTGCGTCCCCTGAGAACTGCAGCTGTCCAGTCTTCCTTCCGGACGAAGCTATGGTGGTGGGGCTGAGGCAGAGGCAGTTAGGGGTGATCAGGCATGCAGAAGTGGGGGGGGATCAGGCCAGCAGGCAGAGTGGTTAGGGGCAATCAGGAAAGCAGGCCAGGCGAGCGGCTGGAGCCAGCAGTCCCAGATCGCAAGAGGGATGTCCAACTGCCGGTTATGCCCCAACGGGTCCCAGATTGTGAGAGGGGCTGGCCGGGCTGAGGGCCCCCCCTGCACAAATTTTGTGCACCGGGCCTCTAGTATGTATATATTTGACTATATTCCTTATGCTTTGCTTTACATCCTCATGACTATTTTGTAACTATTAATTGTGCTTGTTATTTCCTTAACCATTTTCACTCAAACCCCCATCACCCTTCCATATTGCAACCATCAGTTTGTTTTCTATGTCTATGTGTGTGTTTCTATTTGTTTGTTTGTTTTTTAGATTGCACATAATAAGTGAAACCATATTATATTTGTCTTTCTCTGTCCAACTTATTTCAACTAGCATAATAACCTCTAGGTGCATCCATGTTGTCACAAATGATAAGATTTCTTTTTTTTTTTTATGGCTGAGTAATATTCTATTGCATGTATGCACCACCACTATTTTATCCACTAGCCTATTGATGGACAGTTGGGTTACCTCCCTATCTTGACTATTGTAAATTAACACTGCAATGAACATAGAGGTACATATATCTTATTTTATTATTTTTTTGCATACATCTTTTTGAATTAGTGTTTTGAGTGTCTTTGAATTTATACCCAAAAATGGTATATAAGGCTGTTCCATTTTTAATTTTTTTAGGAACCTCCAGACTGTTTTCTATATTGGCTACATCAATCTGCATTTTCACTGATAGTGCATGAGGGTTCCCTTTTCTCCACATCCTCGGCCAACACTTGTGTCTTGATTTAGTGATCATAGCCATTTTGACAGGTGTGAAGTGATATCTCATTATGGTTTTAATTTGCATATCTCTGATGATTAGTGATACTGAGCATCTTTTCATATATCTCTTGGCCATCTGTATGTCCTCTTTGGAGAAGTGTTTATTCAGGTTCACTGCCCATTTTTTAATTTGATTGGTTCTGGGGTTTTTTGAGTGTGTGTGTGTTAACTTGTATAAGTTCTTTGTAAATTTTGTATATTAAGCCCTTATCAGAAGTATCATTGGTGAATATCTTCTCCCAATCAATAGGTTGACTTTGTTTTGTTGATGGTTTCCTTTGCTGTGCAAAAACATTTTAGTTCGATGTAATCCCATTTATTTATTTTTTCTTTTGTTTCCCTTGCCCAAGGAGATATGTCAGAAAAAACATTTCTAAGGGAAATGTCAGAGAGTTTACTGCCTATGTTTTCTTCTGGAGTTTTATGATTTTGAGTCTTACATTTAGGTCTTTAATCCATTTTGAGTTTATTCTTATATATGGTGAAGAATAGTTTTATTTCTTGCGTGTATCTGTCTAATTTATCCTACACCATTTATTCAATAGCCTGTCTTTACCCCATTGAATATTCTTGTCAAACATATAGAGTTGGGTTTATTTCTGGGTTCGCTATTCTGTTTCACTCACCTACGTATCTGTTTTAATGCCAATACCATGATGTTTTCATTACTATAGCTTTGATATCAGGTAGCATGATGCCTCCAACTTTGTTCTTTCTCAAGATTTCTATGGCTATTCAAGGTCTTTTGTGTTTCTATTAAATTTTAGGATTATTTGTTCTAGTTTTGTAAAAAATGCCATTGGTATCTTGATAGGGTCTGCATTGAATATATAGGTTGCTTTGGGTAGTATGGACTACCCCCCAAAAAAGAATAAAAGTTTTTATTCTTTTTATCCATGAGCATGATATATGCTTCCATTTATTTGTACCTCCTTCAATTTCTTTCTTTGATATCTTATAATTTTCCAAGTACAGGTCTTTTACCTCCCTGGTTAAATTTATTCGTAGGTATTTTTTTTTTTTTAACTGCAATTGTTAATGGGATTGTTTTCTTAGTTTCTCTTTCTAATAGTTCATTATTGGTGTATAAAAATGCTACCAATTTCTAAATACTAATTTTGTATCCTGACACTTTACTGAATTCATTTATCAGTTTTGGTAGTTTTATTTGGTGGAATCTTTAGATTTCCCTAAATGTTATCTGCATTACAGGGCAACTTTTTATCATTGTGTGCATCTGATAACATCATTTCCAACACATTTTTTTATTTGATTTGAATGACTTTCAGGCTATAGGAGAGGATCAGAGCATTCAATAATGCAAAAACATAGAGAACATTAAATATTGTATGAGATATATTATAATATTTTGATGACTTTAGTAGTTTGGTATTGCTGAAGTATAAAAAGCATGGGGAGAGAGGAGCAATGGGAAGTTATTTCTTGAGAGGAGACTGAAGTGGGAAGGGCCAGGTGACAAAGGAATTTGTATGTACTGCAAACTGTTTGCATTTCATTGCATGTAACAGAAAGTCATGGTGGAATTTGTGCAGGGGAGGAATAAGGTCCGAGTTTTTCATGAGGATGCCTGTGCTGCCTTGATGGTAATGGGAAGCATGGACACAGAAGGCAAAAACATAGGTGGAGAGATCTGTTAGAAAACTATTGTGTGAGTCTTAAAGTGGCCTCAGAATATCCTCCACACAGTGCTTTTGATGGCTGCAGTCAAGTAGGGCTGGGGCCAGTGATAAACCCTGCCAACCAGGCCAATATTGAAAGGTGGGTGATCTTAAAAATACGAAATACATCTTTTAAACTGGAAAGTGGTACCCAGCACACTTCTCTATTGTGATTACTTTTCGTGGACAAGAGTTAAAATTTTCTAATGAAAATTTAAAAATAGAGTAGATCTCCCACTGAATTTCCCTTTCCCTTCTAACAGTTGTCAGCAATAATAATTTATATTCAGATTAAATGCTTTAATTTTATTATGTACAAATTAAGTAGCTAGTCCAAAAAAATGACCATTTGCCTATCATGTGTTTATCACAGGGGCAAACTGTTTTGTTTTGGCTTTTTTTATCTTTATTAAAAAACGATTACAATAAGAGATATTTTTAAATAAATAATCTAAGACCATTAAAGTAAAGTATTTTGAGGTAGAATCTTCAAGCCTTGTGTTTTGTTTTGTTTTGTTTTGTTTTGTTTTGAAGGTAAAGAAGATGGACTCTAGAACGGCTCCTACAATTTAGGGTAGCTAGGTATCTCTTTCTCTTTACTGAGGTAGGGAACACTTGGTGGAGGTGGAGGTGGTGAGTTGTAGATGGGAGGTTGGACATCCTTTTGAAATTGTAACATTTCTGTCCTATAATAAAACATAACAATGAGGTGTTTGTTGCTTCTGACAATCTGGCAAAACATCTAAATATTTGTTATGTGCCAAATGCAATAATTAACTGTGATGATGGGACAAATAAGACTCAGAAACATTGTGACTTCAAGTTTCACTCACCAAGGAGTATTTTGATTGAGTATGACTGACTGACTGAAAATTAAATTTCAAAACATGGAATTGAGCCTAGTCTCTGGCTAACCAGTTCCATGTGCTCTGATGCTGCCAGGCAGGAAAGTCCCTATGGGGACAGGCTGCCCTTTCCCCTCACATGAAGACATGACTCAGTCCTAGAGACGTGCTCATCCCCACACATCCCCAAGATGATTGTATGTTTCTTCGCAGCAGCCCTCTATAATTCCTTTATTGACAACACATAGAGAAAGGGGAGGAAGAGGTTGTTTTACAGCATGAGTTGTTGGACACTTGGCATTCACAAGCCTGGAGCCCATTCTGGCCTGGAGGGAGAGCCGCCTGTGCCAGGCACTTTGAGGATGCCTATCGCTACATACCAACAAACACGTGCATCTGATTCACTTCCACTAGATCTCTCTGATGCATTTCCTGTGGACATCTGTGACCTTAACTCTGGGGTAGGAGTGGGGCCTTAAGCACTACCCAAGAGCAGCCACAGGAAGAACCCAGAGTAGAGACAGCTGTTCAGTCTTGGCACAGTTTACCTTTAAATCTCTGGTTCTCTTTGACTCTGACCTTGGGCAGGGGTGCTCATGAGAAATAGTCCACTCTGGGATAAGCAAGATAAAAAAATGTGCTCCTAAGCAGCCTTTGAGTGAGAAAGTTTGCATCTCACCTTGACATAATCATATTCTGAGTGTAATCTATTCCCAACTCCTCTTGGATCTACAATGTTTCCAGGAAAACTGCCAAGTGGAACAGAAGTATCTTTGAGACACTTGCTTTCTGCTCTATACCATACAAATCCACTTGCAAAGATAAAACTTTAACCCCATCATTTAAAAAAATTTTTTTTATATTTCCAATTACATTATACATTCAACATTACTTGTATTAGTTTCAGGTAGACAGCAGAACAGCGAGAAAATCATATACATGACCAACTGTTCCCCTTGATATTTCAGATACCTACTTGGCACCATACATAGTTATTATAATATTGCTGACTGTATTTCCTATGCTTTACTTTACAATCCCATGACTATTTTGTAACTATCAATTAGTACTTTTTAATTCCTTCACCTCTTCCACCCAGCCCCACAACCTGCCTCCATTCTGGCATCCATCAGTCTGCTCTTTGTATCTATGAATCTGTTTCTATTTTGTTTGTACATTTATTTTGTTCTTGAGAATCCACATGTAAGTGAAACCTTAAGGTATTTGTATTTCTTTCTCTGGTTTATTTATCTTAGCACAATACCCTCTAGGTCCGTCCATACTGTTGCAAATTTAAGAGTTTATTCTTTTTTATGGTCAAATAATATTCCATTGAAGGGGAGTGCTCAACCCAGGAAAGAAGGCATCTGTGGATTGTGTGGGAGAGAAGTTGGCAGCTGTCCTTCCAGACCTTTAACCCAATCTTTTCCTGTATCACTCTAGTCCCCTCTAAGCCACGTCTATTCACTAAATCCCAGAGTTTGTGTACTGGTCCTTTAAGAGAGTGCCTAGGTTTCCAGTAGTTTCATTTTCACCTGGAAGGACAGAATCCCCACTGATTTCCATAGCCAGATATTACATGGGCACCTCTTCCTGGCTCTGGTGCTCTGGGCGAGGAAACCTGTCATGGTGTTGAGGCCTCTAATTCCTTGAGAGGGAAACTTCTTCAGTTGAAGTACCCCTCCAGATTCTTAACTGGAGGTGCAAGGCCAGCATTTTTTTTTTTTAACATTTCCGCTTTTCCTACCAGTCTAGACATAGCTTCTTTTGTATATCCTTAGTTATAAGACTTCTGTTCAGCTAGTCTTCAGATGGTTATCCAGGTTGATTGCTCTGTAGTTTAGTTGTAATTTTGATATGGTTCTTGGACAAGGTGAGTGTAACTTCCACCTATTCTGCTGACATATTGAATCTCCAAACTGCATCATTCTTAGTCCTTTCCATTAGACTGTCATTCTTACGATGCAGATTATTGCATTTACCTACAGGCCGAGTGAAAAAAAATCTTTAAAATTTAACTTGATCTGTACATGAAGATGTATATCCATGGAGGTGTTTAATATGTATTTTTATTATAATATTTAAAATGCCAAATCCTAAAGAAAACTGCTCAAAATATGTTTACAAAATATGTTTTAATGTAAAAAATTCTTTTCAAGTATAGTGATTTGGGAATGCCATTCAACAATAGTTTGCTCCGTACATATTAGTACATTGTAACTTTTAAAAGTAGGCCAGAAAAATTAAAGAAATGAAAGCATTCATATGATCCATTTTAGTAGGGGGAAATTGTGTGTAATTGAAAGACAGCTCCAAAAATATTAAACAATGTTGTCTGTCTTGTTTTGGCTCTTATCAAATTGATTGTATTATTACAGTGGAGTTACTGTCTGTTCTAGTCCACCTGTGATATTTGATCGTTTTTGATAGAGGTGAACTTACTTTCCCAAGGGAAAATAATATCTTCCTGTTTCCTTTGGTTATGTTCATTTTCTGCTGCTTCAGGAACTGGGTCTTTGCATGACATCACAAAGATAAGGAATAGTTTCAGTCACATTCTTGCCAAATTGAGCCAGTGTAAGGGTATTCAAATGGCTGAAGGTGGTGGAGCCTGCTCCAAGTCTGTTAAAATAACAGTGTTGCTTTTTACTCATTTAATACTCAATGAGTTTCTTTCTGCTAAGAAATTCAGGCTCAGATTAATTTCTTTTTAAAAAAAATATATTTTATTGATTTTTTTACAGAGAGGAGGGGAAAGGGAGAGTTAGGAACATCAATGAGAGAGAAACATCCATCAGTTGCCTCCTGCACAACCCCTACTGGGGATATGCCCAAAACTAAGGTACATGCCTTTGACTAGAATGGAACCTGGGATCTTTCAGTCCACAGTCCGGTGCTCTAGCTACTGAGCCAAACCAGTCAGGGCAGATTAATTTCTTCAGTAACTCTTTGAAGTAGATGTTGTGGACAAAAGGGGCCACCTGCTAACCTGACAAGCTCAGGGGAGGCCTGCATGGCAGTCTTGCAAACTCAGAGACCTACAGTAACCACAAAGAATGGTCCGAAATTAAACTTTAACTGAAAGCATTTATGGTGGGTAGTTACATCCTAGGCCGGTATCTTCACTGACAAGGTCAACCTTTACCTTAACTGAGCCTATCTGTCTTTTTGCATATTTTGCATATTTATAATAACATACCCTTGAAATGTCTGGGTAACTTGTAACTTCCCTTTTTCTGGACCCCTTGGGACACAACCTAATGTGCCTGGGTTCCAGGACAGATACCACAGATTCCTTCATTGTTATGTTAATTGTTCCTGCACCCAACAAGTATGTGTCTATCATTTTACTTTTATCCGATCCCAGGCGTTTCCCTGCTTTGCTTTCTCCTGCCTCTCTGGTCTATCACCAATGGATTTCATGTAACCCATCTACGTCCCTTTCCTCTGATTGCAACGTATAAATACAGATGTAACCCGCCATTCTCAGGAGCATTATCTCAATTCATTGAGGTTCTGCTTCCTGGCATATGTCAACAGTTTGGCTCAAATAAACTCACAGAAATTCTTTACAGGTTTCAATGGTTTTTTACATTAACAATATTAATAAAAGTAAAAAACGTTTTTTCCACAATATATGATTTTCCTTCTCCTGTAATATCCTTAATAAATCACTAAGGGACAATTGCACATTCCGGCAGGGATGATTAATATTATTCTAAGGTGTCTCAAAGACAAAGGGTCAGGATAGTGCTATTCAATGATAAGAATGCTCACCTTCCCTCTGTATCAGTCATCTGTGGGCTCAGACTACCTTGAACCTGGCTGGACAAACCTCTCTTCATTCTGAGTTGTCCCACTCTGTCTAATCCTCTCATCCTACTTACCAAAAACTTTCTTTAATTTATTTCTATTACTTCTAGCCATGTGACCTTTTAAAATCTTTAACATAAATATTTCTTGAACTTTCAGTTCTCAGCTTCCACAACACAGTTATCACTGTGTGAACACTGGCCTCTGCTGTCCTCTTCTTTCATCATGTGCCTACTGCATGTGGACAAAAAAGGGCTTCTACGAAAAGTAGCCTTAGAGGGAGATCTGATCAAAAATACCTAACTGGGCAGCTGGTGGTGCCTGGTCATGCCCAGGCTTATAAATTCTTTAGAAAAAGGCTTTATCTTTTGCTTAAGCACACCCTGTCCATCGTTTCTGTGTATCTAGGTTAACACACCTTTGAAATGCCTCCTTTCAGACCCTTCCTTTTAGAGTGGACCAACCTCTCAATCCAATTTCTGCCTTGCTTTCTCCCGCCTTCATGCAATCTTCCTTACGTTCCCTTCTTAATCTCAAATGAAACTGCAAACTATTATTCTCCAAAGCATTTTTCTCAATTTCTTGAGATCTTGCTTCCAGACATATCCTCACTTTGACTTAAATAAAGTTTTCTAAAAATTCTCTGCAGCTTTGGACATTCTTACATTGACATAAATAAAGCATCTTTTCTTCTCCTTTCATCTCTCTAGCATTTCTTCCTTGATTGTTTTTATCCAGTCTCATTATTTCAGCTACGATCTCATATCAGACAACTACCAGACCTACATCAAAAAGTCCAATATATTTTCTGAGTGGCAGACCCACTTCTCTGTTAATGTAAGAAACATTCAAATCTGTAAAGAATTTTTGTGAATTTATTTGAGCCAAATTGTCGACAATTGCCGGGAAGCAGAATCTCAACATATTGAGATAATGCTCCAGAGAATGTTGGTTTTTTATCTATTTTTATAAATTACCATCAAAGGAGGATACATAAGTGGGTTACATGAAACCCACTGGTCATAGATTAGGGAGGTGGGAGAAAGCAAACCAGAAAAACCTCTGGGATTGGATAAAAAGTAAAGTGATAGCCACATGCTTCTTCTACATAGGTGGGTACAGGATAGTTAATAGTCATCAATTAACACGATAACAATAACAATGAAGGAATTTGTGGTTTCTGCCCTGGCTCTCTGGTGCATTAGTTGTGCCCTGAGATGTCTGGAAAAAGGGAGGTTATAAGTTTCCCTGACATTCCACAGGTATGTTATCTAGAAGCAAAAAGACAATAGGCTCAGTTAAGATCAAAGTTGATCTTTGTCAGAAAAGATTCCAGCCTAGGACATGACTATCCACTATAAACTGCTTTTTAGTTTTAAAAGTTTCATTTCAGACCATGATTGGTGGTTACTTTAGGTCTCTGAGTTTGGAAAGCTGCCACGCAGGCCTTCCCTGAGTTAGTCAGGTTCTGATGTGGCCCCTTTGTGTTCACACCTCCCATTTGCAGGACACTTCATATACTCGTGCTCTTGTGAACCCATTAACTTTATGAAATCAACATTGTTCTAGTTCATCTAGGCTTGACATATGTGAGTGGTCTTTAATGACTTACTTTAAAAATGTATTTTTATTGATTTCAGAGAGAAAGGGGGAAGACGTGAGAAAGATAGAAACATCAATGATGAGAGAGCATTATTGAACAGCGGCCTCCTGCATGTCCCTTCTTGCGGACCCAACCCGCAACCCGGACATGTGCCCTGACCGGGAATAGAACTGTGATCTCCTGGTTCATAGGTTGACGCTCAACCACTGAGCCACCTGGGCTGGGCTAATGATTTCTTTATTACTCCCCATACAGTAGTAAATTCCCAGGTCCAAAAGTTTTTATCTCTACACGATCTCCTGAATCCTTCCCCTACATTCCCAAAGCCAACATTAGCCAGTATGAACACTCTTTTCCTATCTTTGCCTGGATTACTATACTAACATTTGAATAACTATCCTTACAAAAGCATAATTTCATCTTTTCTTTATCCCACTCCTCAGATTTTATAGCCTGTTGGTTACCAGCACATATAACAACCTGGACTTGCTATCGGCATCTGAAGTGGAGGGCAGACTGATGGGCCTGAGCCCTTAACCTGTGGAATCTGATGCTGTCCCCAGGTAGGAGGTGTCAGAATTGAGCTGAATTATCAAGCAACTAGCTGGTGTTGGGGAATTGTTCAGTGCAGTGGGGAAAAGCTACACATTAGAATTGGTGTCAGAATCTTAGCAATAAATGGTTGTTAACAGTATTAGAGTCCCCTTCAAGACTTCATATCCCAGAACAAAAGCGAATGAAGAATGCCTGATAGTTTTTATTTGTACAGCTGTTTTTAACTTGGCACATCTGCCTTACATATTTACATGCAAAATTATCATTTTATAAGGCATGCCCTAGACACGATTTTGAAAGATTTAGAATTTGTCTTTACCCCCCATTTTGTTCCTTCTGAATGTCATCTTGACTTTCCTTTCATTACAACCATTGTGCCTGCTGCTTGCTGGAATGGATCCGAGGACTCCAGAAACAAGGAATATCAGAGCTGGAAAAATCTTAGGTTATCTTGTTCTAAGCCCCCATTTTACAACTGAGTAAACAAAGGACCTCTGAGGCCAACATGCTTGCCCTAAATGACCTGACTATGGAAGAAATGCCTCTTGACCTTAAGTATTTCACTTAACACATTAAGGAAGCTTCCAGCTAAAGAGAAGTATCTTTAACAATGGGGTTTTAGCTGTCAGCCAGCCTGAAGGGACATTTGCAGATCAAAGAGGCAGTCTTACATACAAGAAATTATATAATTTTGCTGCAACCACTTAGAACATCATTCTTACACCTAAAGGACAAGTATGAAGGCTTATTTTTTGGAGTCAGTAACCCATGACCTAGTGTCCAAAGTAATATTAGGTGGCTTGTGTTGTGGCCACCTTCTACTCTTATCCTTATTGCATAGGAGAATGAATGATCAACTGATTAACAACTTCTGCTTTGAGACTCTGATAGTCTAGTCACCCTCTACCCAAATCCATTCAGCAACTTCTTTACTGAATTCTCATATTATTAACATTTAGTTTTATTTTTTGTGAGCTTACTATACTATCTGTCAATGATGATTTTTGCCATATATATGTATAAGTATATGTAGATATAGGATTTATTTTGTTCTATTTTCTGATTGACATGACTACATAAAATTTTAATTTACCAAGAATTTAAAAATTATATAAATAGCTTTTATACTATTTATCTTTGATTGTCTTGAGTAAACACTATTTTTGTCATGAGATCTTTTTCCCCCCTCTTCATTTATTATTTAATATACCTTTGAGTTAAACTTGCTGGTATTTTATCTCAGATGCTGGTTGGCATCTTCATTTATAAATGAGTTAGGCCTGTCATTTCTGTCTCCGTGTGAGGCAGGCAGTGTAATGGTTAATTGCTTGTTTTCTAGAACCACAGTACCTGGGTTCTATTCCAATTTCACAATTTACTAATTGTGAAATCTTGGAGAAGTTACTTAACTTCTTTTTTAAAAAATATATATATTTTATTGCTTTTTTAACAGAGAGGAAGGGAGAGGGATAGAGAGCTAGAAACATCAATGAGAGAGAAACATCGATCGGCTGCCTCCTGCACACCCAGCACTGGGGATGTGCCTGCAATTAAGGTACATGCCCCTGACCGGAATCGAACCCGGGACCCTTCAGTCCCAGGCCAACGCTCTATCCACTAAGCCAAACCGGTCAGGGCGTTACTTAACTTCTTTATGTCTTAAGTTTATGTATATGTAAAGGGTGATAGCAATAATATCTATCTCATAGGTATTTTGTGAGAATTAAATGGATTTTTAGTCCCAGCCCACTTACAATAGTGCTTGTTATACAAAGAGCTCTTTATAAGTATCAGCTATTTTAATGTCACTCTGGCCAGGTTTTCGTATCAATATGCGAACCTCATAAAATAAAGTTGGAAGTGATATTTCTTTTTCTGTAATCTTGAAACACTCAAAAGGCAGAAGAATTATTTATTCCTTGAGGATTTGAAATAAGTGAGTTATGAAACCATCTGGAACCCGTATCCTTTAATGGGGGGTAGAGGGAAGTGTGTTGATATGTTCACATTTTCTTTCTCTTCTTGAAGTAGTTTTGGAAATAGGTGTCTTACTAGAAAATTATACTTTCTATTTGCAAAATATTAAGATTATTTTAAATGCATCAATATGAAGTTATTTTCAATCTTTTTTTTTTTCCTAATGAGTCTTAAAAAAAAATTTGTTCATGTTGTGGCATTTTCAGAGTCAGGTTATGATTTGGTTTATCAGCTTTTTCTTTATCTTTTATTCAATTCTGGTCTCGTTTTAAATATTACTTTCTCTTCTTGGGTTTTAATTTTTCTAACTTATTAGGTTAAATGCTTAGTTTGCTCTTTGGTTCAATGCTGGCTCTTTGCTTTAAACATCTAAGAAAATAACTGAGAGATGATTCATCTATCTTTTTCTAACATTAGCATGCTATATTTATATTTTATTTGTTATGACTGTATTCCCATTCATTAACTAATATACGCATTCACAAATATTTATTTAGAACTGGACATCGTCCAGGGTGCTGGTGATGGCGGTAGGGCTCTGAATAGTAAATGGAGCCCTGTTGCTGCCTTCAAGAAGAAAAACTGCTATAGTTAAATGTCTTTGTGGAGAGGGATCTAGTATAAAGGATGTCAAGTGAGAAAATAAGATAAAATCATCTGAAAGAAGAGGCACTTGAAGAACTATAGGTGAAATCCAAACAATTTTCTTTTCTACCAACTAATGTTTTATAGTTAAAAACAAAAACAAAAAATAAAACAACAACAATAAAATGAACTGAGTGGGAAGGGGTTGTACATGGCAGCTGGTAGAAGATAGTAATGGAATTGAAGATCTGGACGTCTATTTGAAATCTCTGAATTAGGGAGGATGAGCTATATCCAAAGAGTAGCTTCATGTTAAAAAAAACTATGGCTTGCCTAGGAGGGGCAAACTAAGACACTAGGCTTTTAAAAAAAAAACCCAACTTTTTATACAATGTACATTTAGAAAAGTGCATAAATCACAAGTAATTTTCACAAAGTTAAGACATCCATGCAATTACATCAAGAAATAGGACATTTTCTAGTGTTTCAGAGGTCTTCCTGGACTCCCTTCTAGTCATTGTCCACTTCTATCATAACTCTAATTCCATAGGTTAATATTGCCTGTTTTGAACTGTATATTAATGGAGGAATCATACAATAGATTAGTATTAGTCTACTTGGGCTGCCATAAAAAACAATCCCATAGAGGAGGTGGCTTTAACAACAGAAATTTGTTTTCTCACAGTAGTGGAGGCTAGAAATCCAAGATCAAGGTTCCAGCTAACTCCATCTCTGGTAAGAGTTCTCATCCTGGCTTTCAAATGGCCACCTTATTGCTGTGCCAGAGGAGGGAGCTGGGGGGTAGAAAGAGAAAAGGAGAAAGGGAGAGAGAGAAAGAATTAGCTCTGGTATCTATTCTCATAAGGACACTTATCCTACTGGATTGTGGCCCCACTCTTATGACCTCATGTAACCACAATTATCTCTAAATATAGTCACAATAGTTTCAACATGTGAACTTTGGGTGGACATAAGCATTCTCTCACTTTTTTTTGCCAACATAATGTTTGTGAGAATCATCCATATTATTATGTGTAGTTTTAATTTTTTAAATCCTTACTACTGTATAGTATTTTATTGTGTGAGCATATCACATATTTTTTCCTCATTTTGTGTTGAGTTTTTTGAGCAGTTTCCAGTTTGGAAATACTGTTAACATATTTTATATATCTTTGGTGAACACATGGATACATTTCTAGCAGGTATATATTTAGAAGTTGAATTGCTGGGTCATGGAATATACTATGATCGGGTTTAGTAAAAAGATGCTGCCAAACAATTTTGCAAGATGATTGAACTAATTTACATCAGCAATCTGGTTTCTTTTTGTTTAATGAGATTTCTAATTATTCCAGATCCTCACCAACTCACTCTTTTTATGTTAGCCATATGTTTATGGACTATTTAGATATCCTTTTTTGTGAGCTATTCATTGAAGTATTTAGCCCATTTTTTTATATAGTGAATTTCTAACAAAATGATATGAAAGAGCACATAGGAAAGGTGTTCTACCTGTGATTGTCTCCAGCTGGCCTTGGCTCTTCCCCTTCCTGCATAAACAGGACAAGAAGGGTATTCATACTCAAGCTCTGAGGAATAAAAATTAGGAAACATGGAAGAATGTACCAAAATTATTTATGATAAAAAAAATGGTTTTGATAGAACAATTCAAATGAATAATAGTTAAGACCCTCCCCCCCAAATGGCATGAAAACTACTTAAAAAGCACTGTAATAAAATCATTGAAGAAAGGATCTAGTATTAAAAAAACAAAACCTCCAACAGATAAAATCTATCATATAAAAGAACAAAAGTAAATTCCACATTGTATTAGTGTCCTAGGGCTGCCATGACAAATTACCACAAACTGGGTGACTTAAAACAACAGACATTTATTCTCTCACAGTTCTGGAGGGCAGCTTCTGGTGATTTCTGGAAATCCTTGGCAATCTTTCCTCTACGTGGACATGTGCGACTAGAAAACAAGTTATCCGCCTCAAAAATGCAACAGCAGAATAGACACAGCATAGACAATCTCATTCTCATGGGAAGAAATGAGAAGAAATAAAGGAATCCAAGCAAGTCCAAAACCCAGCGGGACAAGTTCCATTAGGCTCAAGGCCCTGGGAGTAATCCTCTGAGGCTTGATGCTTTGCCCTCTGGGCCTGTGACAGTGGCCTGTCCCTCTCTGGCCTCTGCCTTTGCATCTGTGGCTCTGCCCTTGGGGTGAGTCTTCTTTTTTTCTTAAAGGTTAGCACATTTTGTAGTCAAGTAGACTTATTAGCCACCCTCCCACCTGTATTTATTTTTTATTTTTGCTTGTAGAACCTCAAAAGTCTGACAGCCTTTCTTCATTTTTGTCCTCTCTCTGCCTCTTTCAGTCCAGGCTGGCAGTGGTTCTGTTGGTATAACATCCTCAAAAGCCTTGTTGGTCTCCCATGCAATCCATGGCACTTCATGTCATTAGACATGAGTATCTGCCGTAGATCGTTCCTTAGTAACTCAATTTCTGTCCCTGGCTTCTGATGTGACGGTTGATTTGATCCATGAGTTACATACCCAAGCCCTTCATCACAAGGTGTTCCAGAATCATGGCCTTCTCTCTAGAGAAGGCTGAGAATTTTTCAAATCATCGGGTTCTGGTTTCTTTTTTGTTTAATATTTCCCTCCTCAATTTATTTCTTTCCTCTCCTATTTTGCTATAAGGAGAAACCAGAATGAACCTTTTCCACTTTGTTTGGAAGTATCCTCAGCTGAATATCTAAGTTCACCACTTATTCTGTGTGTGTGTGTGTGTGTGTGTGTGTGTGTGTGTGTGTAAGTGTGTGTTACAAGACTTTACTGGAAAAAAAGGGGGGTGTGCAAACCAATGATTATAAACAGGAATGTGGACTTGTAGCAAAAACAAACAAAAAAATAGAACAAAAATGGTGGGAGGAGGATTGTCAGAAGGATGGAAGGGGTAATGAGAACCAGAAAAGAGGAGGAGAACATTTTTTTCTTCTTTTTCCCATTTCTTTTAAAAACCAACACAAGACAAAAGCAGATCCAGAGACAGAGAAGCATCAATCAGACCGTCAAACCTCAGAGGGAAGTTAGGGGAGGGTGGGGGTAAGGGGGTGAGTTCAACCAAAGGACTTGTATGCATGCATATAAGCCTAACCAATGGACACAGACACCAGGGAGATGAGGGCATGAGTGGGGGTGGGGGGTGGGAGAGCAATGAGGGGATAAGGACACATATGTAATACCTTAATCAATAAAGAAAAAAATCAAGAATACCATAAACATCTTTGTAAAGTACACAAAGTACTATTTCCTAGCTCAAGGGCTTTTGTAATATTGTGAAGATTAAAATAAATAATATATGTAAACCCTTTAAAAAAAAACAATGCAAGAATACACATACACACACACACACACACACACACACACACACACACACACAACCTATATTTGTTTTCAAGTAGAAATATAAAATAGGGCAGAATTGATCATTCTGTTCTTTTCTATTCCAAAGGCAAATATGAACAAATAAACAAGCAGACTAATAAATATTTTCCCGTTCTTCACCAGAGCATCTTTCTTTGATCTTCATATTTCTACCAACATTCTGTGCATGATGATATATGTGTTCTCTATGATGACAGATGCTTTCTCCACCATGCTACTCACTTCCCTCTGAGCCCGCACCAGAACTGCTTTTAACATTCATATTTCTCCCAACTATCTCTTTAAGGCAATCTAGACTTTTTTGATGAAATGCCCCCAAATTCTTCCAGCCTCCATTCATTTCTCAGTTCCAAAGCCACCTCAACAATTTTGGGTATTTGTTACAGCAGACACCCCACTTTCCAGTACCAAAGTCTGTATTAGTTTCCTAGTGCTGCCATGACAAATTATCACAAGCTGAGCAGCTTTAACAACATAAAGTTCTTCTCTTATAGATCAGTATCAGCAAGGTTGGTTCTTTCTGGAGTTCAAAGGAGAAATTCTCCCATGCCTGTCTCCCGGCTTTTGGTGGTTGCCGGAAATCCTTGGCATTCCTTGGCTTATAAACACATTAGTCCAGCCTCCACATCCATCTTTACATGGCCTTCTTTGTGTCTCTGTTTGTCCTTTCTGTCTCACATGAGGGCAGTCTCATGGGATTTAGGGCACACTCTAATCCAGCATAAATTCATCTCAATTCTTAGCTTAATTACATCAGCAAAAACTCTATTTCCAAATAAGATTATATTCAGAGGTTGCAGGTGGACATAGATTTATATGGGAGACTCTTCAACCTATTACAGACATCTTGAAAGATTTGAACACAGTCCTTGCCAGTTTGGCTCAGAGGCTAGAGATTCCAGCAGTGTTCTGAAGGGTCCCAGGTTCAGTTCCAATCAAGGGCACATACCTCGGTTGCAGGCTCAATCCCCAGCCCTGGTTCCGGGAAGGTGTGTGAAACATCAATGTTTCTCTCTCTCTCTCTCTCTCTCGCTCTCTCTCTCTCTCTCTCTCTCTCTCCCCCGCCCCCCCCTCTAAAAATCAATGGAAAAATATCCTCGGGTGAGGATTAACAAAGCAAAACAAACAAACAAAAAAGACAGAAAGATTTGAACACAGAAGAATTAAGAACATTGATTTTAAAAGATTAAAAATAATAAAGTAGCAGAAAGAGCTGAAATGGGAGATTTCAGGTCTAAGGGAAAAAGCAGAGGGTGCTTAATACAGAACTAATGAATAAATTAGAATTCGTAGAGATAGTTTTAAAAACAGAGTTTCTGAAATGGAGGGAAGGTTTGGGATAGTCACAGTGGTTTGATATGAAAGAGACAAAAAGATTAAAGCAATCAGAGGGCATGTAATAGATATGGAGAACAAAAAACAATTCCACAAAGATATCTTCAGTATCTGTGAATAAGACAAACTAAACACTGGAATAGAAAAAAAAGTATTCAAAAATAGAATAATGAGCATTTTTATCAGAAGAAGGTAGAACTGAAACCGCAAATTAAAAGGCCCACCATGTTCTAGGAAAAATGGATACAGGACGTTTACTATCAGGGGATATTCTGAAGAATTTACTGAATTTCAAGGACAAAGAATTCTGCAAGGATATAAGTATAAAAAGACTATTATTAGTAAAATTCAGACTTCCTCTCCAGGAGGCAATTCCTATTGAGCTCTGAGGAAAGAGTTAATAAAATAGTTTATCCAGCCCTAACCGGTTTGGGTCAGTGGATAGAGCATCGGCCCTCGGACTCAAGGGTCCCAGGTTCAATTCTGTCAAGGGCATGTGCCTTGGTTACAGGCACATCCCCAGTAGGGGGTGTGCAGGAGGCAGCTGATCGATGTTTCTCTCCCATTGCTGTTTCTGACTCTCTATCCCTCTCCCTTCCTCTCTGTAAAAAATCAATAAAATATTTTTTAAAATATATTTTATCCAAGCCTTGCTGTCATGTAAAAGGGTATCTTTATTTTTTTAAATTTCTTGTTATCATACATAATAGTTTATTGCCTTAAAGATCCCCTGTGCTCCACCTACTCATTCCTCTTTCTCCTCTAACCTCTGATCTTTCTAATGTCTCCATAGTTTTGCCTTTACCAGAATTTCATGTGGTTGGGATCATATACTATGTAACCTTTTCAGATTGACTTCTTTCACACAGTAATATAGATTTTAAGATTTTTTCATGGCTTGATAGACCATTTTTTCATTGCTGAAAATATTACATCGTCTGGATTTACCACAGTTTGTTTATTCATTCACTTACTGAAAAAAAATACTGGTTTCCCATGTTTTGGGAATGATAAATAAAGTTGCTATAAACATCCATATGCAGATTTTTGTGGGGACATAAGTTTTCCACTCCTTTAGATAATTACCAAGCAGCATGATTGCTGGATCGTATGATAAGAGTACATTTCGTTTTCTCAGAAACTGCCTGATTTCCAAAGTGCCTATACAACTTTGCACCCCACCAGCATTGAACGAAAGTTCCTGTTGGGCTCCATATCCTCACAGGTGCTGTTGGTGTTTTGGATTTTAGCCATTCTAATAGGTGTACAGAGGTATGTCATTTTTTAAAAAAATTTGCAATTCCCTCTTGACATATAAATATCTTTTCATGTCATTTGCATGTCTTCTTTGGTGAGGTGTCTGTTCAGGTTTTGGATCATTTTGTTTTGGGATTGTTTGTTTAATTTTTTGGTTGCCTTTTAAAAAAATTTTCGATTTAGTTTACATTCAATATTATTTTGTATTAGTTTCAGGTGTACAGCATAGTTGTTATACAAAAATATACTTTACAAAGTGTCCTCCCCCTTATATTTCCAGAACCCAAATGGCACCATACATAGTTATTATAATACTAGAGGCCCAGTGCATTAAATTCGTGCATGGGGGTGTGTGTGTCCTTCAGCCCAGCCTGCACCCTCACTAATATGGGATCCCTCTCACAATCCAGGACTGCTGGCTCCCAGCTTCTCCCCGCAACTGCCCTCCCCTGCTGGCGTGATCATCCACAACTGCGTTCCCCTACCGGCCATCTTGTGTCCACATGGGGGTGGCCATCTTGTATGTTGGCGTGATGGTCAATTTGCATATTACTCTTTTATTAGATAGGATTATTGATTATATTTCCTATGCTGTACTTTACATTCCCATGACTATTTTGTAACTACCAATCTGTACTCCATCCCTTCATTTTTTCACCCAGTCCCTCAAGCCCTATCCTCATTAGCAACCATCAGTCTGTTCTCTATGTCTGTTTTCTGTTTTGTTTGTTCATTTATTTTTTTTCTCATTTTTTTTATTGCTTAAAGTATTACAAAGGGTATTACATATGTGTCCATTTTTCCCCCCGCCCTAGATGTTTGTTCATTTATATTGTTCTTTAGATTCCACATACAAGTGAATTTGTATAGTATTTGTCTTTGACTGACTTATTTCACTTAACATGATACCCTCTAGGTTCATCATAAAAAGGTATCTTTAAACAAATGCAAAATTCTCAGGAAATAATCTCACTTCAGCCCATCTCTTCTACTGATTACATTGAAAAAAACTCTGAACAACAAACCGAGCAATCAACAAAATGTTCTGAAATACTCAAGGACTCTAAATGGTAACAAAAACAGATTTGATCATAGGTAGGAAAGCAAAAACTGAATGAAATGCTTACATGGGGTGAGTTTCCCATTTGTTTATGAATTTAAAGTGTGCTCTAAGAGTAGACCCCAAGAAACAGGATAAAGGGGTTTCACAGCTGAAGACTGTGTTCAGAGGTAATCCTGGAAAAGAGAAGACCAGAGAAGAGGATTTCTAATTCTATATATAACCCTGTACAGGTCTCAGCCTAACTCCTCCTCTGTGCATGCACAGTTATGACCATAAGACACTTTTCTTTGATTAACCATGGTGGTGTGGTGGTGGTGGTGATGGTGATGTGTGTGTGCGCGGGGGGCAGGGGTGTGTGTGTGTGTGTGTGTGTGTGTGCGTGTGTGTGTGCGAGCATGAAATGAAGTGGGAAGAGAGAGAGTTTCTTTTCATTATCTATGTATATAAAAGCTTAAGTGACTGGCCAACCAGCCAGTAGCTATGATGCGCACTGACCACCAGGGGGCAGAGGCTCAATGCAGGAGCTGCTGAGCAACTTTGCAGAGTGCCCTCTAGCACTTGAGGACCCTTTGGGGGGTGTTGGACTGCCGGTTTTGGCCCAATCCCCCCAGGCCAGGTCGAGGGACCCCCCCACCCCTGCCGGAGGGACCCCAATCATTCTGCAAACGCCCTTTGAGCCCTGGTGCCTCCCCAGGTGCTGCTGGCCAGGAAAGGACCTTAGGAGGCTAGCTCCAGGGCATGTCCAGCCATCTCATCCAGTTCTGCCCTGCCAGCCACCTTCTAATTAATTTAATTAATTTACTTTCAATGTGCATGAATCTGTGCACTGGGTCTCTAGTGTATATATATTTCTATCTACTTTTTTTTTTTTTAACCATAGGTCTGTATCACTTAAAATGAAAAGTAATTCGGGGGCGGGGGAGGGGAGGAAAGATAAGAGGAGACCAGGCTGGTAGAAGGAATTCCATTATAGAAATTCTCATCTACTAGTTTGCATAAAATATTCTGAACTCATCTGACAGGAGAATTTGAAAGAGGGGTTAGGAAAGCTCTCTGTTCCTGAGTGTTTGTATACATTAACTCAGTGGAGATGGAAGCCAGCATGGCCATTAAGTCTACCAGACCTGAGGCCCTGAACCTAACTGTCTCCTATACCTGGGCTCCTGAGCATTAAAGAGAAAAAACCAACATGATATAGAAAAATGTTAGTTACATGCAAATCAGTGGTTAGTCTACCTTTCGGAACCTGGAGACGTTGTAGAAAATAGGTCTACCTTTCATCTACCTTTCATCTAGCACCAATATTCCACCTTTGTGTGGAAATTGCTGAAAAATTGGTACAGCGGTCTGGCAGTCAACTCAGTTTGGCTAATTTCTCTAACTCCCTGCATTAAAATACTCTTTTGTTAAAAATAATCTTTCAGAGCTAAGTAGAGTTCTTGTAAAACTACCAAGTCCAATTTCTGGAAAATTAGAAGAAGTGGTTCAATTAAAATTTAGAAATATTTAGAATTTTTATCTATTTCTTCATCTCAGATTGGAGACAGTAATGCTCCATCTGACAACCTCCTTTCCTCTCTGACTGGAAATGAGTATACTTTCAGTACCTTAAGTTGATTTGCGGGCTTTGGGACTTTGGCATTTAAGGGGTGGTCATTGTGAACTTAAACTTTTCATGTTGTTTTCCTCTCTCTTCACCTCTAGATCTGTGTCTTCTATTAAAATTAAACTCCCTCTCATTTATCTAAGATACTGCACTGTGCATTTCTGTTTAAATAGAGACCCTGGAGTTTGAAGATAATTTTCAAAAAAGCTTTGGGTAAATTAATATGCCCCAAATACCCCGTAAGATTATCTGAACTACCATTTCAAAGCTAAAAGTAACAATTGCTTGTCTTGGTTGCTTTTTATTAGCTTTATTTATCTTATGGCAAAATCCTTTTTTTCTCTAAAAACTAAATTTATAGATTTTAAAGATATAAAATATTGCTGTATTTTAAAAAATATGTTTTTATTGATTTCAGAGGGGAAGAGGTGAGAGAAATAGAAACATCAATAGTGAGAGAGCATCATTGATTGACTGCCTCCTGCATACCGCCTACTAGGGATGGAGCCCAAAACCCAGGCATGTGCCCTGACCAGGAATCCAATCATGACTTCCTGGTTCATGGGTCAATGCTCAACCACTGAACCACACCAGCTGGGCAAAACAGCTTTATATTTTAATAAATGCTACATAGCCTTCTGTTATCCTTCCTTGTAATCCCTCTTTAAAATTTGTTGCAATAGAAATAACTTGTGACCTTTCAGGGCTTGTGGCTTTGTATGATCTTTACTCTGGAATCAAGTTTAAGATCTTCACTTCTGTGGTATTTACTACTGCCTGCCCATGCACTCTGTAACACATTGGCTACTTTTATATTTTTATAGTATTTAGCACTCTAAAAATATTTTATGGCATTGTTGTATATTATCAGTCTTGTTCACAGAACTAGAGACAAATTTCTCATGAAGCCAATGAAGTTTAAGCTTCAAAGCCTCTTGCCTGGGGCCCTGTGATTGCTGGGACTTTCTAGAAGTTATGGAGTGTTCAGGCTGTATTCAGGAAGCCTTAGCATGTAGGCACGCTGGTAACTTGCGTAAAGATATCTCGGAAGAAAGGGCTTGAATCTCCAAGGCCCAAAAAGTGGTTGAAATTTCTCCTCTGACTCTGAATAACTATTCACTTTTGTATCTAATTTTGTGTTCATAATTGTGTAGGTTGCCAAATTATGTTAATAATTTCGAGATGTACAAGTCCTGAGTATGTCAACGGCTAGAGCCCATAAGCTTTGTGAAAAGACTGTGTCTGCCACTTTCACCATTGTAACCATAAAGCTTACAATTGTGCCAGCACCTAGGAGCTGCTTCATAAATCTTTACTAAGTAAATGTTAAGATGTGGGAGATCAGGGAGAAGGGCATTCCAGCCAAGAGCCAAAACTATGTATGCGAATAGATCTGGCTTGTTCCAGGAAACAGAAAATTCAGTGTGGTTGGAGCATATGGACTGACAGGGAGAGAAGAAAGATGCTTGGGGACATAGGCAGGGCCCAGAAAATTCTAAGTGCATTGGAACATATAAAGCATTTAACCATGACTGACTTTAAATAGAGGATCATGGTTGCTATGTGGACAATGGATTGGAGGAGGGGGAATAGTGAAAGTAGGTCTGCAGGGGAATGATGGTGGTGACAAGGCCAAGAGTGATGATCATGGAGATGGAATGAGGTGAGGAATTTAGAATGGATTTGAGAGATGAAATCAATAGCATTTTCTGATGCATCGGATGTAGAAAGGGAGTAAGAGGAACCAACAATGGATCTTGGGCCCTAGTTTGTTAGGCTCAGTGGATAGAACGTCGGCCTGTGAATTGAAGGGGTCCCAGGTTCGATTCTAGCCAAGGGCACATGCCTGGGTTGTGGCTTGATCCTTAGTAGGGGCTGTACAGGAGACAGCTGATCAATGATTCTCTCTCATCATTGATGTTTCTATCTCTCTCTCTCTCTCTCTCCCTTCCTCTCTTAAATCAATAAAGAAATATATTTAAAAAAAAACAATGGATCTTGGAATTCTGTGCTGAGTAGATGTTCTGCATTATATTGCACATTCCTGGAGAGAATGCAAGTATAGACAGGGTCTACATAACAACCGATATAACCATATTCCTTCTTCACAATAGAAATTTATACCTCAGCGGCAGATTTCCCCTAATGCTTTGAGGCATAGATTAAAAATAAACCAGCATTAATCTTGCCTTGACATTTTTCTAAAACATAAATTCTAAATAGTTACTTAAATTTTCTGAATTATGACATTTTAAGACTAAGTGGAGGAAATCAAGATAAAATACAAGATTTTAATAATTTTTCAAATGCACTTTATTTCAAAGATAGGCCTGAAAATACTTAGCCAGCCTTTTTTTTTTAACGTAATTTTGTACTTACAAAAAAAGTTTCAAGAATAATATAAACAAATCCTGGATACTTATACCTAGGTTCCCCCAAATATTAACATTTGCTACATTTGCCATATCTTTTCTGTCTCTCTGTCTGACCTGCTCTTTTTTTTTAATTTTATTTTTTAAATTAAATCTTTATTGTTCAGATTATTACATTTCTTCCTCTTTTTTCCCCCCATAACTCCCCTCCTCCCAGTTCCCACCCCACCCTCCGCCCTCACTCCCCACCCACTGTCCTCATCC